>NC_142492.1:34025093-34351204 GCF_965113065.1 Corylus avellana | reverse complement strand
AATCTATAATCCTAATTAAGTGGGGCAGAACCACCCATAGGTTCGGAGGGCAATAATCCCCCCTAATTAATTTTTTAAAATATCCTCTAAATTTTATGTTTTTTATGAGACATATCCTTAAAAAATGATTTGTACTCTCCTAATTTTATTTTATTTTATTTTTATTTTTTGCCCATACTTGAAAACTACTTTTTGAGTAGGACTCTCCTATGGATTGTGATCCATAATAATTAGCTTTCCAAATTGAGACCCACGTGCCCGAATAGGTAGCCAAACAACCAAAAATTTATTTAAACTAGCTTATAACCTATGCTATGCGTGGGATTCTTCATTATAATTTAATTTTAAAATTTGAACACATTATTTTTCATTATAAGTTAAAAAGACGTATAAAAATATATCTCACCTTTTTAAATAAAAAAAAATAATAAAAAAAAAAAATCTTTGTTCATATAAGTATATATGATTTAAAATGAATATTATAAAGAAAAAAAAATTAGCAAAAAGAATACATGAATTATATAATATAGTTAACACAATTGATGACATGTGGATTATATTGAAATATAATTAACGCAAAAAATGACGTCATATAGATATATAGATGTAATTAACGCAATTAATTATATTAAAATATAATTAACATAATTAATGACGCTAATTAATGACTAACTATATTAATACTTTATATTATTTGTTTCCTTATTTGATTCAGACATTAATAATACTTAATTTATTGAATAATTTATATATAAAAAACTCTTGAAAATATAATTAACGTGCAATTAATGACACTAAATAATGACCCGTTTTTTAAGAAAAAACTAGTTTACTCTTAAAAAATTTGGTTAAAAAATTATGCTTTAAAAAATTAGTTTAGCCTTTAAAAAAAATGGGTTCACGCAAAATGTCACAAGTTTAAGGCACTTTTGGGAGGGTTTCAACTTATATATATTTTATATAATAACTACTTAAATTGTTAAAAAATTTGTCCCCAAGAAGTAGCTCAATCGGCTAGGACCACGCCTAATGAAGTGGATGTCACAAGTTCGAATCCCCTTCCCCCTCTTATGTGGACATGTCAAAAAAAAAAAAAAGTTGTTAATAATTTAGACAACTAATTACTAAGAATCCAATATAATCATGTAGTCAACGATAGAAGTGATGGCCGTGGTTGCCACGGCGGTCTTTGCTTTGCTCTTAGGAGGCCTTGCAATTGGGCCATGATGTTGGAGCTTGGCCCATATCAAATATGATAGCGACCTCCCAACTCTTGGCTCATTTCAATGCTATCTCTCGAGTCCACAAGCAAGCGTGACAACCCCACCCATATGCGCTAAGCCGAAGCCCCTACTTCCCCTCACCCAACCCAATAACGGAAGCCCTAAAATCCATTTGTGCCATAGCATTGGTCATACCCATTTTATCTTTCTCCCCATTTTATCTCTCTCCGAGTGAGCCTTTAATGACCTGAGCGTTGAAGTACTTTCAGAGTTTTGTTTAGGATTACGTTTGAAAAATGAAGTTTTTAAGTCAAAATGAATTTTTGGACAAAAGTTTATTTTTTAAGATTTTGTTAAAAGTGGTTTTTTTTTTTTTTGGCAATTTTTAAGTTTTTTGGTCTCTTAAAAGCACTATTAATTTTTTAACTAAACAAACATTTTTTTCTTCAAACAAACTTTTTAAATGTTAAAAATACCTTTAATCCCTTTAAAAACAACTTCAAACATGCTTTTATTCTTTTGAAATAGAGGGCATTTAGCATTCATAAAAAGCCCGTAGCCTGCCACGTTTAAAACGGACAACCGAAGTCAACATTGAGTAATAATAATTTGAAATGTGACGGTGGTTGTTGTCATAATCTTCCTATTTATTGCATGTATAATGTGAAGAGTGTGTGAAGTCAACAATAGCAAGTAAAAGCGTCGGCATTTTTGTTCTTTCAAGACAAAAACATCAAAAGTTGCCTCCGAGATGGACCAATAAAAACATCAAAAGTTGTCACTTGTTGCGTGATCAATCATCGAGCAACAGTAAAAGGAGGATTTCCAGTTTTTGGCACAACATTAATTCTTTAACCTCTTTCTTTAAAAAGTTTTTCATTTTTTTACATTATCATTTAATATTTTCACTTTTCTTTCTCAAGATAATTATTCTTTACCCCCAAACTTTCTCTTGCACATCTTCTCTAAGGAATTCGGGTTTCAAATTCAAGTGAACATTTCAAACAAGTGGGTAGAAAGATGGTCAAAGTTGAAATATATAGTGATACTGAGAGAGAGAGAGAGAGAGAGAAAAATATTTGTTAATGCCTTAGTGGACCTTAATTGAGAAGGACCTCCACCAATTCCCTTAAGTCCTTCAACCAACTAATGCAAAGATTGCGGTTCAAGATAATAAAATTGATTTTTCTTAAGTATAACCAAACTCTCTTTGAAGGACCAACTCACGCAATCGATTGCGGTTCAAAATAATGAATTTGATTTTTTTTCTAAACGTAATCAAGTTATCTTTAGTCTTGAGGTGATTCAGTCAACTTTAGTGCTTTTTTTTTTAATTTCATTTGTCGAGGATAAGTACTCCCACTAGGTTCAGCATCTTTTGAGAATTTTACACATTTCTAGACGCCACAACTATAAGATTATAGGAACGAGGAAGGACAATAAAGCCTGGTTCCTTTGGAGTTTACTGTATAGCCAATAAAAAATTCGCTCGTTATTCTTTGATCTAATTTCATTAAATTTGGATTGATAGTGATCTATCCAAAATCTAATGATAATTTTCATTGATACGTTAGATAGTGTGCACATGAGAGTGTAAATAGCATTTCTTTAAATTCTTTGGCCCTAAAGCATTCAATGATAGAACTCATGATGCTTTGATGACATGAGATTTCATCAACATTAAACAGTTTAAAGGGATTAGATTGCTCATATCGTTCATGTTTAGTAGTCTTCTATGAATACTCAATTCGGTGGGAGCAGGCGGCTTATCCACATTGATCGCCAAATCAAGTTTCAAATACCCCAAATTAAAAAACACATTTTCTCTTCGGTTAGAAAAAATTATTATCAGAAAGCATGGAATATAAAAATACGAATAATTAAAACAGTAGAAATAGTAAATTTTAACCTTGCTATAGGTAAAGGTTGCATTACACATCAATTTACTGAATAACTTTATTAATATGACTAGTAAATTTAAACATCAACAAATAAATATTTTCATACTTGTGGGCCTAAGAAAGGTTTATTCTCAATGTCAAATTTCCATACTACTCTAATTAAGTCATAAAAAATAATAACTTCCATATAGGTCGACAACAACTTAGGGTGATCCGAAAACTCAAAATCCTTATGTCGTCCGCCCTTATGACCGTCATGCGGCAGCCTCACAACGCCACCGCCACATGATAATTGTGAAGGCGCCGCTATCCACCACATGCACGGTTGTTGAGACCGTCATGCCACACTTCATGCACGGCCGCCGAGACACATATAACCCAAAATCTCAAGCGAATCACCAATACTAATACACGATGTCACTTGGTCACAATTGAAGTAATGCCGCCACGGACCAAGACAACATGCAGCGACAGCGTAGTGCTGCCACTGATTTCACTACGTGTGGGTGTTAGCATCTCATCCCATATATGTCCGGCGATGTATTTTACTTCATGCGGCTCCCAACATGTATCGATGTTTGAGACAAAGATCTTGTGAAAAGCCATTGTCCGGCAAGCACCCAATTATGTCCCAAGTCACATAACTGGCGCATGCAAGGGCCCTTTCTTAAAAAATCACGTAACACACCGTGTCTCTTTAATTGTGTTAAATTAATATAACGAGCTTGTACCCCGTGCAATGCACGGGTTGTACGTTTTTAAAAATGACAGGACAGAAAATAATAATAATAATAATAATAATAATAATAATAACAATTAGTGGATGTATAAATGACAGAAGAAAAAATTTACAAAAAGGGAAAATTAAGCTATTAGAATTAAACAAAATATATAAATTAGAATAGAAGATAATGACAAAAATCGAAAAGATAAGAACAGGATCACAAAATATAAAGTGAAACAGAAAATGAAAAATACTAATATAATAGAAAAGAGTTGTCTTTGCTATATACTTTTTTTTTTGCTCCAATAAAATCTTTAAAGCCAATGATAACTATCAATCAAGCACGTAAACAATGTGCATTAAACATAGGAAAAAAACTATCAATGTACAACATTGTAAACTAAAAAATTGTCGTATCTCTTATCAAAAACACCAATAAAAAACTCTATAACCTGCGATATGCGAGGGTGTTTACAAATTATATATTCACACAAAAGCATATATGTGTCAAACATAATAGATAATCTACAAATTGGGTAAGAACAATTTGAGTTATTATATCATAATGCTATGTTTTTGTACTTAAAAGTGAAAAATTGGCATCAATCTTAATTTCAATTTAACCAAAAATGAAAAATAGGAATGCATTTTAAAACAACCTTAAAGCATATCAATTATAGATCTGCAAGTGATTTTTTTTTTTTTTTTTGTAAAAAAGTTAAGATAAATATAACAATAGTTTCAGTGACATTGTTTTGAATCATATTTCAACTAAATAATATAATTATATAACAATTCAATTTATTAATTGTAATATTTATATAGCAAGGAAATCTATAGAGGAAAACGTACACTAACAACATTAAGCAATTAATGCTACAAAACAAAATAAAGGTATTAAATAAAAATTCAAGAAGAATAATGGCTATACATCTAGACGTATTGTAAATTATTTCCAAAATAAGTAAAATGCAATCACCTGTATTCTATATTTACAAACATGATAAATTAGGATAACTTGAAGAAACAAAAAAATCAAGACAAAAGGATGTTTCCAACATAGTTATGTACATGTTTCAAGTTAGCGTTGGTTAAATATTCATTAAATAGTTAAGGTGATATATTATAATATCAGCCTTGACTCTACCATTATACATCTTATTTGAAGGTAATTACTCCAAGTGTTGGAGGAAGTATAAACATATTAAATAATTAAATTTATCTATTTTCATCTATATAAGACTTTTAGTTCTTGGAGTTGAGTAACGTTCATGGAGGTACTCAAATGTGAAAGACAGGCTTTCAAAGGAGAAATAACTTTTTCATTTTGCACTTTTAAAAAAAGTTGATAGCACTTGTGTTTATACATTTTTTTAAAAGAAAATTTTGAGAAAATATTGAAATCAAAACAAACTGAAAAACGTTTGAAGTGAAAAAAAATTGTACAAACAGAATCAAAACTAAATTTTGAAATAGTTTGAACAGGAGGACGATCTAAGAACAAAATATTGAAATCAAAACAAACTGAAAAACGTTTGAAGTGAAAAAAATTGTACAAACAGAATCAAATCTAAATTTTTAAATAGTTTGAACAGGAGGACGATCTAGAAACAAAATATTGAAATCAAAACAAAATGAAAAACATTTGGAGAGAACAAAAATTTTACAAACGTAAATAAATCTAATTTTTGAAATACACGTTTGGAGAGAACAAAAATTGTACAAACGTAATTAAATTTGATTTTTTAAATATTTTGAACAGGAGGACGATCTAGAAACAAACTGAAAAAGTTTAGAGAAAAAAAAAATTGTACAAATTAAATGGAACTTTTTTTTCCTCTAAAGAAGCACAAAAAGAAAAAGAAAGAGAAGAAAACCTTGTTGACGAAGATGATTTTCTGTTCGTCTATTGTCGTATGTGAAAGAGAAGAAAACCTTGTTGACAAATATGATTTTCTGTTCGTTTGTTATCGTATGTGACGTTTTAAAATGTAAAGACGGTTAGTTTTTCACGTTTAATGGAAGGGGAAGCAGTGTTTAAGTGAAAGTGTGAAACATGACAACTTTTGATTGTTTTTAACTTAAAATGACACTTGACAGCATTTTTAATCGCCACATGTTGAAATTTTATGCCCTCCTACTAAAAACTCCCCTATTATATGACGATCTAGAAACAAAATATTGAAATCAAAACAAAATGAAAAACATTTGGAGAGAACAAAAATTTTACAAACGTAAATAAATCTAATTTTTGAAATACTTTGAACAGGAAAGGGAAAAACGTTTGGAGAGAACAAAAATTGTACAAACGTAATTAAATTTGATTTTTTAAATATTTTGAACAGGAAGACGATCTAGAAACAAACTAAAAAAAGTTTAGAGAAAAAAAAAATTGTACAAATTAAATGGAACTTTTTTTTTTCTTCTAAAGAAGAACAAAAAGAAAAAGAAAGAGAAGAAAACCTTGTTGACGAAGATGATTTTCTGTTCGTCTATTGTCGTATGTGAAAGAGAAGAAAACCTTGTTGACGAATATGATTTTCTATTCGTTTGTTATCGTATGTGGCGTTTGAAAATGTAAAGACGGTTAGTTTTTCACGTTTAATGGAAGGGGAAGCAGTGTTTAAGTGAAAGTGTGAAACATGACAACTTTTGATTGTTTTTAACTTAAAATGACACTTGACAGCATTTTAAATCGCCACATGTTGAAATTTTATGCCCTCCTACTAAAAACTCCCCTATTATATGACACTTGGCAGCATTTTAAATCGCCACATGTTGAAATTTTATGCCCTCCTACTAAAAACTCTCCTATTATATATTATATTAGATAAGAATTTTCTTACAATTTTATATAGTGCCTTTTTTTGGAGTTTGTGTGTCCCTTCTTATACAAAGTTTTCGAGGTGAATCCCCAGAGGTAGGAGCGAAACTATAATGTTTTGTTTGGAGGAGACAAAAATTTTTTTAAAAAAAAATAATCTAAAGAGGCCAAAAATTAATTTTTAAAGATATAGTTAAAAAATAATAATAATAATAAATAAATAAATAAATATTGGCCTGGAACCACCCTATGTCCCAAGCCAAAGAGTAGTTTCGCCCCGGACCTAAAGGGTG
This sequence comes from Corylus avellana, assembly GCF_965113065.1. Lineage (NCBI taxonomy): Eukaryota > Viridiplantae > Streptophyta > Magnoliopsida > Fagales > Betulaceae > Corylus > Corylus avellana. The sequence continues at coordinate 34,344,239 of NC_142492.1, read as the reverse complement.
TTTCTCGATTTTTGCCTTGTAACAGGCACGTAGCTGTGTACAGTCGTCTAAATGAGCGCATAGTTGCGGAGTAGCTGCCCAACGGCATGAATCTTGATATTATTAGGGCCATTTAATAGAGGGGACCCTTGGTTATTTATTTCAATATCATATAATTAATACAAGAAGTTTTTCAGAAAAGTTATGCAACAGCAACCCATGTATAACAGTACGTTGAAACCATAACAAAAACTGCGGTGACTGTCCTTCATTGATTTCTTCCGTTTACCCCTGAAAGAAGACTTTCCTTTCCTTTCCATCACGTTACTTCAATATTTTGTGTTTGGACTCAAAATTAAAATACCGTGTAAGAATCTTTTCCTTTCTGAGTTTCATTCTAGTTTCTGATTTTATTTTATTTTTTAATCATTTCTTTTTTGTCTGGGTTTTCTAAACTTTGAGGTTTACCAGACCTTGGTCTAATCTCCGTAAGGTTAAGTTTGTAAAAGAAATAGGGGAAATATAGTGTAGGATCATGGACTAGCCTACTATTTGTTCAGCAGTCCTCTGCCCAACCAGAGGAGGCCCAAATCCGAGACCTGCTTATCCGATCCGAGACCATGAATCCGAGACCTCCTCTAGTCGAGACCATAAAGTCCGAGATTAACTCAGGACATGTAAGTCTCAGTAGAGGGAATAACTCCGATATCTTGGAAGATGTTATTTTTAATAAATGAGTAATCATTGTTATCATATCTTTTACAATCTAAGTCCTGCATATATCCATGAAGATATGTCAGTTGATATCTAAGATCACAAAGGCGATTGAGTCCTACTCGGACGCTCTAAATCTAGCATGGCCTAAAAGATTACAAGTCTGATCCTCTGATCTCAAGCCACTGAAATCGTGGAACAACTAACAAACATGATCTTTCATTCAAATATTTGTTTAGCCGATATCAAGGGATAAGATTCCTGAATGTGTAGGAAATTCAATTCTCTCCCTGCCTATAAATACAAGTCATACTATCAAAACAAAGGTAATCACAACTCTCATTATCTGAGCTCTGTAGTTGTTGTCAACATCCTTTCTCATTCTGACTTAGGCATCAAAGTGTTCCCGCCGGCTCACCCCCGGTCACTTCGATCCTTCTTTCTTCTTTGTTTTGCAGTCAAATAGTTTGGGTGTCGGTCGACTCAAGCTCGGTAGGCATGCCACGTCATCGTCTGGAAAACTGTGCACCAACATATAGAAAAACGAAATTGCTCATAAGGTGCGTTATAACATCACTTTTCTTAAGAAATTATTTGCCCCCACCAAATATAGTATGCAAAAGGGTAATCAGCAAATATTTCTCCAAAATATAATAGAGCCCAAAAAACTTCTGTATTTAATTGCCCTTTTGCACAAACGAAATTAAGCTCAAAATTTTTCTATCCTATCAAGAGACAAAGACTCTGATAATATATTAAAAAAATATATAGATGAAGGGTAAAAGAATTGAATAATCTTAATTATTTAAGATCAACCATTAGATTACAGCTCCGATGCCAAGTGCGCCATCAAGGCACCACTAGAGGCCTACAACCCATGTCACGCGTGCGTCTACACTAGTGTGTATACACCCAAGCTTTTTTAATAGCTTAAAGTTTGTTTGAGCCTTATAACTGCCAACTTCACTTTTTCTCTTTCCAACGTGAAACTCTCTTATTCAATGCTCTTTAAAACCTTTAATTTTAAAATATTCTCAAGACAAAGTAATATTTATTAACTATTAATTTTGAAAATATTTCTACAAAGTTTGAAGTGGCTTACGGGAATGAAGAATGCTATGCTTACAAACAAATTTTACATAAAAACTTTTACAAATTGATGTGACACAACATGATTGGATATAAGATAAGTTCAAATTTTGAAGAACCTAATTATGTTGTGCCACATTAGTTTGTAAAAGTTTTTCTATAAAATTTGTTTGTAAGCCTAGCACTCTCCTACGGGAATTAACTATGGTTTTGATTTTTTTTTTTTTTAACATGTCCGCACAAGAGGGGGGAGTGGGCTATGATTTTGATCTTGTGTTGGTACCTAACTTCTTCTTACTTACAAGAGACGATAATGCTACTTTTCACACCTCACCTACTTCACGTCGAATAACTTTTTTACTTCTTTTTTTTTTTTTTTAAGTGACTAATATAAAAAAAATAATAATAATAATAAAAACAATTTAAAACACTTACGTGTTGAAATATGAAATATGTTTGATAAGTAAGTGTAAAGAATATCATAACTGCGAAGACAAAATCATTATAGAATTGGTTCAAATCATTGCAAATGAAGATTAAGAATCAACCGCTCAGAGAAAAAGAAAAGAAAAAAATAAAATAAAATAAAAAACAGAATAAAAACACTTCAGTCTGCAATAATTTGGCCCTTGATGTAAGTATCCCAGCTACCAGTCTGATTTGGGGCTCTTGACTATCTGTTTTGCAAAAAGCCATTGGCCTTTTTGAACAAACTTTTATTCCTGGACAGCGAGCCAGAAATTCTAGCAGCTTTAGAATTGGACGGTTCCTTTAAGCAAAAAAAAATCAGGAAATGGATGTGACCAACTCTGGCTTAGCTCAACCAAGAGACGTACGCAATCTTCCACACACAATAATGAGCTCTTCAAAGACCAAATTGACCAGTTGCAATGTACACACCAGAGATGTTATAGAAGGATTGAGATCCCTTGTTTACAAGGTTGTTTGTATTTTACAGAGACTTCGAGTGACGAGGAAACTTTCTTTTCTTTTCTTTTCTTTTTTGTTTTTTGTTTTTGCGCGTGCGTGTGATTTGGTTTCATTTTCTTTTTACTTTTTATTGTGAAACCAAGTTTAATTACCCCAGGATGTTTCAACTGCTCACGGACCGCTTTGTTTTCCAGTGGACTTGTGTCAGGAATGACGACTTACAAGTTGCGACTCATTTGCATTCACATTCACATTCACATTCAACACATTCATAGAAACTGGCCTTTTGAGAGTGAGAGAGAGAGAGAGAGAGAAGAAGAAGACTAGAGGGCTCAATCAGGAGCAGACAAAGAAAAAAATGTAGGTGTGAAAGGTTGTGAAGGAGTAGAATTCCGCCTCTCAATTATAGCATAGTTCCTGATGTACGCTTGTATAGATTAGTTGCTATATATAACTCATCTTACATAGCAGAGAGCAAGAGAGAAAGAGAGAGAGACCATGGAGAAAAATGATAGAGGAACCATGGAGAACAATGAGAAAGCTGTTACAACTGAAGAGACAAAGATTAACTACAGAGGATGGAAATCCATGCCATTTATCATAGGTGAGTGAGAGGGGGATCAAGCTTGTCTTCTCTAATCTTTTTCTTTATTTTTTCTCATTTGGGTGTTTTTTTATCCTTACTTCTGAGTGACCCATTTGCATGGCATTTCAGGTAACGAAACTTTTGAGAAACTTGGAGCCATTGGCACCTTGTCCAACCTCTTGATCTATCTTACTGGTGTCTTCAACATGAAGAGTATTACAGCTGCACTTATCATCAACATCTTCAATGGTACCACCAACTTTGCCACCTTGCTTGGAGCTTTCATTTCTGACACTTACTTTGGCCGCTACAAGACTTTGGGACTTGCAACAATCGCCTCATTTATGGTACTAATACTACTACCAACTTTCATGCTCAAATTTTTCATCAAGTATGCATCCAGTAAGGAATGACATTAGTGTGCAAACAAATTTGCTCTTAGTTTGCTTCATACAAATCACGATTATATCATATCTTGCATCACCTGCAACCATATGAGAAATTTATGTATCGACGGATCTTGTTCATATGAGTGTGTCTGGATTCTTCCTGAAGTTAGTTTCTGTTTCTTGTTTGTATCTTGTTGGCTCAATGGTCATGTATCTGTATATATAAGGAACTCTGTATATTAATACAATCAGATGAAGATATTCTCTTCCCCCATATTTCTTTCTCTCTTCTGCAAAATCTGATATGATGCATCTGATGCCTGATTTGTCTATTTCTGTAAAGGGATTGCTTGCAATACAACTAACAGCGGCAATCAAGAAGCTGCATCCACCCCACTGTGGATCAGGACAGAATGACACTTGCACAGGGCCAACAACAGGGCAAATGGCATTTTTGCTGACTGGTTTTGGAATGCTAATAGTAGGAGCTGCTGGCATCCGGCCATGCAACTTGGCCTTCGGAGCAGACCAGTTCAACCCTGAGACAGAATCTGGGAAGAAGGGAATCAATAGCTTTTTCAATTGGTACTTCTTCACTTATACTTTTGCCCAGTTGGTATCCTTGACCCTCATTGTGTATGTGCAGTCCAATGTGAGCTGGGCTATAGGTTTAGGAATCCCAGCAATTCTGATGCTCATCTCATGTGCACTCTTTTTCATGGGTTCAAAAATGTATGTGAAAGTGAAAGCCACAGGTAGCCCTGTGACTAGTGTGGCACAGGTCATAGTGGTTGCTACTAAGAAAAGGCAGTTAAAGCTACCAGAACAACCATGGCTTTCCCTCTTCAAATATATGCCTCCTAGTTCTATCAACTCCAAGCTTCCTTACTCGGACCAATTCAGGTAACCCATTTTAACAAGAGGAATGTTATTTAATAGATTGTTATATGATTGAGATGACGTGATGTGACAATAAAAATCAGCTCACTATCATGTTATCTCAATTGTATGACAATTATTAAATAACATTACACTTCTAAGAATTGTGCAATTTGATTATCAAATGGGGGCCAATTTGGTGTTAAATTTGAACCAACCAAAATGATTATGTTGGCAGATTCCTGGATAAAGCAGCAATCGTGACTCCCCAAGACCAAATAAACCCAGATGGATCAGCAACTGATCCATGGAAACTTTGCTCCATGCAGCAAGTGGAAGAAGTGAAATGCTTGCTGAGAGTGATTCCTATATGGGTTGCAGCCATCTTATACCATCTTGTTATAGTCCAACAGAATACATATGCAGTTTTCCAAGCCGTTCAATCTAACAGACAACTAGGAAATATCAACTTCAAGATCCCACCTGCATCATACATTGTCTTCATGATGCTGAGCTTGACCATATGGATACCCATCTACGACAGAATACTTGTCCCATTCCTTCAAAGGATCACCGGAAAAGAAGGCGGCATCACAATCCTCCAGAGGATGGGCATTGGCATATTTATCTCCATACTCACAATGCTGGTATCTGCCCTGGTGGAAGAGCGTCGAAGGACCATAGCTCTAACCAGGCCAAATATGGGGATTGCACCAAGAAGAGGTGCCATTTCCTCCATGCCAGGTCTATGGTTGATTCCTCAACTCATGCTAGCAGGACTAGTTGAAGCATTTGCTAGTGTTGCCCAAGTTGAGTTCTACTACAAGCAATTCCCCGAGAACATGAGAAGCATTGGCGGGTCTCTTTTATATTGTGGCATGGGATTTTCAAGTTATTTGAGTAGTTTCATGATATCAATAATTCATAGAACAACAGAGGGTGCTGCAAGTGGAAATTGGTTGCCAGAAGATCTTAACAAGGGAAGATTGGATTACTTCTATTACACAATTGCTGCTATAGAGGTCTTGAACTTCTGCTACTTTCTAGTTTGTGCAAAGTGGTACAAGTACAAAGGGACTTGCAAGGATACCCTCCAAGACAACCTAGGATCAATACAACTGGAAAAGACTGCTGTCTGATTATCAAGTTCGTAGGTAATCACATTTATTGCAGGCTAAGTAATGCTATTTAGTAAACTCCTACATAACTGCCATACAACTAGACGATGACATGACTCTTTTACTGTTGATCCGATGTATGGAAGTTGTACAGGAGTTTACGAAATAGAATTACTCATTGCATTTATACACTATCTAAAATAATGTTTCCTTGGCATTTGGAGGCAGCATGATGTTGCATCAGGTAGGAACTTTATGTAGGATCAAACCAGTAGGATATGAATTGCCCTTCTCTATTGAAGAGAGAGCTTACATGTGTAAAACAGGATGTGTAACATAGATGGGAAAACATGGCAGCAAATGTAACTCTCTTATAAAAACCTAATCAGGAATGATGTCTTTTTCTTTTTCTTACAAAAACCTAATCACCATACTACAATATAACTATGTAAACTTTCCTCAATAGCTTCTCCTTCTGCCAATACCAATACAATTGATCTTTGCATAACATGACCTGATTTGAACGTGCAGCTTTTTTTTTTAATAGATTGAGTAAGAACAAAATACAAACAATCTGCACATGTACAAAAACAGAAAATTACAAGATCCATAGTACAAAGACCAAAAAGAAAATTCAATCTTGACAACAATCCAGTCATAGCTATAGATGGGATTCTCAAAGGCAGAGAAGGCAATAAGGAAAGCTGCCAGTGAAGCTTATTGTAGCGGCCTATGGCGGACGGTGTTGATATCAATAAAGAAAACTCATTTAACTTAACTCAGTTGAGGAGACTAAGAGGAAGTTGATAATGGCGGATGACACATCATCTGAGGCGGTGAGGCAAAAAACCACTAAAATCGAATATTTTTTAGGTGTAGATCCAAATCTGAAATTTTTGGTAGACCAAAAGAGTTCTACATAGGAGAGCAATGATGGAGATGTGCTGCAAGAGATTAAAAGGAGCGGCAGCACGTGTAGCCCAAGTGCGCCACAATGGCGTGAGGGGTGCACTCTTAAGTAAGGGGGCTGGTGAATAGTTGAGCGGTGGCCGACAATAGAGGAAGTGTGTGTGGGGGGTGGGGATTGTGGGTTTTCAATAGATCTCCCATCTAATGACCCAAACAAAATATTAGAAAAACTAAAGAAAGAAGAAGAAAAAAAAAAAAATAACAAAGAGAAGATGGAGATTATGAGTGCATCAAGGCTCCAGCAACCTGACTGAGATATGAAGGATGGGGGGAAGTTTTTTTTTTTTCTTGTGGGAGAGAGAGAGTGTGTTATAGAATATGCATTGCAATATTTAGAATGCAAATCAAAGTTTCGAAATTCCATACATTAGGCTTGAAATGGAATTTTCATCCCCTACAATCCCCTGCCTAAAGTACAAAAAATATAAATAATTATAAAGAGACGGTAAAAAGAATTTATGTCTGAACAAGGAGTTCGTCTGCCTTAGCAACTCGCTTGAAAAGTAAGTCTCTTGTCCTAGCAACTTGTTCGGGCAAGGGGGCATGAAGTCACTTTCATAGCCCCCTGTCCGATTCTAAGGGCATGGAAATTTCAAAGACCTCAATTCTAAGGGATTCCCATCCAATGAAATAAGACAAAACTATAATCAATTGAGACTTGATTTTGTCAATGTCACGGATATTATTGCAGATCACACAAGAGAAATGCTGAACTTTAAACTTATCAGTTCACTATCAATATGTCAAGATCCAACACCTATTCCAAGTGCAAACATCGACTGCAAGTGAAGATTTAGAATATAGCAGTACAACCACACCAGGAAAGTTTCTAGGAAAAGTCCAATTTTTTCTTTTAAAAAAAAAAAAAAAAAAAAAAAAAGTCTAGGAGGAAAAGCATGATACGTCTTTGATTCCTTTCAGAAAAAATCAAAGTGTATTGTCATATCATGCAATAAATCATTGGACCTTTTGTATGTGCTCATTCCTTACTGGAACTCTAAACCCATCTTGCAAAACCTACTCTACCAACAATGTATCAACAATGTGGCTCAAGTCTACACCACATCTTTTATAATCTTTTAAGTTTTAATGGTTTAGATATAATTCATATTTGTCGTAAAACAAATATATATATATAGTAGTATTAAATTTGAATAGTTGAAAAACTAAACCAAATCCATTTCAAGGCCCAATTTTTAAAGCCAAGCTTGTTTAAGCTTATTAAACTTGTGAGCAAATTAAGAAATGAATCATCAAAGAGATGGAATAAATCATTGAAATTATCAATGAAACTTCTTTACATAATCCCCCGTATGAAAGAAGAAGAGCTTACCTTAATCTTACAAATATTCTTTTTAAAGATCATATAAAAGTAATAGATGATTGGACTCGATCTTAATTTGTCCATTATAACAAATAACCATAAAAAATTCTTGGACAAAAGAAAATGTTCATGACTATCTCCTTGAAAACTACACTTCAAGGAGACACCTTGTAGTGGTTAATGCAATAGGAAAGATCATAAGAAAGGTAAGCAACAAATAATTGCTTTACTTTATAATTTCCAAAATTTAAAAGATATCCTAAGAAATTGATATTATCATTGATACCACTTACCAGCGTTATAAACACTAGTTGCAGATTTCCTCATCAAGAAGAAGAATGAGCAAAAATTTGAAAGAATTTGGGCCTTGTTTGGGAATAGACATTATAAGTGGGTTTTAGTTTAAAAGTGATTGATGTGAAATAAACTATAAGGCGATAAGAGTTTTGAATTTTTTTAGTTTGAAAAAGTAAAAATGTTTTGTTTTGTAATAATTTTTTTATTTGAGTGATAATAAAAAGTGATTGATGTAATATAAAAAATAAGAATGTTGGGGAGTTAAAAAAATGTAAGAATTTGGCCTGTCCTTTGCCAAACAAGGCCTTGAGTTTTAATGTGCAAGAAAGTGATAAGCTCTTGTAGCAATCAAAAAAAAGAGTTACTGTGCATCAGCACCGACATCAAATTCGTGCATCAACGCAATTCAAGAGGTTGACCCCTAAACTAAGAATTAGGATCCTCTCCAGTTCATTTAAACTGAAAAAATAAAAAGACAAAAACACCCCTTAAATACTCACCAGTTTAGATCATGTTCCAAACTGCGCAGGGACAAACATGTTTTTACATGGATGTACATATATAATCATCACTTTTCGAAGAATCACAAGCATCATAATCACCACTACAATGGTAAGCAGCCAAGCAGCTGAAACTTGAAGGTACCAAGTTAATTATTATCTAACTAGCAAGAGTTTGCAAGTGATAGCAGGATAAAGGTCAAAAGGACAAAACCCTTCATACTTTTTTGTTCTTTATTTTGATGATGCGAATCAAAAAGGACAAACCTTACTGTTATGAACACACTATGGCATTGATACTATAAGCGTTCAAGGGCACCACAAGAGGTTATTATACATCTGAGAGGTGTCCAAAAACACAAGGGGAAAAAAAAAGTAGATAAGATCTGCACTCAGCATCTATAACTACTGAAAATGGACATTATAGTATCTCATATTAAAACGATTGTTTGGAGATAAAACTCACAACGGCATGTTGATTACATGCCCTTTTCTCTCATCGATAGTAGGAGCATCTTTAGGAAGTATTGGGAAAAGATGATAAATGCTCTCCCTCAGACTGTGTAGGCTTGCTGAATTGTGCCTATGTCAAGCCCCTTGAGTCTCACGACTGATTCCACGTGACCTTTCAGTGTAGTGAGTTCTCTCAACCTGCAAGAGGCCATGAGAATGAGAATAGAACAAATCACACAAGTAGAATTGAGTAAAACATGAACCAACATGATCAAAATAAAACTACACTAGTAGCTGGCTTGACCAAACAGGGGAAAAAAAGGAACTCATTGAATATTTTGCAGTTATATAGGAATAATTTCAAAACACCCTCTATTTATAGTTATGCAGTATGACTCTTGCCTACCTTGCAATTTCAGCTCTTCTTTTGGCTTCTTCAGCCATTTGATTGAGTTCTGTGAAATGTGCTCGCTCAGTAAACATCTTGGTGTCAGGCGGCTGCAACCCGTGCAATGTTCTCTGTGCATGTGCCCATTGAAGCTCACGTTGTTCCTTCCCGAAGTCCTTTTGTCTTGTGAAAGCAATCTGCATGACAAAGAAATCAATCAAAAACAGCTAACAACGATACTATTAAATAAGGTGCTCCAGAAAACCAGTGCCATTCATACCCTCTGCTCAATAACAAGATCCCAAGCCCTCCCACTCAAAGTATAGCGGATGAGGAATTTTATGATATCAAGTGGGAAGTAGAATATTAAGTTATACAGCCAGATCACGCCAGCCCAACCCCATCCAATTCCTTCAATCGCAGCAAAGCTCCAACTTGCATAGACTGCAATCAAAGTGGCGATCTGCTTGCAATAAAGGATTGAGGATCAATTTTTCCTCTTAACTAATTGCAAAGAACCCAAGATGAAATGAAAGGTAGTTAGCTCACCAGCTGAGCAATAATGAAAGCTACCACAAGCAATAACCCAGGACGCTCAATGAAGGACCAACTTCGAGATCGTGTCACAAATATGAGGGCCTGACTAATGGTGCTCACTTGCAGATATATTGCTGAAGCAAGCTTTCGGAAGTCATCATGAGCTGTTTTCTCAAGGGATGACACCCCAAATGTTCGCTGAAAAAGTAACAGGCACAATATCAATTAGTATGTCATGACAATCACAAGTAACCGAAAGAAGCGCCAGGACAAATACGTGGGCATAAAAACACAATTCAGATGGACGCAAATAAGCAACCGAAAAGAAAATTTTAAACAAATTTTCATCACAGGGTCAACCAAGGCCTGCTGCTTACAACTGAAGGTGGGCCATCTTACCGGGAAGAAGTCCGTCTTATATGCAGCCCAGAAAAATATGACTGTCATCATTGCCAAGTAACTACCAAGAACAATGCCAGTTGCAAAAATCTCAGCTAGTTTCCAACTATCTGGCAAAGGAGATGGCTTCACCCTATCTTTGGATATTGTCATGATAGTACCTAAAATGTCATAAAGCTAGTAAGTAACAAAACTTATGAGAAGTTGTAACCAGCATAAAACAATAGATAAAGATGAAAGGTTAGCGCAAGAAAATATACAAAATTTAGAAGAGAAATTTAATTAATTAGCACAGAAGAAGAGTTTTCAGTACCATGACAATCAATTTACAACAGTAACACCAACAGAAAATGTTACACAAAGAAATATGGAGCTGACAAGAGATAGAACTTGCGATTTCTATTTGGTAAAATTTCAATTCTTACTAAACAAGATAGCTAACGGCCAATTTTTGAGCTATTTAGTTAAATGTTTAGTGTCTCAGATGTCATTATAAGTGCATGCACTGCATACAACACCCAAACGCAGAGCTATAGAGAGCAGATATTTTGCTTGAGAAAAGAAACCCATACCATCATTGAGAATGGCAATGATAAGCACCATGAAAGGTGGAAAGTCAAACTTCCATATGAGCGCAAGCAACATGAAGCCAAGCTGTTACCAAATCAAAGAAGCAGAACACATTTTGAGTGGAAAGTAACTCATTAAACTTTCTCATGTAATAAATGAACAAAAGAATTGCAAAGACTGCACATAGAAGATGCCACCTATGCTATAAAAATCAAAGAACACAGCTTACCACAATACGGATTGTAATGGAAACCGCATAAATCTGCCAAACATGAGACAAAATTAAGTAAATTGATAAGAATTATTACAAGAACTGCTATCAAAATAAATTTCTTATAATTTATTACCATAACTATTATCAAAATTTTATATATATAAAAAAATAAAATAATAATAATAATAAATAAATAAATAAAAAACTGATAATAACTATATGTTGATTGTTGACAATCACTGTAAAATTATAAGCATAATACATTGAAGTTGAAACCAATGCTTACTGTGTAATTTTTCATTCTCTGGAAGATTGCCCGACTGGTCAAAACAGCACTAATTATAACACTAAGACCAGGTTCTGTAAGGACAATGTCAGAAGCACTACGAGCTGCATCAGTTGCATCAGCAACTGCTATCCCAATGTCAGCTTTTTTTAGGGCAGGAGCATCATTCACTCCATCACCAGTCATGCCACAGATATGTTTCCTAGCTTGCAAACGCTTTACAATTTCATATTTGTGCTCTGAGCAAAAAATATATAAAGCCAAACGATATAAGCAAGGTCAACATAAAATTGTGTTTGGGAACAAGAGTGACAAATAAAATTGTTCGATACAACAAATATAATTCATATAAAACATACCAGGGAAAACACCAGCAAAGCCATCAGCTTTCTCTATCAGCTCATCAATCGGTAAAGATGCAATAGACTCATCCTTATTCTGTCCTAGCAAAGCAGATGAAGGATACATGTTAGTACCCATTCCCAGCCGACGTCCAGTTTCCTTTCCTATTGCAAGTTGATCACCTAAAAAAAACCAAAAGGGTCAGCAACATAAGCAAACTACTAAAAAAAGTATTGCTATAACTTGAACTGGGAGGGTGGTAAAAGGTTCAGAAAACAAGCGATGCAAGAGCAATATTGGGAAAGCTGATTGATAACATTATAGATGCATAAGACCAAAAGTCCATTTCTAACCCAATTCAGTAAATTAAAGGACAATAACTTACAAATATGGTATCATTAGCTCATATACAATGCTCTCCTCACTCACCAGAATTTGAACTTGTAGGTCGGGCTGGGTCCAAATATCAAAACTCAACCCATATTCAGAACCAGATTAAATGATGTCATGTGACTCTGAATTCTACGAGGGTTCCCTCATGTGCAATAGCATTTTATTATGCTTTTAAATTATTCTGGGCAGAGACAAAGTAGCTACTCAACTACCAAACTACAAGCATCCTGGTTTTCAACAGCCAATAGAACATACCCGTAATCATTTTCACACTCACTCCAAGATTTAAAGCCCTTCTTATTGTCTCCGCACTGTCATGCCTAGGTGGGTCAAAGAGAGGCAATAGACCAGTGAACTGCCACGGGCTTCCAGCACTCTCTTTCCTTCCATCTGGAACTTCCTGCATAAAATGGATAAATGGAAGAAATATTGCCGATATAAGGAGTGTTGGTAGTGAAAAAGTAAATATAACATAACAACAAAGAGTGTTGGTAGTGAAAAAGTAAATATAACATAACAACAAAGCAGTGATAACCATCTTGTGTAATTTCCACAGGACTAGAAAAGAGAAAAACAGAAATCATGTTACCTGGTATGCTACAGCAAGAGATCGTAAGCCTCGCTCTGCAAACTTATCGATCACAGCATGAACTCTACGCTCAATGTCTGACTTATTATGGGCGAGGTTTAGAATCTGAAAATCATATTGCAGACAGGAAATTCCGATGAAATAGTGATAAACAAAGACCACCACATAGATAAAGGTAGGGAGGACAATTTACCTGTTCCGGTGCACCTTTGCTGACTCTGTGCATTTTACCATCTCGGTCAATATAAGTCAATGCTGTTCGCTTATCCGTAGGATTAAAAGGGAGGAAGTGTATTTCTTGAATGCCAGCACGTGCCTTTTGGTGGCAAGAAAGGAAAAAGAAAAGGAAGCAAAAACATAAATTAAGTGAACAAATGACTAACATAAAGAATTCTTCCCACAAAAACAAATCCTGATTTTATTCCAATAATCAAATGAAGCATGAGGAACTGCATAACTATCACAAAAAGAAGGAATAATCCCGACATCAATTAATTTACCTCCTTTGGATCAGCCAACATCCCAACTATAGCAGAATCTATTGCATCTTGATTCTCCACTCTAGAGGCTCGAGCTGCCATCAGAACTACGCTATCTGCATCTACTCCTTTCGCAAAAACCTGAAGAGTTAAATTCAGGCATGCATTTAAAAACAATATTTTTTTACATTGTTTCTGCAGGAAGAGAAACACCTGTAACCAACAAGCAGCAGCATCTACTAACTGACCTCAATAAGAGCCTTGTCAACACTAAGCTTGTTCAATGTCAAAGTTCCAGTCTTATCACTGCAAAGCACGTCCATGCCTGCCATCTCTTCAATTGCTGTCATCCTCTTTGTGATAGCTCCCTGTCATCATTTTTATCATTTACCATTATACACCATGAACAAATACCACTCAAATTGAGATCTAGAGGAACCCAACCAACCTGCTGAGCTAACCTATGAGAACCAATAGCCATTGTCACAGACAGAACTGTAGGCATGGCGATTGGAATTCCTCCAATGAGAAGCACGAGAAGATTGTCAATTCCAGGGCGGTACTTCCGTTCTTGAATGGGATACATAACAATAATTTCTATAATCATCCCCACGGCAATTGAACATATACAGAAGTTTCCAATTGCAGTCAAGACCTACAAAACCACATAACACATATAAATTTGAAATATGAATCATGAAAGACACAACATAGTACTTAAGAATTAAAACAGAGATAGAGTATATCAATCTGCTTGCCTTTTGGAAGTGGCCCACTTGGTTGGTGGAATCAACAAGATGAGCAGCCTTCCCAAAGAATGTATGGACACCGGTGGCAATGACCACTGCTTCAATTTCTCCCTGCTTGCAAGTTGAACCAGAGTAAACACCGTCTCCAGGGCCTTTCGTGACCGGAAGGGACTCACCGGTAAGTGCAGACTGTGAAGCCCAAAACAGAAAGTCAACCAATTTAATATAATTACATTAATATAGAATGCAAAACACTGAGAGCAGGAGACCGACCTGGTCAATTTTCAACGGATCTCCTTCAAGAAGACGAGCATCAGCGGGTATAATATCACCAAGTTTAATACTGACAACATCACCGGGAACCAGAACCGCAGCATCATGCTCACACCATCTTCCATCTCGAAGAACCTTTTATAACAAATGCATCAGAATTGAAACCAACATAGGAATTTCAGCATTACCCAAATAGAAACAAAATGATAACTCCCCAAATTACAATCACTCTTAAATAATCAACACCTAAATAAGACTAGTCTCGCAAACCAGGTTTAAATATTACTAATTTGCAACAGAAGAACAAGTTGCCAGAACCTGATACCTTGGCTTTTGGAGCGAGACGAGCCATCAGAGCGGCCGCGGCATTACCCGCATTATTTTCCTCAATAAAACTAATAGTTGAGTTGATGAAAAGTAGAACTATAATGCCCACAAAGTCTTGCCAGTCCGGGGGCTTTCCCTGCAGAAATTTAACGTGTAACGCGACCCAGGAATTCTCAAAGAAGTAGCAACAAAGAACCAGAAAAGCTGAGTACTCACTCCTCCATTCGCAAGCGCAATTGCCATGATAGCAGCAGCTTCCATCACCCAAGACAGAGGGTTCCACATGAATCCCAAAAACTTCAAGAACTTGCTCTCCTGGAAAACAACCAGAAGACAACATTTTGAGAAAAATAAAAGGGCCAACTTCTGAATTAACCAAAGAACAAGAAATTATGACATGAAACAGTGCCTTTTTCTCTTCAAGCTTGTTGTGCCCGAAAATGGTCAGCCTCTCCTCAGCAGCCTCCGTAGTGAGACCCTCTCTGCTACATCTCAGATTCTCAAACACTTCCTCAATGGGAATGTTTTCCTACACTCACAAAGTCCAAAACTTTTAACCCAGAGGAACCATTTCCACAAACAAAAGCATAGAACAAACGGAATTAGCAACCAAAAAATGTTTCAAGCTGTTCAGATCTATTACCAAATCCACGGCTTCCTTCAACACAGCCTCCAAAACTTCAGACTTGTCCTCCATCTCTTCCTTTCTCTCTCACACACTCTCACACTCTTTAACTTTCTCTCACAACAGAACCACTCACAGATCAGAACTCATCAAACAGCCACAATAAAATGCAGAAAAAAATAAAAATAAAAATAAAAATAAAAAACCTCAAGAGTTTAACCAGAAACCAACCAACACCCAGTTGAAAAACCTGGTTCTGAACCCAAATTATGGCTTACAGACCAAAATGAGAACAACCCACCAACACTAAATCTGCAGGTAAACCAGGAAAAGGAACCGCTTATAGTAGTGGCAACCCAATCACAGTCGCAACCTTTTCTACTCACTTCGAGCAAATATCAAATAAGCCCCCATGGAAAAACCTCCTTTTATTTACTTTAGTAACCCCAATTGCAACGACGCACTTGTACCTTTCAGCGATTTCGTGCAAGTAGCTTGTCCCTTCAAAAATTATAAAAAAAAAATCATTTAATGGACTGGTTGAAACCTTGACAATTCTTTGATTTGTGATAAATAAATATATTATTTTATGGATGAGGACACCAGCCAAGGCCAATCAATCACCATAAAAACGCATCCCTTAATCTTTTTGTTATGCGGTTTTTTTCCTCAAAAAAAAAAAAAGGATCTCTTTAATTCAGTTTATTAAAATGGTAGAATATCTGATTCTCCATATATTTTTAATAAAATTTTCATATTCATTATTAAAAATAAACATAAAAATCACTTCCTCTAAAGCAAATGTCAATTTAATGAACTGATTTAAATAATATTGTGTCTTTTTTTTTATATCTAAAAGGTTTGCTTCTTAAACATGCCACCTTGTATGCTCATATCATTCCAAGTAGAAAAAATTTATTATACACGCTTACTTTTGCTCTGGCAAAGAGAAAAGCAAAGTCCATTTGGTTCACCAAACCCCTTCACCCAACATGCTTCCTTCCAATTAGGGTGCATTCTTGTTACAAACGAGTAGAAAAAACAACAAGACAGCTTACCATTTTTCTATTTTATTTTTGTTGTAAACTTGTAATTTGTGAAGAAAAAAAAAATAATAATAAAAAAAGTAATAACAGAATTGGTAACATAAGCTTTGCTTGGATGACGGAACTATTTTATCATTTAATTAAATTTTACATATTTAATGATATTGTTATATGGTTAATATATTATCATGCCATTTACAAATTTTAAATGATGTGACATTATACACCATCAAATGCAATCAAAATAAAAACTATCCATGGTGGTGGTGGTTCTTTGGTTCCAATGAAATCTCTAAAGTGATTGGGCATATACTATTGCGAAAGTTTAACTAATGATATAGAAATCCTCAATCCTATTAATATTAGCCGCTTTGAGTCACGTTGTTACCCTGATGAGGTTAATGATATTGTTATATGGTTAATATATTATCATGCCATTTAAAAATTTTAAATGATGTGACATTATACACCATCAAATGCAATCAAAATAAAAACTATCCATGGTGGTGGTGGTTCTTTGGTTCCAATGAAATCTCTAAAGTGATTGGGCATATACTATTGCGAAAGTTTAACTAATGATATAGAAATCCTCAATCCTATTAATATTAGCCGCTTTGAGTCACGTTGTTACCCTGATGAGGTTAATGATATTGTTATATGGTTAATATATTATCATGCCATTTAAAAATTTTAAATGATGTGACATTATACACCATCAAATGCAATCAAAATAAAAACTATCCATGGTGGTGGTGGTTCTTTGGTTCCAATGAAATCTCTTAAGTGATTGGGCATATACTATTGCGAAAGTTTAATTAATGATATAGAAATCCTCAATCCTATTAATATTAGCCGCTTTGAGTCACGTTGTTATCCTGATGAGGTTAAATCAGATTATAATTCAGTCGGACTTGAAGGAGCACATACAGTTCCCACTATCTAGGCTCCTCTTATGCATCTCCCAGTAGACAAGTGTTACTATGGTGACGTATAAGTGGAATAACTATAATTGGTCTCCTTCGAGCTATCAAATTCGAATTCCCTGCAATTGTAAAATAGCTTTTATGTGTTTTACCTACCCGATATCTATTTAAGCAAATAGGCTCTGGGAAAACTCTTTTATATTTTTTGCCCAAATTATTGAAAAATCTCGGTCACTAGCTACACCCCAACCTAAATGCATGCTACCATTTTGGCTCCTACCCAATGGGGTGTTTGACACCAAATTGTCACCTATTCTTCTTTTCACATAGGCTTTTTAGTCATGTTTTATTACGAGTCTACTTCTTCATAATTTATAATTTCGGATTTCCACATATTTTGCGTGTTGTCATTGCCAACATTATTTTACATGCTTCATTACAAGTGTATGTTACATAGTGCTTCTCCATAACTATTGCAAATTTAATTATAACATAAAGATCTAAACTATATATTATATAAGATTTACATTAATCGTGCACATAAGACTCATATATATGAGTCAATTTATACAATATTTAAGCCTTCTTCACAAGAACTTCATTAGTGTCATTTCCAATTGGAGGTGGACAAAGTTTTTCTCTAAACTAGTTTGGAGAAATTTTTTGTTTTTCTTCTTTTGTTTTATGTTTTTAAAACAAAAACACTAATATATAACCAAAACACAAACTAAAAATATAAAAACAAATAATTACAAATATAAAAAATATCCCTCCAAATACATGGACATAATTACACATTGGAACAAAGAAAAAGAAATGTATTCACATAATTATAAATAATAATAATAATAAATGAGAGAAGTATTATTGCATGTTGCGAAAAGGTGTGGAGCCAGAAGAATGGTTGGGAGGCTAAGAGTGAATTATACCTCAAGTAAATATTATTTTAATTTCTTATAATTTTGTTTTTTTATGGGTAATTAGTTTTTGATTTGAAGCAATTAAGTTGATTCAACTTCGGGCTTCCAAAAGTCATGAGAGTGAGTGATATATGATTCTGCTTTTCCCTCTTTTCGGCTTTCTGTCCGACACCCTTTTGTCTTTCTTTAGTTTGATTTCCAATTTTCGATAGTATTTTTAAATTTTTATTTATTTATTATTGTTATATTTATTTCCCATATATTTCGTAGTTTGAAAAATATTAGGATTGTACGTTATGGTTTTCAAGCTCAGCAAAGCTCGACAATCTATCGAAAAGCTCATGCCCATAATGAATAACGACTCAGTATTTTGACTTTTGGTCTTAACATCTTCGAAAAATATATGTTTTCTTTTCCATGAAAAAAAAAAAAAAAAAAGGAAAATTATATTTTATTTTTGAACTATCCAATCATTTGCACTTTTAATCTCAATGTTTAAAAAGTAACACTTTACCCTTCAAACTTTCAAATTGGTGCAATTCGACCGTTCAGATTTTTTTTTCTTTCCAAAATACTCCCATTCCAAGTTAAAAAAATTAAAAAATTAAAAATTAAGGGATGGCCGGTCTGGGTAGCCGAAGCCACCCCAGGCCAAATTGGGGTGACCGGCCACCCCTTAATTTAAATTTTTTTTAATTTGGAATAGGGGCATTTTGGGAAAAAAAATATATAAATGGTCGAATTGCAACAATTTATAAATGTAGGAAGGTAAAGTATCACTTTTTAAATATTAAAGTTAAAAATATAAATAGGTGGATACTTCAGGGGATAAAATATATTTTCTCCCAAAATAAAAACAAAAAAAAAGAGATCGGTAATTTAAGACTTTTTTTTTTTTTCTTCAAGACTCCTGTTGACACCTTGGCTTTGGTTGGTGACCACCTCGTCAACCACCGTCAGTCTCGCCTCAAAATTTGTTAATATTTTAGAGGATTGCATAACGTGCAAATCGGTCGGATCGGTATCTTTTTTTATTTTATTTATTTTTTAATATATTTATTTCATCCAGCAATCTTTTCTTTATGGAGAAAGAGCTTGAAGAATATAATATTAGAGAGTTTCTTTTGTATTAATTTGTTTGTTCAATAAAATAAAGCGTTATTTTGTAATATAATTATAATTAAGTGACGTAAAGCTTGATTTTATAGGTGATAATTGCAGCATGGTCATTCTATAGGTGAGAAAATCACGGCCATTTATGCCGAACAGAGGTTTATGCGGCTTTTTTTTTTTTTTTTTAATCAAAAAAAGGTTGGAAGGGGAGGCCAATTGTAGCTATCCTACTTGGACGTGACTATAGTAGCACCAACCTGTGAGGCGCCGCTTAAGAAGGGCCTAGACAGTGGGAACCGCAGGCGCCCCCTTAAGACCGATCGAGTCATAGCTTAACACCCACCACACCAGGGTATCAATGAGATTCAAGGTAGCTAACACTAATAGGCTAAAGAATTCTCATTGCGGAAGTCAAACCCAGGCCCTAGTACATGCCTAACCTCATGAAAATTTCCTCGAAACCATTGAACTACCACCCTTGATGGTTTCTTATGTATTGATTGGATAATGGCGCCCGGCGCCCACTAGGTTTGGTGGATTTTGGAACAAATAAATAGCGTATAAGTTAATTTGAGGTCAAAGGGAGATTAGTAAGAAGAATAGAGATTTAGTTTTGAACCCTAACCCTAGTTTTTAAAATAAGCGAGAAATGTTACACGGGGACGAAAATTAGAACGGCTATGGATTGAGAGAGTTAGTTGACAAAACTACAAGATTAGTGAGTGTCATCGAGAATTAAGTTTTTCATGGGACCAGTTAATAAATAAAGAAAGCTTTATGACGTGATTGTAGGTCCTGAGTAAAGGCTTCAAGAGGATCTTCAAGGGAATGAGATGCATCATCGACAAGGACGGTGCAATACAATAAAGATGAAAAGGAAATAAGCAGGTGAGGTAAGCACATTTATGTTTATGCTAGCTTTTATAATTGTTTGAATTGTGACATTTGTATGTACAAGCTTTATGTTATGTTTCCAAAAGAAAAGTCCGTGTCACTTTTAGCACGTATATAATAATAAACGGTATGAAAATATTTTATACATGAAATTTCACGAGCGATTTTATGAATTTAAATTAAAAAAGATGCATGATTTACTTTCAAAAGTGATAGAAGTGAAGGAGTAAAAACAAGGTTAAAGTTAATTGAGATTTTCTTTCTCTTAATCCTAAAGCTACTGAATTTTTCTCTTGAGGAGTAGATTGTGTTTCAAAATCAACTTTGGTGGAATAGTATCGTAATTAATTATCAATTAATAGACTAGCGTGTATATGGATTCTATGATTAAAATACGAGGAGAGAGTGGTAAAGCACTATTAAGAAAAAGATTAGAAGAAGATCTTTTCTTGATTTTTTCAACAAACCGGAATACCGGATGATAACTTTGATTAGACAAAAAGCATTTTTGTCATTTCAAAAAGGTCCCTCACTCTCAGTTTTGTCATCAAAGGACTTTGCGTATTAACACCGGCAGCCCACGTGGCTATGTTGAGATTTTGTTGCCTAATTTGTTGCCTGATCACGGCAAAAATATACGGGTATAAACAAATAATAAAAGAATTACAGGATTTTTAAAATCAATAAAGTTTAATAGTCACATTTTCCATAAGAATGTGGTGTGCATGCTATAAATCATGAGAATTCTTTTTTCTTTTGTATGTGCAAATTTATTATTAAATATATGGGACTTATATGTAGATCTCACATATTTATAGGGGCGAAACTAAAACTTTTAATTTGGAGGGCAAAATTTAAAAAATAAATTTTGGGAGAAGCATATTTGAGATTGCGTTGAGATGTAGAGCTTTTAAAGTTAAAAAGAATTTAGATAAAAACTTCAATTTTAAGTTTCTTTTTTAAAGTTCGTTTGAGCCATTTTTAGAGTAAAACAGTACTTTTGAAATTTTTTACCAAATATACCGGCTTTTTGTTTAGTATGACTTTTTAAGTATTAAAAGTACAATTCCAAACAAACTCTAAAAATCACTTACGGATGGATATTTTCCTTTTATCTGATAAGGATTTCTAAAGCATACTCATCCAAATGGATAGAGATGGGCACGCAACAAATAATTCATGAGAGAGGGTTTAATTAATAGAGTCTATTTGAACAGGAGTGGGCCAGTTGGAGCTATTTGGTCATGTATCTAAACAAATGGGCCTTATTAAGCTTTTTCTCGTAAGCTGCTCATATTATATTATTGCACCCGAGTAGTGATTTGTACAACATTAACATGCATGAATAGTCACGCCAGAATTATTTAATTATAAAAATATTGTATAAACAATATATATATATATATATATATATATATATATATATATTATAACACTGACGTGCATAACTGTTCATGCACGCCAGTGTTATATAAATCACTAGCCTATTGCACCCAATCTAAATTACATTTTAAATACTCTTCAAGCTAGCAATAAGCATCTCTTAGTGGAATCACATGTTGATGACCTAACAAAACCTGTTCTACAAAAGTTGTTTCTTTTTTAAATTAAAATCTTATTATTGGGTGCCATGGATGGTCCACTAATTGAAGACACCTCTCTTTCTCATCATTATAAAGAAAATAAAATAAAAAATTTTAAAAAAAAATTATAAAGAAATACATGAAAGATAAAAGAAAAAGGACACAAAAATGGTGGGTCTCATTATTGGATGTGCATGTGAGATTGATAAAGAGGCCCAAGGCCATGTGGCACATGTCCCATTGGACAGACAAGCGTGTTCTGTTTGGCCGCATGCAGCAAAACAACTTTACGAGGCGTCTAAAAGCCAAAGCCAACAGCGAAATAATTAAATCACATCACATGAGGATTGTCTGCTTCTCCAAACAAGGTACAATCCGTACTTGCCGTAACACCGCATTCCCATTATGTTCGTATTATAAAAAATTAAAAATAAAAATAAAAAAGAAAAAAAAGGCGCAAATGATATGATGCATGGCGTCACCATCAGCTCTTGATGGGACTTCGGCCAAATTGCATTATGGGAGCCTCACATGATAGCTTTCGTCCGTTGGATATATCCGATAAGCAAGACAGAGAGACAACAAAGTGGAAACTTTTATTATTCACTCCTTTCCTAATCCATTAAAAAAAAAAAAACAAAAACAAAAAGTTAGTTGGGTAATGCTTTTTAAAATGTTTTTTTGTTTTGTTATTATTTTAATGTAAAACTATATTTTAAGTGTTTTATTTGTTACTATTTTTTTAAAGTAAATAATAATTATAAAAAATAGTAGCAAACGAGCTCACGGGACTAAGTTTGGTAATGTTTACTAAATTAATAACTTAAAACATAATATAATTTATAGAAAATTTATACTTTTTTTTTTTTCAAAAAAAAATATAGCAATAAGTAAGGCACACGCTCAGACGCTCTACATAAATGATATCAGAGATATAACGAGTAATTTTATCAATAAGACCATATTTCACATTAAAAGATAAAGTTTCATTTCTACACGATGAGCTACATTATTTAAATGTCGCTTGACATTATTTATCTTCCATTTATGCAATGAATTTAAAGTCCCATAAGCTTCCTCATTTAATTTAAACACATGCGGGTGCAAAACTTTTTTCCAAATTAAAAGTACGGATTAAATAATTAAGTTGTTATTTTTATTGATTTAATCTTTTTCGAGTTTATTATGATAATTAAGATATATGGTCCAGAACTTTATCTTCACATTGTAACTTTAATTTAAGTTTATGCCACGTGCTAGTCTTATTTATTGGTTGAGTGATAAATGCTACCATTTTCTTATAAATTATTATGATATTTAAGATATATGGTCCAGAACTTTATCTTCACATTGTAACTTTAATTTAAGTTTATGCCACGTACTCGTCTTATTTATTGGTTGAGTGATAAATGCTACCATTTTCTTATAAATGTGATTTTTTCTTTAATTAAAAAAAAAAAAAAAAAAGGTGAAGAGACCTAAATGCAATGAGTAATGCTATGTATTATCTTTTTATGAAGACCTAAATGCTAAAATTCTCCTAAAGCTGATGTAACTTTCAAAATCACTATTTGATTAAAATTCAAGTATGATTCATCTAAAATTTAATGGTGATTTTAAAAGTCACATCGGCTTTATGAAGATTTTAGAAAGTTAAAAAGATGGTACCTAGCTAGCATTACTCAAATGCTATAGTCCATTCAAAAGCTATTTTGGCTAGGACAAAAATTAGCTACAAACCGAATTGATAAACTGCCAAGTGTCTCTCACATGCCAATTTTAATAGATTTTAACAACCGAAACCTCATTTAACTCAGTTAACTTTATTTATCTTTCTTAAGTCTCTTCATCTCTCAAACGTCATGCTATTCTTTTAGAGAGTGACTTCTATACGGTCATGGCAGAAAATATGAGTTTTTTGCCCACCAATCACCATATGACACATCAGCAATTCAAGAAAAATGCAAAAAACATATATGTTAGCAAAACACAAGATTAATCCTCCAACATTTTAGCCACCTCCACTGCCACTGCCATTCAAAATCGCTGCCGCCCACTACCTCCCTCTCTCTCTCTCCGTTGTTCCCGTGGGGTGGCACACGGCCACCCCATAACTGCTAGGGTTGGCTGGGGGTGGCCTGCGAGCCACCCTGGCCACATCTAAGGTGGCTGCCATGGCCTAGGAGTGGCTCACGGGCCATCCCATAGGCCGGGGGTGGTCGCGCACCACCCCCACGGGGCCGACAGAGAGAGAGACACGTAGGTAGTGGATGGCAGAGGCAGGTGACTGAAATGGTTGTGTGAAAGAATAATATGGTATTTTGTTCTCATTTTGATTTTTTATTCTAAGCTGAGTTGTCAGCTTCAGAGTGGTGGGCAGAAAACCCTTGTTTTTTGCGTTGACCGTACTGAAGTTAAGCTCATTCTTTTAACCTAATTGGTGATGTTGAATGGTGCAAAAGAACCATCAAGGAACACCTATATCTAGCTACAATACATAAAAAGAAGTAATAAAATACAAAATATATATATGGGAAAAGAAAAAATTGATAAAGAAAATAATATTTTAAATATAATAGTACAAATTGATAGATTAGAACATAGAAAAGCACAATATTAATGAATAATATGGAATCGAACAGAAAAAAATTAAAAGAAGTCGAGACATAAATTTACGTAATTCGATAAGGTACATATGTCAACAAAAAGTGTAATTATATTTTATTATTTAATGATTTAGAGTTAAAATACAGTATAATTATAAGAAAACCTGTTAGGTGAAAGTCAGAAGAGGATAACATGTGTTTTTTTTTTTTAGGATAAGAACAACAAATGTTGTGTGGTCATGCAATAGAGCAGTAAAATTTGTGGCAATGGAAGCCATATCTACTGTCAACTGTCTAGCAGGCCAAAAAGAAAAAGTGATGGCCCTCTGTTTTGAAGTTTTCCGCAACCAAGAAATTATATCAAATTAATGGTGCCCAGCACCACCACATGCTTGTGCTTGTGCTTCCCAGAGTGTCTAGAATTTATTTATTTTTATTTTTTAAATAAAAATGTGACCTTTGGATCATTTGTGGACTCCGATGGTGGTACACGTGCTACTGCTACTTCTACATTTTGTTGTCCACGTAAAAGAAGAAACCCAGTTAATGCCCTAATGGTCGGGCTGCCCCTGCCATTCTTGGAAATTACTATAAATGAACAATATTCCTTTCTCGTGCCTATGATTTACCAATTAATTCAAAAGTAAAAAATATACCCTTTTCTTTCCAAGATTATTAATAGTTAATTTAAAATACAAAATATTCTTTAAAATATTACCATTGTATTACATCAAAACTCTTTAAGAGTTTTGGTAAAAATGATTTGCGTTTTTAAAAGGAAAAAAAAAAAAAAAAATCTGACTAAGAGTATGTTTGAGATTGCGTTTGAGAAATAAAGCTTTTAAGTCAACAAATAATTTTTGGCAAAAACTTTATTTTTAAGCTTTTCTCAAAAGTGCGTTTTTAGCTATTTTTAAACTTTTTTGGACCCTAAAAGTGCTTTCAATTTTTTTTTTTACCAAATGATTATTTTTCTTCAAACGGACTTTTTGAGTGTTAAACACACTTTTAGGCATCTCAAACGCATTTTCAAACAAGTTCTAAGGATCTGTTTGAGTTTGCGATTTCAAAAAGCACGATTTGCAAATATGAGTTTAAATAATGTAATTAAGCGTTTGGCAAAACTACTATTTGACCTTTAAAATTGTATTTTATTTTATTTATATTTTTTAAAAAAGCACAATCTTGTCAACCATTTGAAAACACATATTTTTTACGTTTTCAAATTACAATTCTTTAAACTCGCAATCCCAAACATTTCGTTTTATGTCATTAAATTTAAAATTACATTTTTTTTTAATTTACAAAATCACAATACCAAATGAACTCTAACAATTATAAGAAATCCAAATAAGAGTCGCCTACATGGACGGATTTAGGGAGGACCGGTAGTGGCTCTGATTCCCTCCAATTACAAGAAAAATAAAAATTAAGTCTAAAAAAAAAATTTTAAGGTTAAAAAAAAAAATTAAAATATTTTTTTGCCAATTAATCCCTAAAAAAAAAAATTTGACCCTTATTTTCCAAACTCAAAATTGGCTCTGGCTCCGTACCCCCAACATTGGGGGCCTCTCCAAATTTCAGAGATCCCCGGCAATCCGTACACAGGAGGGGGATTGCGAGAGGAATCGGATCTCTTCTTTTAAAGTGGACGAATAGATAATAAAAAGGTTGGTGTCAATTTCCCAAGAAGAGATCGAGCACTATTGAGCATAAAGGAAATCAAAGTTGCAAAAAGAAGAATAGGGTTGTTGATAGAAAAGCGTATAACTTTGAGCAAGTGGGATAGGTGGTGTTTGGTTAAAGGTGGTGGCGCCGCCAACATCAAGTGGATTCCGACGTATACAGATCATTCTCTCTCTCTCTCTCTCTCTCTCTCTCTCCTTGCTTTTTGGCTAAGATGATAAAGTGTTGTAGTATCTAGTTCTAAAAGATAAAGTGAAAAAAACAATGTGCCAAGTAATCACCCACTCCACTTTTTGTGTTTGTTTTGTGCTGCAAAAAGCAATGGGAAAGAAAGAAGCATTGAAACGAAGGTAAAAAGGGTGGAAAGCAGCCACCTTTGTTGCTATTTCTTTCTCCTTTTCCCCCATATTAATTCCATAAGGTAGATGAATTATTGTTAACAAAGTTGTTTTTGTAACTGACATGACCAATAAAAGAGGCAAGGATTCTCTTAGATTATGTCAAGGCAATGGAAATTTAGGGAAAATAACTTCCATCAATGTAAAATTGGCCCAAAAGGAAGCCAAGGGGTCATTTTCCCAAGAAAATTACGTTTTCCCAAGAAAATTTCTAGTTCTCATTGTTTTAGTTCGGACCATGGTCAAGATAATCCCTAAACAAGCGTGTCACCGTTGTTACAATTTTTTTTTTTTTTTTTTTTTTCGTATTAATAACTTTAGAAATAGTTGCAACCACCCAAAATAACCCAAAAGTTCGAGAATGACTAACCATCCCCTTTAAAAGGTAAAAGGTAAAATAATTGCCCGATTGTTCTTTACAAAGGTAGCACGCCACTCCTTTTCTTATTTTGATTTTTGTATTTTTTACTTATGTGACTAGATCTACACCGTTCATTTTGAATAAGCACGATCCTTAGAATTGTTTGAAATTGCAAGGACCTCAATCTCCAAATGATCAATTGGTGGCAGATACCCAAGTTTTTTTTTTTTTTTTTTTTTTAGGGATTAAAACATAAAAAAATGGGGGAAGTTCCCAACAACATACTCAAAAAGACAAGACAATTACAGTAAAAAGTAGGAAATTGGTCATAAAATGAGTCACTTTCACACTAGTTTTTTTTTTTTTTTTTTCAAAATTGTTTTTGGTGGATTGGGTGTAGTTGAATTTAAGACCTGAATACCCAGATAATAAATGCTTCGATTGCTTACGACAATTGCATCAGTGATGCTCAGAATCAATACATACTGCCATAACAGCCTTCTCCATCGTGTGTAACAGTTGTGTCATTATGCAAGTCCAGTAACAAGTTGCATGCCATTTGACATTTGTTCATTGTACCTCTTGGAATCAATGAATGTGGAATAAAAGAAGAGAAGAAGAATCGTAGCACTAGTTGTGGGCATGTGCAACTTCTCGATTCTATTTCTATATAAAAATCCAAACACTTGACGATTCTCTTAGCAAATTCTATAATATGTAGATTTTCATCATTTCAGGAGTTGAAGACAGCGAGAATCCCTCCTTTTGAACAAAACATTTGATTTATCTATTATACAAATAATCCCCGCATTGATTCTCACTTCCAGGCTGTCCCTTTGTGTTTGTTTTTTCATGGTGATTTTCAGATGAAATTCTTGACGCACGCAACAACCCCAAAAAACCGAAAGAAACAAACGCAAAGGTGGTGGGAAAAGTTGACCACTTCTCTCCTTTGAAGAAGACAACACCATGTGTCTTGTAGCGATAAGAATATCCGCAACCTGTCACTTGTTTTGCTTTGTGGCCAATAAGATTACGAATCGATCCAAACACTACCTGTTAAACCGTTTATTGAATGTGGTAAGTGTTATATAGATTGTTATGTCAGTTTGTAAGGAGCTTGATAGTTTCCGACGTATCAAAGTTCTTGGGGGTAAAACAAGAAGTATAAGTCTATAGTGGCTTCGGAGGTGCTGCTATGAAACACACACACTCCCCTGGACTTTTTACAATTTGCAGGGCAAATGGCAGCATTCAGGATAAAAAACGAAAGGAAAACAAAAAGAAAAGGTAGCTAGCAGGAGCAGACAAGCTCTATTCATAAAGATGAGACAGCAGCAAGAAAAATAGGAGATTGGGCCTGTAAAGCCTGTTACATTGTTGGTGACAATGCCCATTCACTGGATTATGTACGCTGTACATATGCCTCGAGAATTGCAGCAGGAACAAAAATTGAAATGCTGTAACATTACATAATTTAACTACTCAAACACATGGGTGTATCTTTAATCAATCAATACAATAAATTCAATATTTCCAAAAGTTAAAACAATACCATATGTTGAAAATCCAAGGATGATCAATACTAAGAACTTGTTTGGAATTGCGTTTGGAAGCTTAAAAAGTACTTTAGTACCTAAACTGTTTTTGCCGAACAAAAAACTAACCAGTTCGATAAAAACTTTCAAAAGCATTTCTTGACTTTTCCATTCTAAAAAGGGCCAAATCACACTTTTGAGAAAAGCTTAAAAATGAATTTTTTTTCTAAATTATTATTATTATTTTTTTTAACTTTAAAAGCTCTATTTTCGAATGCAATTCCAAGCATGCTCTAATTATTAACATCCAACTCAAAAGGAAAGAATAACACTATGACAAAAATGACAGGTAAGGTAGCATTTCCTACCCACTTCTTCTGGTTAGACTGATGTTCAAACCCATGGACCATTTACATCCTTCCTACCACATTATGCGTCTAAATGCAAGATTGGAAGAACCACCCTGCACTTGGCCCTCGACGCGCCCATGCACCCCCTGAAAACTTCCTACTATTCACATTCTTCAATCGGATACACATGCCATATCTACATCATCCAATAGCAACAAAAACTAGCTGTGTTAGCACCCATGACGTTTAAAGCTTGCAATCATTGTGAAATCCCTCCCAGAACTCTTTTTAAATCAGATTTTTGTTCTGTTGTAAGCCTTGAAGGGTACTTGACGTCAAATTTAACCCTCAAATTTCCCTTCCTCCCAGCTTCTTTTGAGATTGGCATTCCCTCATTTGGGACAATAACCTCTGCTCCAGGTTTGATGATATCTGACAGTGGGATCATGAGATTCCTTCCATCCAAGGTAGTCAGGTCAAGGGTCTTCCCCGTGAGGGCCTCCAGCAGTGTTATCTCCTGATTGACTACCAAATCATTACCATCCCTCTTATAAAGAGCATGGGGTTTCTCGTCTACCACGAAAATAACATCTGCTGGAATGACACCAGGCTCCTGGTTACCCTTCTCAGGGAATGTGATCTTGGTCCCCTTCTTCCAACCAGGTTTTATCTCAATGGTCAATATCTCATCCAGAGTCCGAAAATTACTGCACGAGAATTTCTAATGCTATTAAGTGGAAGTAAACATACAAAAAGCAAAATATACACTCAGAATTAACAGAATCAAAGCATACATTTGCAAAAAATTATCAATGCAGACCAATGCCATGTAATGCCAATAATAAACAAGGAGATCCATTCCTCTTTTTGAATTTATATTAACTCGAATTATCTATCTGCAGTTTATATGATGATCTGAAGATCTTTAAACTTCGCTAACAAAAGAAAAGACCCACTTGTCTTCATAAGACAGGTCATGAGAATAGATTTGTGCCCAAGCTTTAACATTCATGGCTTCTTAGGCTGCAACAACAAACCAAAGAAAACCAGAAAACTAGGATAGAAAAACAACATAGATTCTCGTGCTTTATATGGCCGAGGGAATAGCAAGATTAGTTTAGTCAATATAACCCTTACCAAAAAGCATTATACCTATTGAATAAGAAAACTTTACTGTTTCCTTTTCCTCTCTTCTCTATTAAAATGCTCTCAGTATCTGAGATGCCACTGAAGAAACAAGATACGACCAATCTCCCTAACCTAAGCTCAGAATAGTATTCCACTTCATGAAATTTCTTGCTATCACCTTACAGGGCTGACTATTCACTCTTTTATTGATGCTGCAGCTCTAACTACAGGTGGAACACTTCCATCTAGTTCCCCATGGTAATGTATTCAAGCTGAACTGTATTGTTTTGGCCCATAGTTCAAAGAATGCATGAGCAAAGTTAGGGGCGGAACCAGGATTTCTTGAGTGGGGGAACGGATTTTTTTTGTCTACAGGGCTGACTATCTTCACTCTTTTATTGATGCTGCAGCTCTAACTACAGGTGAAACACTTCCATTTAGTTCCCCATGGTAATGTATTCAGGCTGAACTGTATTGTTTTGGCCCACAGTTCAAAGAATGCATGAGCAAAGTCAAGGGCGGAACCAGGATTTCTTGAGTGGGGGGACGGATTTTATTTTTTTTACAGGGCTGACTATCTTCACTCTTTTATTGATGCTGCAGCTCTAACTACAGGTGGAACACTTCCATCTAGTTCGCCATGGTAATGTATTCAGGCTGAACTGTATTGTTTTGGCCCATAGTTCAAAGAATGCCTGAGCAAAGTCAAGGGCAGAACCAGGATTTCTAGAGTGGGGAAACAGATTTTTTTTTTTTAATAAGTTGGGAATATTGACGTATATAAATACAAAAGCACATAAATACATATAATTTCTCTATATGTGTGTTTGTGAGTGTTTATATAAAATAAAAACATATAAGTATTGAATTTAATCTCATGGCATCACAAATACATAATAGTTAAACAATTAGTAAAATAAATTAAATACTATAGAGTTCAAGAAAAATGGTACAAAAAATAATTACTGTAAACTCAAATAACTGCACAATAATCACTCAAAAAATAAATAAAAATACAGATATTTTCATCATATTCCACATTTTTGCACCTAAAAAAACAAATAAATGTAAGAAAAATGAGATGTGAGGAAGATGGCTAAGAAAAAAAATACAAATGGAATAACGCATAATATGTTAATTTTGGGGGGACAAATATACCATTTTTGGGGGACAAATTCATAAAATATGTATATTTTATAAACAATTATAAAAATTTTGGGGGGAAGAATATAGTTCCGCCCCTGAGCAAAGTCATGTCGGTGAATATACCCCATATAAATATAAGCATCAAGGTTTATGACTGAAATTCTGAAATTCAACCACAGGAGCAAAGATGCTCCAAACATTTATTTGAAAATTGATTTTAAACAGCCAAATCCAGTTAGCTTTTGATTTCTTAAACCAATATACACAAGAAACAGTCATTTTGCAATAAGAATGAAGCAGGAATTCAGCGGCATAAGCTGAAATTTATACATAGGGGTTACTTCATTCTCTAACTCATCACAGAGCTAAATGAAAGTAGTTGCTTAACTTTCTCTCTCTCTCTCTCTCTCTCTCTCTCTCTCTCCCTCTGATTTTAAATTACCATGCATAAAGCAGCCTTGTACCTCCTTGTAGCTTCAAACTGTTTAAAGATAGAAATGCGGTGGGTATGGCCTTGGGTAACCTCAAACCAAAGCTTGTCTACCTAAAGGCTGCCCTACCCAGAAACCAAATTTTGTATTGGATAATCCAGTCCCAATCTGCTGCCCAAACCTATCGATGACAAATGACAAACAAATCACAGAATCCCATGCAGTTCAAAAGGGTGAGGATAAGCAGGCTAACCTGACTGATCCACGCCATTTTCATAACAATCATCACACCCAAGCCTAGTAAAAGCCTTGAACTTTAAGCCAAGAACCTATATTTGGCAGATCTCCAGATGATTTCTCTCTCACTTCTTTATCCACAACCGTTTAACAAAAAAGGACTATAACCTCAAGTAAAGCCTTCAAATCCATTACTTTGACTTCCTTAAGTATGCTGCCTCCTTGATTGTTAAAGGACAACTCCAATTGTGTACAGTACAAGACTACTCTAAAAAAATTATTTGGTAACATCAAAAAACTAACTACAAGCAAGAACTGTCTAGTGGTACAAAGTTGAGAAAACTTTCACAAGAAAAGATAGAAAAAAACCAGCCATCTTAAGAAAGCTCGGAGATCTATGGATTTCAAAGCAAGTTAAAGAGAACTAATGCCAGAAAATTTCAAGAATTAATAGCTCAATGGATCTAAATTATTCCATCAATGAAATGAATGCAAATTAATTGACTTAACTATAAATTATAAACACATCTAAAAATGTGTAAAAGCTAAAAATTATGTTCAGTACCACAAACAGACCACCAACAATGAAACCAAACCATAACTGAATCCCATTATGTGTTAAGACACCAGAATGCACAAGACTACAATTATTAATCGAAAACAAAAAATGCAATGCTCAACAGTCCTATAACCTACCCAAGTCAAGTGCTTTGACTAAGACAGATTTAATCCTCTTGATAGGCACTATCAAGATCGCATATTTCACAGCTAACCAGTAAATGCAGAGCTTTTATGTTAATTCAACATGCTCATTGAGGAGCGACCACCTAGACAAGTGGCACTAATAGGATTAGACTTCAATGGCATATAACTTTGCCAAAACTGTTTATTTACCGCCTAAATTCGACCACATGTTCACCTAATCAAAAAATCTTCTGGTGACTCTAGTGCCAAAAGGGTTTGCAGGGTCGTTGTTAAGCTATAAAATCCTGGCAATTGAATAAAGAAAACCTGAAATTTCGTCTTCAGCAACATGAACCCTACTAACCCTTATCTGGGTCTCCTAAGCAACAACCAAAAACAGTAAATTTAAAGACTTTATTGCAATTTCGCATACCCAGAGATGTCATAGACGTTCCTGGAGATCCGCATCTTCTTTTTCGCACCTTTGTAAAGCTCCTCCAAGCTACACGGCAACATGTTCTCCAGCGGCGCAGCCTTCCTTGACGCGGAACCACTCGGCGCCCGGAAGAACCCGTCCCGGCCAAACCCCCTCGCTCCTCCACCAGCACCACCGGCATTACCATTGCTCTCCGATCCGAAAATCTCGGCGTATATGTCCTCCGCGTCTCGTGGGTTGAACCGGAAGGACGTCGGGTGCTGCTGGCGGCCGTGGTTGTAGTAGTGCTGGTGGTGGTTGTGGGACCCGCCGGCGCGTGAAGAGGCTGGCGGTGGTGGCGGGAACTGACCGGTCTTGAGGGCCTCCTCGCCGTAGAGATCGTAGATCTGGCGCTTCTGGGGGTCGCTGAGAACGTCGTAGGCCTCGGAGATTTGCTTGAATTTGGCCTCCGCCTCGCGCTTGTTGGCGGGGTTCTTGTCCGGGTGCCATATCATCGCCACCCTCTTGTACGCCTTCTTCAAGTCCTCCTCGCTCGCGTTGCGGTTCACCTTCAGAATGTTGTAGTAGTCCACGCCCATCTCTCTCTCCCTCCCGCTCCCTCTCCCTCTCTCTCTGAAACAAACAATTAAATATAAATTTCTTTTTTTTTTTTGTGCTTTTTCTTCTCTTCTCTCTCTCTGTGTTTTGTGCTTGTGTGGGGATGGTTGAGGTGGTCGGAGAAGTGGAAAAGACCGTTGGATGGGTAACGGAAAGGTGGTGGAGGAGGGGATCCGACGGTTGTGGGAGTGGGGTTCGTTTTCAGAAACAAAGGAGGGAATTATGTGAGGTGGGTCCGGAACAAGATACGACTCGGATCTGCTTAGGTCATCCCATTCATCAACGTGCGGCAAACTACTAGGTTGTGCTGCCTGATATTTTGGGCTACGTCCTAACTTAGAATTGGGCTATATTTTGGGTTGGGCCTATCATGATGATAACGATGAGAATAGTTTTGAGTATTTTGTATTTTAAGTTATTTGTTAATGTTTTTATTTTAAAAAGAGAAAGCATTACATGTCCGAATAAGTCTCGTATGACTTGTGTACCTGTTTGAACAAGTGAGTCCGAATAAGTCTCGTATGACTTGTGTACCTATTTGAACAAGTGAGTTTTATCAGAGTTTTCTCTCATATACGGGGTTGTGCAAGCTGTAATTCAGTCTATTCCAATCCTAGGGAGGGAATAGTATGCAACTTTTTTTTTTTTTTTTTTTTTTTTATAATATGGGTGATGTTCTATTTCTAAGAATATTTTGTGCGTAGTTGGTGAGATTCTGCAAAACTCGGCCAAAATGGATCGACAAATAAAATATTTTGTGAAGTTATGCAGGAAGAAACTTTCAAAATTTGGTTATTTGTATGATTATGTAGGCGTAGGAATTAGGATCACCATTTTTGTCTCTTTTACTTTGTTTTTACTCATATTCTTCATGTGACTAAATTGAAGATGGAACCCAAAAAGACAAGTGGACTACTTCGGATAATATTCCCATGCCACAAGCTAAAATTTGATTTGTCCTTGAGCATTCTAATTGGCGTAGTTGAGCCATATTCGTGCTTGCATTATCCATAAGAAAGCAAAGCCCAATCCAATCATCTTTTGTCACAAATAATTGGAAAGAACATTGATAATGTAGTTGATCACATGGTCGAGTTTAGTCAATAGACGCCGGTAAAAAAGGTCAAGTTAATCGAAAACTTGTCGGTGGAAGAATTTTCCAATGCTTAAGTTAGTCAAAGGAATGATATGATGCTAAAAGAAAACGAACTAGAGTTTTTGTGTAATTCTCATGTGTGGGAATAGATATAAGGTTGTACTTGAAATGGGTTATGGCTAAGCCAAATTTCACGCGAGATTTTTTATTCATTGACGGGTTATGGCCTTGGCTAGATTTTGCGTTCACCGACAAGTTATGACATTTGCCAGATTATTCACCTAAAATCACAGGGCAGTTGGACAAAAACCATGGAGTGATTATTCTCAATGCTACAATCCCGACATCCTTTAAGTAACCACTATGTTGATACAGTTAGTCAAACTACTTGAATGTTATTACGTACTTCTTTTTTTTCTTTTTCTAATTGGTCTTATTACTTACACATGTGAGTGGATATGTATATCATTTAGTGTGTGTGTGTATATATATATATATATATATATATATATATATATATATATGCACACTACCTGTAATTCAAAGATGAACTATAATATCCACCTCTAGTCATTGATTATAGCAACCAACTGGGTGATGTTAAGAAACAAACCAAATACCTGCAAATAACAAGAATGCATAATTAAGAAATCAATGGTTCTATGTGTGAGACTATCAAAACTTTAAACCTTAATGGTATGGGTGATATTGAAAAGTTTTTAACTCCAGACCATAACGATATGGGTGACATTACAAATTTTTTATACTTGGCGACTCAACATTACAAATTTTGAAACTTTAATGATATGATTGCAAAAGTGCCTGAACATTAGAGATGTAAGTGAAGTTTTGTTTTCACTTTTTTTTTTTAATGGTGTGCAGCAAGTGAGGAATTGCCAACAAGGTTAAATTCTAGAATGTGAAAACGTTATGATATTAAGGGTTAAGGGCTTAACCAAATTAGTATCTAATAGTTTTAGGGCACTTGAATCAATGGTTATGCCTTTAACAATTAGCTAACTATACGGCAGAATAAATTGTCTTGGTATAGATTGCTACTATTGAGTAAGTGCTGATAGAATATTAAACAATTTTGGGGCTTTTGGGTCTCTGTAACAAAGGAACAACTATCTTATGGAAGAACTCAAACTATTCAAAGCAAGACTCAGTCCCCACTCCCCCCCATCTTTTTTTCTCCAACAATTGGAAGAACCTTGTCATATAACTAATTCATATAATTTTCAGAAATTAGATTGCTTCATATCTCGGTGCAAGAATAAAATATTTGAACATTTCTTCAATGTCAAATTTCCAACAAACAACTCTTAACTGGTTTCTGCACAATTAAAAAAATAAAATAAAAAAGAGAAAGAAAAGAAAGCCCTGAAGAAGCAATACATCAAGCGTAAAAAGGAAGTGAGAAATATACAAGAATTTATGCCACTCCTCCTAGAACAACACATGCTTTCCACGATCTCCGTTAACGGCTGACAACTCCAGCCAACATGCAGCTCCCTGATCGATGCTTCGTGCTGGCAAAAGGCCAACTTAAGCCCGCCAATGTAACCAAAGAATATTAGGGATCCTCCCCAAATCACATTTGATGAAGCCCCCACATGCCATATTTTCGTGTATATCGATGATGATAGAAGGAATGAAACTCTGAGTGGCAGAAACAAACCAAAATCATGAAAACTTTTAGCTCATACAGCAATAGCTTGGCCAGTAATCCCATCATGGAGCTGCAAAGAACCATCCTTCATTAGGTTGAGGCTCAAACTCTTAAATCTCTCCCTTGAATACTGTCGAGATGCTTTTCTCCAATCAGTTCCAGTTTTCATCATAGCCACAAATTCCTCATAACTAATACGCCCATCCTGAAAATAATTTGCAAAAGATTAGGATGAACTGTACAAGCTAAAGGAGATACACTTTTTTTTTTTTGGGGGGGGGGGAATTATCATAGAGAATTTCAGAAATCCCATTAATAATTTTGAAATCTTGTTTCTTTGCAGTATTTTGACAAGTTCCTAAAAGTTATCAATATCAGATTTCCAACTTCAAACATGCTCTGAAAGTGATGTTTGTAAAAAGAAGGGGGGCCTGAATTTTATGAACACTAAGAGGTGATAAAGCTTGAAACTCAGACCTTGTCTGTGTCAACCTCACGCATGATGTCGTTCAGCACATCAGTATCAGCTTCACCCGAGTCGTCTGCTAAGCCTTCCCGTAGCTCATTTGATTCAATATATCCACTTCCATCTTTGTCAAAAAACATAAAGGCTCTGCGAAAATGCTCCTCATTCTCCATCCTTTGCAAGTGAATTGTCACTGCTACAAACTCTCCATAGTCCAGTACTCCATTCCCATCAACATCAGCCTTAACAAATATCACAAGTCACATTCTATCGGAATGACATTTTTAAAACGTCTATCTGTATGACATAAAAATTTGATACACGGTAGAGCACAGAACTATATTTAGCACCAACCAACACTATCAGATGTTGCAATGATTTTTAGTTCAGCTATAAATGATGAAACTGTTTTCAACCCAACCTACATTTATCTCCTTCCAGAGTCCTACTTATCTAGGAGACCTTTTTTAACAATGCATATAATACCATAGTCACCAGGTGTTTAGGCCCTCCTAATTGCATATAAATACTCGAAATTATCAAGTTTGAAAGCATTTTCACTTCATTGAAAACCTGGAGGTGCCACCAAAGTTTTGCATAGCAGTAAAGGGCAAAGGGCATCAGCAGGGTTTTAGGGGATAGGTTTCGAATGTTGACTGGTGGGTAACAACATAGGGAGGATGGAGGTTTGACAAGCTTAAGTCTAACCAAAGGAGAATCAGGAGAATGAAGTTCAATGCAGCAGGAAAGTGGTTGCAAAAAGAGCAAAAAAAACAAAAAAGGGGAAGGTTGAAATGACATTATATCACATTGATCCAAAAATAGTGGTCATGCATAGAATTAAAAACAAATGAAGTTACTTTCAACCTGAACTTGAATAAGCATAGAAACGTACCACTTCCATCAGCATTTTTATCTCTGGTTCTGCCAATTGTGAACCAACCTTTCGAAGACCTGCCCTCAGTTCCTCGTACGTTACTTTCCCATCTTTGTCGGTGTCCATCAGTGCAAACATGTCTCTAATTACTTCTACCTCTTCAAGAGACAAGTGTTCTGCAATTACCTACAGAAATTGATTGAACAAACCTGAATTATCCTCCAAAATTTACACATTGGACACCACTGCTGATATAGTTAAGAGCTGGACTGACAACTAGACCTAAGATTCTTACCCGAAGGGCTTTCTTTTTGAATCTGTTCATCACAGAGAACTGCCTGAGCCTTGTCCGCACAATATCTCCCAATGGAACATTTGGAGCTTTTTTTGCATTTTGCAACCACGGGTGATCTACAGGAAGAAAAAATAAAAAATCCGTTTAACAGTTTCAAGAAAGGTCACCATACTGCAGAAAGATTCAAACTCCTAGAAGTTCACATATATATAAGCACTTCAACAGCCTTGTACTATCCAAAACAAAAAAAACAAAAAAAATGGCTCCTGGTGATAATGAGAATATCCATTTTTGTTTCTGCGAACACATGCCAACATGATAGCTGTTTAATAGCTCATTGTCAGATACCTGCTTCTCAACACAGAAGGGATGACTAATCTAAACATGAGGTTATTACAGGTGGTGTTGTCTATGATTTCCATCGAAAACATGTAAATGACACTAGTTTAACTTACAAGTGGAAAAGAGCAGTGAAATCCAGCCCTTGATCATGAAATATTGATTAAAGAGAGTGATTCCAGGGAGATATGGTCTATAGACAACACATACGATGCAATGTGCTTGCCCCAGTAAAGTAAATGCCCAATTAAGTGATCATGAAAAGTAGTCTTCAACTTTAATTTTACAAAGAATTTAGCAGGACTCGGGATTGGGTTTTGGATACAGTGGAAAAATTTACATTCATTAAAGAATGATTACCGACTCTCTAATGAAGGAGATAGCTATTTAATCCTAAGGAATAATTCTCTCCTGAGTTGTCAGCATAATAAGAAGAGGTTTTATGTTGCCACAACAACCACTGGAAAGTAAGCGTGGCCACAAAATAGCTTCAATATCAATTCCTATTAAATATACAACTCCAATCCATCATCAAGAGTCCATTGTCTCATGTGACAACAAAATCCACCAAACATTATTAAAACTCAGCTTACAATAACAAAAACATGCTTGAACTGTTTCTGAACTGAGCTTAACAGACGTCCATGTAGAAATTGATTGTAAGTCTAAAAATCATTTCAATACGAAGTCTAAAATCCCGGGAAAAGGAGAGGCATACCAAATGTCAGTGATTCAACAATGAAGAGATTTAAGCCATTGGAGATTTTGATAAAAGACGACAGTTCAAGGAAAGGCCATCTTGGGAAGTAAGAAAAATAACAGAGAAGGAGAAACCAATCCTGAAGAGATAAGATGATAATGGTGGAAATCAAGCCACGCAAGTGCTTAATTTCCCCCACAGCATTTATTGTGTTAGAACTTTTCCATCATTGTCACCGACTAACCAATATATAACTTGACACAAGAAATAAAGAGATGTAATCCTCGATATTATCTTCCAGAAGGCTCAATGAATATGCTAATTTAAGTCTCAAGACTCTCAAGCACTAATATAACGGCCACATTGAATGCAAAATACAACCTTCCACATCCTTTAAAGCTTAAACCTTTTTTTTTTCGCCTAATTAAATCTCCAAAATCCAAAACCATTCTAAGATTTCAGGGCAAGCATAGTACCCTAACATCTGCGCGGAGCCAGAAACTCTTGTTTAGAGGATCATGGTTAACCTTAAACACAGACGTATACACACACGTGCGCGTATATATACACAAAAAATCTCATTCCTCTTCATTTAAGAGGAGGAAAAATATCAAAAGACTAAGATAATTATTTCCATGGACCATATTGAACTATATGATATATTTTTTTCGCTTAAAATTTAAAATTTATATGCTTATCCACTTAATTTTTTTTTTTTCTTGTGATATTTAAATGGCAGTAACAAAGAAATAACACGTGCTTATGGATATTTTATTATGTCCTACCATATATATCATCGTTTGTCATGCATTTTGGGGCACAAATTTACTTGAATATTGTTTAAAAATATCCTTACATTAATAAGCGTTTAATAAGAATTTAAAAATTTCGGGAAGGGCCAAGCCTTTTTTTAAGGAGTGACTTGAGAATATAATTATATTTATATTAAAAGAGGTATAAACAATTTTCAAGAAATTTGGTGAGCCCAGCCCTACCTGGTCTACATGTGGCTCCATTACTACCTAACCTAGAAATGAACCCTTTCATTCTCAATCCGTGCCTACAAAATTTTCTCAGCAGTTTCAGTAGCTTTGACCAATAATCTTAAAATTGACGGGACATGCCCCAGTATATGGGTCAAATCAAAGTTGGGTCACCCGTGAGGTATCTCTTCTTCCCCTTTGATTTTTCCATCACTGGACTCCAAATTTCCACGCATCTTATGAAGGTCCAAAAAGTCTAGAAGGCTATTTCCGTGAAGTTTTTGTTCCAGGCCCCCTTCTTAGTCAATGGACCCTCATATCGCACATCTTATAAAGTCCAAACAGTCTAAAAGATCATACCAATGATCATGTTTAATCAAAAGGCTAAAACTATCTCAGCTAGTGAATCATTATCTTAAAATCTCAGTTTCTCAAGAAAAAAAAAATTGTATAATCTGATAAGCGGAGAGTGAGACACCAAAATTCTCTCAACGCCACATAAAGCTCTTGAGTGGAACCAAAACTTAATGCAAGACAACAATTCAGTATCACAAACAGCTGAAGAACTTACCAAGCACCTGTTGAGCAGTCAACCGCTTTTTGGGATCCGGCTCCAACATCTGCCGGACTAGGCTCTTGGCACTTTCAGAAATCTGAGGCCACGGTTCCCTCTTAAAATCAAGGATCCCTCTTAAAATTGCGAGAGCAACACCCTGTTCGCTCTCTGCCACAAACAATTGAGATAGAAAAGCTTCACAATCCAATATAAACACTACACCTCCATATTCAACAAAATTGGCTACCATGAAAAACAAAATTGGCAAAAAACTAAAAAACTAAAAAAAAAACAAAATACCAGCCCAAAATGGAGGAACCCCACATAACAAAATATAAAGAATCACGCCGGCGCTCCATATGTCAACCTCTTGTCCATAATTCCGCTTCAACACCTCCGGCGCCATATAGTACGGACTCCCGACGATCTCTGAAAATCTCTCCCCTAAATCCCCAGTAAAACTCAAAAGTTAATATTCAACCATAGTTCAAGAAAAACCCATATATACCATTAAAAAAACAAATATGATCAGAACCCCAGTACTGAAATTCAACAATCAAGCAAAGAAATATCAACCCAAAATCCCCACAAAAAAAAAAGGGCAAAAAAAAAAAAAAAAAATCAACGCAAAACCATGAAAAATTTATCAAGGAAAACCAGAATTCGCTTGCATCCGAGGCTTAATCAACAGAAAGAAACTGAAATCAACTAAAATATCAAGCAAAACCAATAGACCCATAAAAAGAAACTAAAGTGAAAACCAACCGAATTGACCTCCCATACCAGGCTTAAAAAACACAGAGAGCCCAAAATCAATTGCCTTGAGAGGCGAGTGCTCCTTCTTATTAGCAAACAAGAAGTTCTCAGGCTTCAAGTCCCTATGCATGACCCCATTAGCATGACACATCTTTACCACCTCCGCTATCGTCCTGGCCACGCCCGCCGCGGCCCTCTCGCTGTAGTGCCCCCTCGCCACGATCCTGTCAAACAGCTCACCGCCCTCGCACAGCTCCATCACCAGGTGCACGTTCTCGCTGTCCTCGTACGCCGCCCTCAGCTTCACCACGTTGGGGTGGTCCGGCAGCGTCGACATTATCGCCACCTCGCGCCGCACGTCCTCCACGTCCACCGCCGTCCGGAGCTTCCTCTTCGATATGGACTTGCACGCCAGCGCCTCCTTGCTCTCCCTGTCCGTGCACAGATACGTTATGCCGAACTCCCCCCTGCCCAGCTCCCGGCCCAGTATGTACTTGTCCCCGATTCGGCTCCGGTGGATCAGGGGGATGATGTCCTTCAGTACCCGGATCGGCGCTGGCGAGTGAATCTGGTCCTCTGCATATGGGTTCGGTTTGCGCTCTCCGCTCCTCCTCTTCTTCTTGCTGTTCGAGGTCTTGTAGTCTTCTTCGCTCTCCCCTCGAACGCAAGCGTTACAGTTTCCCATGCTGCAAAGAGAGACTCAGAGAGAGAGAAAGAAAAAGAGAGAGAGTTTGTGCGAGTGTGAAAACGGTGCGTCTCGGGGTGGTGGTTGTGGTGTGGATGACGAAGCTTAGCCGAGAGTTATGACCGGCCGGGAAGAGAGAGAGAGAAAACGCGGGGTTCGGTTGAGTAAGAGAGGGGTTTTTGAAAAAAATAAATTAGTACTATTATTTTATCTTTTTTTTATTATTATTATTACCACTCTTAAAGGTGTTGGATTAAAGTTGTTTTTGTTTTTTTATTGGCGAAGACATTTAAGGGATTTCTTGGTTGATTTGGGTGAGTTTACTGACTTGACCTTTGGGTCTCTCTTTTCAGCCGTCTTAACTGACAAAACGTATATACTCCTTTCACGTTTTGTTCATCGAGTTGGAATCTTTTACCTGGTTTGGTTTTTTAGGTAAAGAGATCATTATTGTTTAAATGTTTGAATTTTAACCCAATTTTGTATTTGGATAAGAGATAATAGATTATAGATTAATTGTTTGTGTAACGGTTTTTCCCTTTTTTTTTTAAATAATAATAATTTGCTTGAATTTAGCTCAATAATTTGGAGAAATATTTAATAAGATGCTATAATGGAGTATTTTTTTTAATTAATTTCTAACATTCTCTTCTCTTAATAAATAAATAAATGAATCTTTTGAAAAATAAACTTTTAAATAAAATAGTGAGAAATCTATAAAC
The DNA here is from genome assembly GCF_965113065.1 of Corylus avellana. Lineage (NCBI taxonomy): Eukaryota > Viridiplantae > Streptophyta > Magnoliopsida > Fagales > Betulaceae > Corylus > Corylus avellana. The sequence goes on along the minus strand of NC_142492.1, from coordinate 34,301,617 downwards.
ATATATACAAATATGTAGAAGAGTAGAGTAATGCTATAAGTCTTCCTAGAGTCTCCTAGCATCATCTCAAATGTGATGTGGCTTTTAAAATTACTAATAGATCAAAAGTCAATAAATTACATCTCAAATTCAACGGTAATTTTAAAAATCACATCACATTTGAAATGACTCTAGGAGAATTATAGTAAGACTTATAGCATTACTCATAAGAGTATCTTTGTTTTATATTCGGCTTAATCCTTTTAGTATAAGATTAGGCCAAGTTTAATTGCAATTTAATTAAGAGACAAGCTGTAATTACTGGATTATAAAGTATCTTTTGCTGGATGGATAGTTAAAATAAAGAGTTAAATGTAGTAGTACTTTGAAAAAGTATGTAGCTAAATTAAAAAATTTATAAAAAAAGTAATAATAAAAATTATGAAGAGAAAATTTGTTAGAGCCGGATACTATATAACTTTTACTACAATTCCTTTACAAATTTATATAGCAATTCATATGAATATGATTGTCACGTCGCACAATATTGGTAAAAAAATTAAACAATAAAATTTGACAAATAAATTTAATTGTTTAAGAGTTGCTTTGGTAAGTGTCAAGTAAATTATCACATCAACTTGTAAGAGACTTATAATAAAAATTATAATATCTCTAACAACGCTCAACAATTAAAATTTACTGTTTAATTTTTACGTGACACTTGTGTGTACTGTCACGTGAGTTATTAAAATAATAACATGTAAACCAGATCCAGTTTGTAAAGGGTACCTAGCATTTTCCAAAAAATTAAAAATAAATTGCCTCGATTAGGTAGGAATCATGATGTGTGTTAAGGGTACATGGGTTTGAAGTGTGCTGCCTTTTGGATGTCTGTGGACTATGGTCATGAACATGCATACAAATTATTCTTCTTTGGTATATATATATATATAATTTCGTTTAATTTTTTAAATTCTTTTAAAAAGAAAATAAAGTATTATGTACCGACCACCATGCATCATTGTCTCACAATGGAAACATATGAATTGTTGACGGTGGCCGTAGAGCAAAATGGTTACAGGGTCAACGACTACTGTCGTCCGCTGATTTTACATAGTTTAAGTGTGGGGAGTGACGTGGATGGTTGGGATCTTCTGGACACTAGTTGTTGAAGTCGTTCACCAAAGTTGAGACGGTTGCCATAGGAATGTATGACTTGATCATCACAGCACCAGGGAGGAATAGTTTGTCGAATAAAATGCTATTTTGGCAGTTAATCTAATGAGTAATAGTATTTTATTTATAAACAAAAAATATATATTCACTCCTTTAAGAAAATTCTTTTAGTTCAATTTATTAAATTAATATTTATTTTTAAATCATGTGATTCTCATATGTGGATTGGTTGATTGAATCAAATTAGTTGGATGAATATGGTCTAAAATATTGGAAACCTACAAATTCCAAGTAATTTTCTCTTCTGTTTTTAAAGGGTGTGAAATTTCTGAGTAGTTTAATATAATGGGTTGGTTGTGGAATGAATTGGTCAGATTGACCTGGAATGTGTGTAACCTGGTAATAAGTATGACCAACTCTTGATTGACTTTGTCCAACCTGATCTAAACACCAATTGCCAACTAATTCATATGGTTATGTAGTTAATAAATGTTTTGTTTTTGGTAGAATGAAATTGACTTTGGAGTTAATCCAAATTTGATGTTTTAGAGGAGATTATATGGAGAAGGCTAATAGGCTATGCAACATTAGTATATTACTACTAATATAAAGGAAAAATTGCTTCGGTGGATGTTTTTGAGCTTTTACCTATTATCAAATCACTCCAATACGTTTTAAAGTTATTAAATTACTCTATAAGGTTTGCACCGTTATCAAATAATCCCGCTAGTTCTTATTCTAAAGGGTAGTGGCCTTGTAGTGGTCTAAACCAAAAACTCGGCCGAAGCAGAACTTCTTCACCCCAATCAAGGTCAAGGGCATGCTTCGCCATGGACCAACCTTTGACGGCGGAGACCATGCAAAGGGTCATGGTGCTGCCAGGGAGAGAGATAGTTACAAAGGGGATGACTCAAAGAAGGAATGAATGAGGTCGAAGTAGATGAGGTAGAGCATGAAAGATGATGAAAAAGAGAAGGATTTGACTCCACTCTCTACTAGTAGTTATTTTGCCCATTTCTTGCTTTTCATTTCCTCTCATTCTTCGATCTAATGTGAGAGATTTTACGGATGATTGAAAATAAATTCTACGACCACCCCTACTACAATATATGAGGTGGTTGAGCGTAGATGGGGTGGCTATTGATTTTGTTGACGTGTAAAAGTTTTTAAAATTTGAGTTGATATGTAAATGATTTGGCATGCCCAGAATGACGTTTGTGCGATGTAAGCTATTTAATTGGATGGTCTGACACACATCTTTTTATCGACATAATATTGTAGCATAATAGCTACGTGTCACACCACACCATTAAAAATTTAACAAAAAGGAAAGGAACGGCGTGACTCTCCTAAACTTTAAAAAGCAATTTAATAAAAAGTAAAACCTTTAGGAACTAGTCAAACATTTTTTCCTCGTATAAACAATTCCCATTAGTCTAGAGAGATATTATATATATATATATATACAAGCAAAAAAGATGAGTGTTTTCATGTAAATCCCCACAGGGACAGGGAGAATAGGAAAAGAGAGATGGTAGGTGGGGGAGACTCGGTCAATATAGAGAGGCTTAAGCCCTAAGATGGAAGATTTTAAGATTCCATTGTTAAAGTCAACAAAGATGATGAAAAGTCCTTTTCCTTTACGCCAAAGTGACAGGAAAAAGATCCTCTTCGAAAACCAATTAATGCATTCATTTTCTACAAAAAGAAAATAACAATTTTTTTAAGTGTTAATTCAACATGACCATCAAGGGGCCATCCGCCAAAGTCCAATTCTGTGGCTTTCTTATCTCAAACCAAGGGTTCGAGCTAGTTTTCTTTCTTCTTTTGTTTTTTATTTTGTTTTTTCATTATTTATCCAACCCAGCCGGAAGTGAAATCATCTGTCTATCTTATCCCAAAAGCTTAAGTTTATAAGACGAGTATTAATTTAATATGATATTAGAGCTAAAGATTATGAGTTCGAACTTCGACTCCCTCAATTTACCTTTCATTTCAATTAAATATTTTACGTGTAGAGCTTCACTCGTGAGTAAAGTGTTAAATAAAAAATGAGTAAAAAATGAATACTTTGTCTATATATATACCCAAATGGGTCTAGAAACTATCCATATTTTTCTTGCATGTCATTCTTTCTTGCGTGTCTTTGGACGTCAACGGTGCCTAATTGGCTGGCTTACTTTATCCCAGTCTTTGTACTGATCAAAGTCTTCGTACTGATCAAATTTATGAAAAGGCCATGGCTGAAATATATTGTTTGTTATTGTTATTTTGAACGGCTTTTATTTCAGGCACATGCAATTAATATATATATATATATATATATATATATATATACTTCTACTTTGCTGTGATTATATGCAATTTAATACTCTTACTGAATGAATTATACAATTCTATGCAATAATGATTTCTTTATAGTTTATACTACTTGTGCCTTTATTTGTATCCATATAATCATGCATGATATGTTTTTGATGATGATGGTGCTAAAATATTAATAGATGATAAAAATTATTATTTTCTATAGGAAAATGCTAGGTATTCTTATAATATTCTCTTGATGTCCTCCCAACTGTGATGTAGCTTTTAAAATCACCAATAGATTAAAAGTTAATAATGATAATCTCAAATTCAATGATAATTTTAAAAGTTATATCACAATTTGGAGAACACTAGAAGAACACCTAGCATTTTTATTTTCTATAAGCTTAAATTTTTGGAATAAATTGTAATTTAACGAGTTTTATAATAGATATTTGTTTTTCCTTTTATTTTAATCATATCATGGCTTTTATAACTTTTTTAATGAATCTCTTACAACTTAATCTTGGCTCGCCAGATTTTTTTTTTTTTTTTTTGAAAAAATGTCAATCTCATTGAAGAAAGATCACGAGCATAATGCTCTTACATATATTTTGGACATTATCTTTAAGCATATATTTTGGACCACCTTAATTATGGGAATAGAACCTTTCAAATTGTATCACTAAAACATTCATATTTGGTGGCACAAAGTATCTCCTTTTCTTTCTCCTAATAAAGAATAGATGAAAAAAAAATGTAAAATCAATATATCTGGTTGCACCAATTTGCAATAAGCTCTTTAAAAGTAATTTAAAGCTCTTTATGGTAAACATAAATGACAAAGGAAAATGCTAGATACTCTCTTGATGTTCTCCTCGTCCTATGTAGATATTAATTCCTAAAAAAACAAAAAAAGAAAGTTGTTTTTATTCTCTCACTTGGTTTTTAGAAAATAATAGATCAAGAGAATATCAGAATAACACCTATCATTTTCCAATAACTTGAGGTTAAATTGACGGAATTAAAGTTGAAATTTTATCAATAGACAAAGAGACACATGTCATATTATTATTGTTGCTCTATTGGTTGTCGGTTAAAATTTTAAAAGGAAGTTTGAGGTATGTGAAGTTATTTGTCATTTGTGTTTACCATATAGAATTTTAAATTATTTTTAAAACATTTATTACAAATGGGTGCAATAATAAAAAAATAATAATTATAGATTTTTTTTTCCTAAATCATAACCCACAAATTAAGCACCTCAACTTCAAATAAAAAATGATTTGATTGGCAATCGTTAATGTGAAGTTTCAAACATAGCAATCTTTCGCAATACATGCACATTGCTTTTGTTTTAGAGAGGTGGCAATGAGTGGACTGTAAATATTTATCTTTAAGCAAGGCCCCATGCCCAATCCAAAGTTACAAGAAATATCATCCCCTTTCTTTCATGGGTTCCGATAAAATTTTACATCATTTAACGTTATACATGGTGATGATGTCACATCCTTTAAAAATTTCAAATAACGTAACAAAAACAACATAATATACACCGTTAGATGCTGTAAAATCTAATTTGGCCATGAAATGATTCCTAACACACGTATTCCATGCTCTTTGTCCCATTATGATAGCAAAGGGTTAAGTTACAACGGAGAAATAATATTGGAGATCATTTTGTGCAAAAATAAACGATAGAGATTACTTTTAGTGAAAAATAACTAAATAAACGACAGATATACTAGAGATCTTTTTATGGTGATTTTTTTACTCGTTTATCTTTGCATATGAGATTTTTCGAATAATAATATATATGGCTTTTAAAATTACTATTGAATTTTAATTTATTGGTGATTTTAAAAGCTAAATTACATTTGAAAAGACTTAAGAAGGACTATCCTCCGTTCTTCCTTATATCATTATTCGAGATTTTCAATAACTTTTTTTTTGGGTCGGGTCAAGCCAAACTCCAATAATAATAGTATTTTGAGGGGAAGACAGCATTGTGGTCAATTTGAGTAATGTGGCACACAATGATTGATACATGCCTGTGATTGCAAGAAAGAAAAAGAGAAGAAGCAAAGGAGAAGACACATCCTCATGCAAGGGAGAAGGTAAAGCGAAAAGAAAATGAGCTGCTTTTTTTATAATTTTTTTTGTTGGCCCTTAGAATTGAAGGCTGCTTGATCTCATCAACCAATGCCAAGGCAACAAGTAATGATGGAAGCTCTCCCACAACTTTATACGCTGGCACGGCTCCAAGTGAAAAAAGAGAAAGCCCATGTTAACACCATGATGATGTTTGATGATGGGTTGCAAGAAAGCAGCATGTGTTCCTTCCCACCTCAACCCCACGCCAACTGCATAAAGGAGGATTACAAACTTTTCTCACCCTTTTCAATTTGAAAATTAATGAGAGAAACCCTTTTCCTAATCAGCAGTTAACTCCTCTCCCCTAACCCTTTTCAATTATGTATACACAAGCTTAAATGATTAACTCAGAAATGCAAGTTAAACTCTTTTTCCTGCTCAATATTCTTGAAGCATTAATTTGTAGGAAAATTCCTTTTAATATATCTTCTTAAATCTGCATTAAATGAATGCAGGGTATCACAGAGATGGAATTATGGAAATGGTAGAAATTTTGAAGCTTACCCTATTGACAACCACCTTAAAAGAAGAGCAAAGAAAGGAACACTCAACTACGAATAATTGTTCTTTGTAGTGAACAATGACAGATTAATTAGATCAAATGGATCGTTTTCACATCGATTGTACAATTTCATTCAACCTAAGGCTCCAATGATTAATCCTGTGCGAATTAGGCTCCGATTATTAACCCCATGCAAATTTGGCATTGTCAAGCATATCATAAAATTATGCTAAGATGTAGAACACAATAATTCAATCATTTTTAATTGGTACGTGAGCTTCCATGCTAGGGCTAGAAATTTTATGCACAAAAATAATTGCATAAAATTTTTGTATACCCCAAAACTTTGAGGTTAAAATTTCACTGATCTCCTATCACCAGCTAGCCAAGGAAGTTGAAAACATGTATAATAATTTGATGCATAAAACGCCATACCACGTATTGATGATGACCGTGTTAAATCACTATTTATCTTTAATGCTTAAGTTACCAAGAAAAAGTCGATTTAATCATTTAATGGGCTCAAACTCCTCATTTATAAATGAGGTATAATACATGTAAAATGTTTAATTAAAATGAAAGGTGAATGCATGATAGAAACAATGTTTGAACTCGAGGCTTTTACTTTAATCTCATATTAAATCACAACTTATTCCAAAAACTTAAGTTGATAAAAAAATTGCCGATTTAATATTCTAACCCTGATGAGTGATGGCTAATATTGAAAGGCAATGCATCGTTGCATTAAATAACCTTTTATTACAATTTAGAAAGAAATATAAAAGAGCAGCAATGAGCAATTTACATCATCGCCTTCTCCTTTGACGAACTCTTGGAAGTACCAAAACAGCATGCACTAATACCGAGAACAATGTAAAAACTTACCCCTGTTTCATAAATCGAGCTACTCTCATTGCCTCACTCCACTTTCGTGGAATTTCGGAGTCCTGTTGATCTTAAATACCTGAAGTTTATAGACCTTTTTTTGGTTTAAAAACTCACCTAAAATAACAAAATTGAAGACTGATGCCCACAGAAATCAGAGACATGCATGGTGCACAAAACGACGTTCCATCTGTCCTTCAGAATAAAGCAATTACAATATTATGCTTTAAGCCCTGAGGAAATGGGGGAAAGAAAGACAACTTTCATCAGCACCACCAAGCAAGAGAATCATGAGAAAAATCATCATTTTTTAAAACCCATTTGTAAGCATACATTAAAGCATGAGATGATGAGAGCCACACAATACCCATTTTCAAGCATACATTACCGCAAATCATTCTTTTAATTATCCTGTATTCACCTCCAGTAGCTACATGACATCTATTGGATGCTAAACTACTAATTATATCAGTGAATGAACTGAAAAGGATTGCAAAATAAAACCTAAGACAAGCCTCAACTTTATCATAGAAATGTACCTTTCAATGTAAGTGTCGGTCTCAGTATTGATAACAACAGCATCACCAGCTACAACAAACGCTGGTACCTGGGAAATTAGAAAAAATGATAAGCCACAAACTGCTTATATTTTGTGGTACATGTACCAGAACTTCACTCCTCCCCTACAACACACACACATAAAATAGTTTTCTCCGTATTGCTTGTCATCCCTGTTGTTAATTGGCAGAGCCATTTTTAGAGGTAACAAGAGCAAAAGCCTAATTTGGAGGAATGTATGGATATAGTAGTCTTAAATCTAAATAAACTCAAAACTTTGGTATGCATGACGCTTCACAGTACACCTGGTGCAGACTTTGTTAGTAATATAACCTTCATAACTTCTTGAAGGACCCATATCAGGCCTTGCCCTCATACCTTTATGCATGTATTAGGACGCTTCTGTACAATGTCCAAAATTGAAGGTTAATTCCGCTAATGATAAAAAAAAATTATGTGAGTTTGTGGATCAGATAGAACAGACATCAACAGGATATCTGGCATGCATTATGCATATGTGGAAAATAATCCAATGATCTGTTTTATCAGTTATGAGATTGATTGTTTACTCTGTTTTATAATATATAAATCCTATAAATGCATGTAACAACAGTGACCAAGTATTATTTGATGGATGTGCATGTCATCAAATAATACTTGGGCTTTGTTTGTTCCAAAGGAAAATATTTCTGTCAACGAAATCATTTTTCTGATTTTCCTGAAAATATTTTTCGGCGTTCAGCTTGTACGAAAAATAAGAAGACTTCCCCTTCATATATGGGACCAAACAATAGATGAAAGATTTAACCGAAATGAGAGGTAAAGTATAAAGTTAGGATTTGAACTCACAATTATTGTTCCAATATCATGTTAAATCACCAATTGTTTTAAAAGTTTAAGCTCATAAGAAATTATGAATTTAATTATTTAGTTAATATTCTAACAATATAAATTAAGAGTAATTTTCAAATGGAAGTTCTAGTATTGTGTTTCAAAGTCCAAAATGCTACCCCACTTTTGTCTTAATCTTGGCTTAGTTTCATCTTTTGCTTTGTGAGCTGCACAAGTGACAAATTTAGCAGCTAAAACATTAGTGGGAAAAGTAACGCATTTAACTCACCTCGAGTGTCATACCATTTTCCAATACAACCTTTTTATCCCTGAGTAAAAAAGAGAATATTAGGACAAAGCAACAGCAGGAAAATGATCAAGAAGGTGAACCGCTCTGATTTAGCACGCCAACTTAAAATTATAATTTACTCTCATTTCAATGTCCGGATAGAGACAAATATTTAGAGAGAGTCGTAATTTTCGGAATTAAATATCCTTGATGAATGGTAAAACGTACTTAGGTGTGGCTGAAACCATAGCAGGTTGTGCTTCCTTGACAATACATGTCACACGTTTTGGAACTGATCCAGATAAAGGTGTATCATCATAAAGCCTTACTGTAACTCTCATATCACCTGTTCATGAATATCATATTTTAGTTGGTAAGCGTACATGGTGGCCACTGGCCACTGCACATAATTGATGATTGAAGTTATGAGAAAAGCTTATTAAGGAAGGGGGGAGGGCGAAGGGAAAAACAATGAAAACAGAAGTAAAAACAAAAGACATCTCCAAGAAGTCTCATTAGAGCACAAGTAACGGGACAACTTACATGTTTTTTTTGATATGTAAAAAAAAACATGTGGACATAAAAGAAATTCATCCACAGTTACAACTTCGCTAATCATTATCACTATATTTTTTTAGAATGATTATTGTGATTCCAAATAAGAGAAAACAAACTCTCAAGAAATGATGAATTTTACAGAAGAAAAAAAGTGCATGTCCTTTTAACTTCAAAACATATGCAACTATCTTCCAAAGCATGCTTTTTGGTGTTCACATTTGCATGCCATAACCGAATATAATAAAAAGCAGTTTTCAATTTAATAAAACAAGCATTATTTAGTAAAGGAAAATATTACATGTACTTCCAAGTTCACCCTCCCTGACATGGCAGTAAAATTGCCACTTCAGGGAGTGCATGAAGCATTTCTCTTTAGTAAATAAGATAGCAATGAGCATGCGCAGCATCTCCAAACTATACAAGCAGTTGAAATGTGGAAGTGAGCTGTGCAGACTGAATCTACTATGTAATGGAATAGTGATTATGAGATGGTAAACAGGCAGTGGTGCATGAATCATGGAACTAACAGTAGCAGTATTAATGTGGTGGAGGTGGTGGTAAACAGGCAGTGGTGCATGAATCATGGTACTAGCAGTGGCAGTATTAAGGTGGCGGAGGTGGTGGTCAGCTGGTGGTTATTGGACATGCAGTGACAGATATGGCAATGGAATGGAAAAGAAAATGGAATTGGAGGAAAGTTAGTTTGGCCATGCGATGACAGATGAAGAACCTAGTTTTGATATGAACTATGAATCAATTTTCATCAACTTCTGCAAAATTACCTTTTTTATGCCAATAACCTGCTTTTCATAGAGGCTATCTTTTGAAGTGGAATTATTATTAAATGAAATAAGCCAAACCAAAATTTAGAATTTCTTCATTTTATATCATGGTATATTGCATTGTCTATATGATATTCAGTCCTGGGTACTTATTCACCTTGTAGATACTTAGCATCTTTGCCAAACAACTCCTGGGACACTTCCAGCTGATCAAATGTTTCAACGCTGATGATAATTGAAAAGAGAATAAATATTCAGGAAATTTGTTCCATAAAATCAACTGCACATTTATTGGAAAGTGGAGGGAAAAAATAAACTAACTCACTTCATCAGCACTATAGTGCCATTGCGATCTGTGCACATATACATGTAAGTTTGCTCTCGAACATAGACCTCTGGAACCATCATATTAAATTTTAGGACCGAATACTTATCAAAGAATAAATTAAGTTAAATTACATTCAAGAACTGAGAATGATCATAACTGAAAAGGGTGGTCAAAAGTGGGTTAACCCTTGATAGAAAGCTAGATATAAAGCTAAATTTAAAAGCTCCGCCACAACCTAGTCATTATTAATTATTCAAAATGGCTATATACGTTCAGCAAAAAATTTCCCGCTGGTTATTGGGCCTGCAATCGAAAGTAAGTGGAAATGGAGTACCGAATAAAATCTCCATCAGTGCAAAAGTATAACATGTTCTTGTTCAGAATTTGCCACCTTTAGCATTACTCATTTCAAGATTAGTGAAAATTGCTTTTATGTAAATGAGGATAGGAAAAAAAGCCAAACAGGAAGAAGACTCAATAAAATCATAAGACAACCAAAACAAGAAGGTAAAGACAAAGAAAAGGTAATTTGTTTTTTAAAAAAGACCAAATTAGACTATCTAATATGAGCAAGGAAAATATATCGCATTAAAGGGTGAAAGCATTAAGCATAAATACTCCAAGATTCAACGGTTACTACTTAACTTGAGCTGTCTCACTCTCTCCAATATTTATGTTCCGTTGAAGGACCAAGAGAGGAAAAAAAAAGGAAGAAGAAGAAGAAGAATAAGAGCAATGCTACATGCACTTCTAATTGCACACCCACTTGCGTTGCAGTAAAAATCACCACTAATTTTAGGATGGACCATCATTAGATTTTGGATTCAATGATGATTTCCCCTGTCACGTCAGAAAATGTGCACTTAAGAGTAAGCACTTAGAAATACATGCAGCATTTCTCAAGAAAATAAAAGGGTGAGAGACAGAGAGTCCCAGTTAAAATGGTCAACTCCTATATTTCCAGGAAGAGTTGATGTAGGATATTTAAATCATCAGAACGTGTGCACAAGCTGGATGAAACCCACATGCTATGAAGTTCTTGTGCTTCAGACCCCTTATTATATATAAATCCTGATCAAAACATACGTGTATATCTACATATTCAAGCCTTCATTCAAGAACATAGTCACAAAAGACTAAAATTGAATTTCCGAATCCTTTTCTATATGTACTTTCAACAGGCACAGGAACTAACACCATCCACAACCAGATAACAGAACCTCATATCAACAACAATTGTAGATTATTCTGGGTTATCAATTTACAGCAGGAAACTAAAAAGTTTAAAGAACCGTACTTTCAACATTCTCATCGGTACCCAGTCGCTGGGATACTTTATTTCCACTCTCAATGTCACGAAGCTCCACCTATATCATAAAAAACAAACAAACAAAAAAAAAAAATTTAAGTTAGAACAAAAAGAAAGTTAAATATACTAGAAGACAAATTGCAATTATAATGACTCAAAACAATTACAACCTTTATCGTAGCTTTGCCTCTTCCTTCATGGGAATGATCTGTCTTAACGACCTGAACCAAGTAATATGTAATCACATAAGAAGCTGGTGACTAAAACCAGTTACAAAAAAAATACCAATGAACAATTAAGCAAAATAATGGTGTTAATTGCAGCCAAATCACCTGGTACATACGTCCTGAGAGCAAGTATTGCCACCAAAATTTCAAAAAGCAGAAAAAAGAAAAAGCGAAAATTGGGTTTGTTAGTACAATACGCCATACAATTTCGAGCAAAAAAAAAAAAAAACTAATTCTTCGTGTTAATAGTAGCAATTAGCAAAAGAAAGCAACCTTTTTTTTCGATCACATTTCCAACTTTGACCTGCACCGTTAATCAGCAACAATTACAGTTCCAAAACAAACATATACTCATTCATTCAATCGATCACAAATAATAGTTAAGAAATTGAAAAAGATGTTACATCGGAACCGGAGACTTTCATCCCGCGATGTTGAGTGACGGACCAAGGAGAGCGGAGGAGGAGGTTGCTGATGGTAAGGGAGACCCGCGTGTCGGCGCCACGATTGGTGTCAGGGTGACAGGCGGGTGACGGCAGCGGAGAGGGTCGGAGAGTGGTTAGGGTTCGGCATGGGAACGAGGAAGAGGAAGCGGTGAGGAAGAGAGCACGTGAAGAGAGCGTCGTCGTTTTCTTGCTCAGTCGCAGAGCTTGCATTTCTTCTGTACGGACACTGTCGACTCTGCTTCTGATTCGCTTGGAGAGAGCCCGATTTTACAGTACTGTTGAGTGTTGGTTGATTTGGGAAAGAGGAAAGGCTGACGGTGTCGTTTTGTTTGTAGGGGCTAAGACATGAGAAAAGGGCAATTTGTTTCCATTTTTTTTTTTCACCTTCTTTTATGTCTAGTGTTGTTTTTGTTGAAAAAGCTTGTCAATAAATATGTTTTATTTTTTAAGTCACATTTTTATTTTATTTTTATCTTATTTTCTTGATATAGCAATGTCAATCAACTATTAAATGATCTCATGTTTTAAAAAATAATCAAAGGTTAATAGACAATTTCACATCAACAAAAAAAATAAAATAAAAGTGTAATTTTTACCACAACTCTTTTTTAATCGGCAAATAACTTTATAACATGTTCTGTTATTAGTTTTCATGGTAACCCATGAAAACTAATAAAGTTATTTTTGAAAGTGATTCCTTGCAAGTTATCAAGGCTATTGCTTCAGAGGGTCCGTGTTTGTGTAGCTATGAGCAATTTATAGAATATATTAAACGAGAGCTACTTTTGTTGGAGAATGCCCGTTTTATGTATGTAATGAGGGATGCTAATAAAGCTGCACACACACGCTAGCAAAATTGGCTACTACCCATGTTACTATGTCTACTTGGTTGGAGAATACTCCACCTAGTGTAAGTGATATTGTAAGGAGAGAGAAATCTTTCCTGCTTGTATGATCTTTTGAGATAATAAATATTCATAATATTCCTTCAAGAGTTTTCATGGTAACCACTTCCTTATTTGTTTAGAAAAAAGAAAAAAAAGAATTGAAGTGTTATTATTCTTTTAGCTAATTGGATGTTAATGTTATAAATGTCTTAATTATTAAAGTGTGATCCATGTGTCACGTATGGTTTATTTAGATACAAAATAAGGTGTATTGTAATTTATTTTGAAGAGTAATGTTACTTTCTACACCCATTTATTACATTCATTTTATATCGATTGTGTTTTAAGCGACTCTTTTTCAAATAACTAGCATGTGAAGCCACTCTAAATACGTTACATCAGCTAATATAAAATTGATATGAAGAGTAAATTTGCCACACTCATCACCAAATTTTCACTATTTTTTGGGTTCATATTTTAATTTTTCAACAATTTTAAATAATATTTTTAACCAATTTTTAAACGTTATGAAGCATTGTAATAATCTTATTATTATACGTTTTATGGTATATCCAACAACCTTACCAAACATATTGGAATTTCCTATGCTACGAAGTAGTTTTGGTAATCTAATAATAATCCCCATATGGCATATGTTGCTAGCGAGTAGTAAAGACAAGTATACGCGCGAGAGTAACAGTATCTGAAATTTAAACAACAAAATCTATCTCCCTACAGTCACGGGATTATACTCACCGAGGATTTAGTAATCAGAGATTAGATTTTTGCTTGGGGAAGAAGCAACATTTAACGACCAAATGTCCCACCAAGAATGGGAGGCGTTTCTTGGTCCACGTGGACCACGTCTACGCGTGATTTTGGAATGCTGCCTCTCCAGGAGCCCAATGTTACAGCTGCATCACCGTAAGTCCGTAACCGTTGGATTTCGCAGGTCTATCATTTTGACTTTGACTGTTCAAAGGGCATCATGAGCTCTTTGACACGGTCGTCGCTGGTTTCTTGTACAACCGAAGAAACAAAACCACAGCTCTTTTTTTTTCTTTGACCTAAGCAATTGAGGAATACAATGTTATTTCCAGGAAAAAAAAAATCATAATAATGCTATCTCCATTTACTTACTAATAAAAGTATTTTAATTTATCAATAATATTTTGTAAGTTCGAGTTGAATGAGTCGTAATTTAGAAACCGCATTGCAAATGAAGTGTAAATTTACGGGATAAAGTATAATTTATATATATTTTTTCTTCACAATAACAACCCTTTAAACTAGCTATTTATAGAGAGCGCCGCACATGTCCTCAGCTTGGAAGAGGGAGGAAGCCTTGGTTCCTTCCTCCCTCCCCCCCTCCTTGCCTGTGCAGTTTTCTCGTTTATTTCGTTTTTGCTTCGAGTTTTTTACTCTTGGTGCCCCATAGCACAGCAGCCGTCGTGACCCTGCCTTGCCATCTTTACTGCGCTGCCGATCTCTACCGCATCTCTCTATTGCCCTTTTTTTGCGATACTGGCAGCCTCCTCCGCTCCTTGCTCCAATGTTTGCTGCTATGTTGTGGTTTTTTGTAGTTTTGTTTTTTTTTTCCTGTATTTTATTGCTTGTTTTATTGTCCTAGCGTTTGGGCTTAGGACGTAAATAATTTTATGGCATTTCGTGTCGAGAATGACTAGTTTTAACGTGGTGCTTTTGCTCATGCCTTGAGAATGGTTATCTATGTTCCGGATTGAATCTGCATCAGAGAGATTTATTCTATAATCTAAAGATTGGGCATGGGTTAGCGGATGTAGATATCATAGGATTTCAATGTAAGATTTGTATTTTTTTTTACCTCAATGACGTGTAATCTTTTAGCTTCAATTATGAATTTCAAACTTTATGCTCTATGATTATAAGATATTTTATGCTATTGATTATTCATGAATGAAATCGGAATGAATTTTTCTTAAAAAAAATGTAGTTTAAAGAATAAATGCTTCATTTTTAATTGTACTATGAAGGTTACCTTAACCTTTAGTGTTTAATGCCTAGTGAATAAAAAAAAGAAAATTAATATTTATGTCCAATCTCTTGTAAAATTTAGATTATTATTATTATTAGTAGGATACGTGTCTTTAATATGAATAATGCTAAATATTACATTTTTATTTAAATTTCATCGATAAAAGATGTTTTTGTTAGAGTAAAAGGGAAACTACAAAAAGTGTAAGGGGGAAATTTTCCATAAATGAAATCATGATGGAGAGGTGATAACTTAGCCTTACTCCTCTTATGTTCTCTTATGGAACACATGTCCCAATTCTAAGGGATAGTTTCAATTAGAATTATATCAAAGTCAAGTCCACTTAGAACTTCATGAATATAAACTCAAACCGTTCATATTAATTTTTTTTTTTTTAAAAAAAATCATTCATATTAAAATAATTAAAACACACATTTATCCAATTATTCAAAAATTTCATAATAGAATTTATCCAATTAAAACACACATTTACACTCATTTTAAAATCGTTTTACTTAAAAAGTTGACTTTTTATTCGAGTTGGGTGTCTTCCGGCCGTACAAAAGACACTAGTGAGAACGGGCTTACCAAATCTATTCCCCTGAAGGCCAAATATGGAAAAGGAATCACAATGGAACCCTCTGCCTGTCACGTGCAAACCGTTGAGGTTACGCCACGTGTGCCGAGCCATGTCACAAAAGCAAAACTTAAAAAATAAAGAAAAAAACGTTAAAAAAGCAAAAGCAGTGTGATATCAGGGCTAACCTCACGGCCTCTCCCAACTTGCTTGGAAAAAACACAGGGTTGACGGCAGAGAGGGGCGAGCCGCCATCTCTATCTTTCTCTTTCTCTTTATATTTCTGTGCCTCTCTCTCGCTAAACAGACCCAGAAAGCCATTCACCATTTCAGGTAGCTCTCTCATTCTCTATCTGAAAGTATCTTCTTGTATTATTGTTGCTGGGTATGAGCTGTATTTGTTTTTTGGGCACCGTTTGTTTTGCTATTTGACAAGGGGGCTGTTTTTCGTTTACATATTTGGTGATTGAGGTACATGGGTTTGTTGGATAATTCTTTGGTGGTGAAAGTTGATTTCTTGCAGTGTGTCTTTGTGATGATAGTGGAACCATTTGTATTTAAAAGGTTAAGTTGTGTTTTTTTGTTGTTGTTTTATATGTGCAATGGAGGGAACATTGGCAGTAGAATGAAGGGTTTGGGATGATTTACGTTTTATTTAGTTTTATGGTAATGGTTATGGTTTGTTAGCATCTGTTAGAGATTTTTTTTTTTTTTGCTATTTAGAAGCAAGAAAATGAAAATCCAAACTTTGCCACGATCGAGTTCATTATTTTGTTGTTTTAGGTCTTGATGGCTGTGGGATTGTAATAATTCCCGGGGATCACCTCGGGCAACAATTTTCTCGTTTCTTGTTTTTTTTTTTGAAATTTATTAATTTTAGGAAGATTATTTCTGTCACATTTAGAAGTGCACTTTTTTTTTTCGTTGGGGGGGTGGAGCATGAAGATTTTAATTCAACTCAAGATGTCAATGTCTGACTCCATTTCATGCTTGTCAACAAAACATTTGCCTTTGTGAGGCTACTCAGCAATCATGATTTCTGATAGAGTCTCAAACAATGAGTAATAAGGCAAACAAAACACTTATTGGTACTAGTTATTGAAGAAAAGTTTGAAAGTGTTTTGGATCGTATTTTAGCAAATCAGTAGAATTACATCAATGACTGTTAACAAAAGAAAGTAAATTGGTTATGGTTCTTAAGATAACTTAATAGTTTATGTGTGCTCTCTTAACTAGCATTAGATTTCTCGGTATCTTGTTGAAGCACATCAATTTTGACATCTTCCAGTGAGCATTTCAATAAAATATATGCAGTTAAGGCTAAATTGCCCCTGTATGAAGATAGGACTTCGTGTTATTTCAGGTTGCAGTCACCTCTTGAGGTGTCCGTTCAAATTAGATGCTAAGAATGTGAAGTAACTTACAATTATAATGAAAATTCGCTGCGAGTGGTGGTGTATGGTGGTGGCGTTCCTTAACTTTTGCACAAACCTGTAGTGTAACTAAGACAGTGAAGCAGAATTTATAGGGTTAGCATGTCTGGAGGAGATTTAGTGGTCTTTAACCCCAAACTTTTATATCAAGCTACCATGAGAAAGTTAGGGGGCACAGCAACTGTGTGTTATGTTGTGACAGATAAATTTCATGTTGTTTTCTAACAATTTATTGGCAAAGAAATGGTAGCTGGGGTGATCGTGGATGATGATTACTTAAAGAAGTCATCTTTGTTGAAGGGGCTAGATAATGGCAGGGGTAGAATTATCTGTACTTGTTATGTAGCTTTTAGAGTTTGAAATGCAACTTTAAATTGGTCTCCTGTGTGACTAAGATGAGGTGCATAATTTAATTTTTCTCTGGAAAATCACAAGATCTGGTCTGCCAGCTCAACATTTGTTTGGAAAGTATGCGCATAAAGGAATAAGTGATGCTTTAATTCTTTTTGCCGTTGTTTTCACCAATCAACGTGGTTTGGGGTGTTCTTCCTTGTGATGTGACCAGGCCCTTGTATTTTCCCATGCACCTTATATGATAATGCAGTCATTGCTACATAGGGAGGAATGAAACACATTTCTTGCTCCTGTAGTGAGTTCATTTTTTTACTGGTTTACATGCTTTTGACATTCTAGGTATGATGAAGGGGACAGAAAATCCACTGAAGGGCTTGTTATAAAATTAGACATACATATAATAGCATATTAAGTAGTATATAGATCAATATATTAATTTCTTAGTTATATATCAATTCTTTTTCTTCTTTTTAACTTACAGATGTCAAATATATTTCATGTATGTATATAATGCTTTATTGCAAACAAGCTCCGAAATCTTATCCTTCGTGCATTTTGATAGATTGATACGTGCTTTACTGGATGGATAGCATTAGTAGAATGGCCTTATAGTACTGATGCTACTATATGAGCAAGTAAATATAAATTTTCTTTCTTGAGATGTTGACAAGGTTTTGGTTTGATGTATAGGGTTCTAACTTGATTCATGATTCTTGAATTCTTATTGTGAAGGTGCTACTGTATCTGCAGATGTTACGAGCAAAACATCTCGGTAACCTTTCCAATAGTGCTAGGTCCTTTTTTCTTAATGGGTCACGATGCAGTGCAGCAGATGGAAATTCATGTACTTGCCCTGAAGATGAAACTTGTGTTTCAAGAAGGCAGAGCAGAAGAAATGAAGTTTTACTTGCACAAAAGCCATCCACCTTAGTATCCACATCTTCAGGCAGAGTAGGAACCTTAGTATCCACATCTTCAGGCAGAGTAGGAACCTTAGTTTCAGAGGAGTCAGTTAAAGTACTAGGTTCTCAGAAGGCTAAGAATGTTGATCACCCAAGTCCTCTGAAACAAGTTGTTTCTGCCCCCAGTTCTTTGAGGAGATCCGATTGTGTAAGTTATGCTACTGGCATTGATGCTGCTCAAGAGGATGTGGTGAAGTCATCACCCCTTATTGCTGACCAGTTTGTTAAGGCTGGCATTGCAACCGTAAATTTCTTGTCTGATTTAGTAAATTATAAGCTTCCTCTATCAGGTGGAGATGGACTACTAAACTCACCTGGGAGCTGTATGGTCGATCCCACTAGGCCTCTCTCCAGCATCAAATCATCAAATGTGAGACACATCAAAAGAGAGAACTTTTCCAGTGTTCATCCAAGATCATCTCCACAGATAGCAGCTGGGTCAAATCATTCAACAAATGTTCATGCAACAAAGGGTAAAGGTGATAAATCGAATTTTGTTAAAAGTCTCAAGCATGTTCCATATGCTGGAACAGGGAATTCGGTGGGAACTCACGGTATATCTTCAGATGCTCATGAGAAGAAGACTGTACCACAGAGACCTAGAGCTCATTCAAACCGTTTCACATCAAATTATAATTTCAACGTGCAGACTTCAGATGCAGAGTTTGTGGGTTCTAATAGTAGAGGTTTCAACAGACACAGTAGAGGTTTTAACAAACCGCCCAGCGATATGGCAGTGGCAACAGGAATTGCTCCAATTAAGAGGCAGGTTGCAAATCCTGGGCATGCTGTGGGAAGTGTTTATCAAATATTGCAACAACTGAAGTGGGGCCCTGCAGCTGAAAAGGCTCTTGGAGATCTCAGATGTCCAATGGATGCGTTTCAGGCAAACCAGATTCTCAAGCAACTTCAAGACCACTCAGTTGCCCTTGGCTTTTTCTATTGGTTGAAACGGCAACCTGGGTTCAAGCATGATGGGCACACTTATACCACCATGGTTGGCATCCTTGGACGAGCCAGGCAGTTTGGCGCAATAAACAAATTGCTTGATCAGATGGTGAAGGATGGCTGCCAGCCTAATGTTGTGACATATAACCGTTTGATTCACAGTTACGGCCGTGCAAACTACTTGAAGGAAGCACTCAAGGTTTTCAATCAAATGCAGGAGGCAGGATGTGAACCTGACCGTGTCACTTACTGCACACTCATTGACATCCATGCCAAATCCGGCTTTCTTGATGTTGCCATGTGTATGTATGAAAGAATGCAAGAGGCTGGTCTTTCCCCCGACACATTTACCTACAGTGTTATAATCAACTGCCTTGGGAAAGCTGGGAATTTGACTGCAGCCCAAACGCTATTCTGCGAGATGAGAGGTCAGGGTTGTGTTCCTAATTTAGTCACCTATAATATCATGATTGCTTTGCAAGCCAAAGCAAGGAACTATGAGACTGCCTTGAAGCTTTATCGTGATATGCAGAATGCAGGATTTGAACCTGATAAAGTGAGTTATAGCATAGTGATGGAGGTGCTTGGCCATTGTGGGTACCTTGAGGAAGCAGAAGCAGTTTTTGTAGAAATGAAACGGAAAAACTGGGTCCCAGATGAACCTGTTTATGGTCTTTTAGTAGACTTGTGGGGAAAGGCTGGTAATGTGGAGAAGGCCTGGGAGTGGTATCAAGCAATGCTCTATGCAGGTTTGCGGCCTAATGTGCCCACTTGCAATTCCCTGCTCAGCGCTTTCCTCAGGGTTCACCGACTGTCGGATGCGTATAATTTGCTACAGAGCATGGTGGGTTTGGGTTTAAACCCTTCTTTGCAAACTTATACCTTGCTCCTCAGTTGTACTACAGAAGCACAGTCACCATATGACATGGGTTTTTGTTGCGAGCTCATGACCATCACAGGCCACCCTGCACATTCATTTCTACTGTCCATGCCAGCAGCAGGACCTGATGGTCAAAATGTGCGGGATCACATGAGCAAGTTCTTGGACCTGATGCATTCTGAGGATAGGGAGAGCAAGAGGGGACTGGTAGATGCAGTGGTAGATTTTCTTCACAAGTCAGGGCTCAAGGAGGAGGCAGGCTCAGTTTGGGAAGTGGCTGCACAAAAGAATGTGTACCCAGATGCCGTCAAAGAGAAGAGCTCCTGCTATTGGCTTATTAACCTGCATGTTATGTCGGATGGTACTGCTGTGATAGCACTGTCAAGGACGCTTGCTTGGTTTCGCCAGCAAATGCTAATGTCAGGGATAGGTCCTAGCCGGATTGATATTGTAACTGGATGGGGTCGCCGGAGCAGAGTGACAGGATCTTCTATGGTGAGGCAGGCTGTTCAGGAACTGCTGAACATATTTAGCTTCCCATTTTTCACTGAAAATGGCAATTCCGGGTGTTTTGTGGGATGCGGAGAGCCTCTTAATAGATGGCTGCACCAGTCTTATGTGGAGCGGATGCATCTACTATAGTTGGTGAGGATTTTACTGTGTCTTGATTGTAACTTGAGTACAGATTTTGTAGCTTAAACACAGTTTTGGGCTTGCCTCATGTGCATGTTTCTATGTACTTGACCCTCTTGTGTGGCTATTTTAAGTTAAAAAAGGAAAATATGTCAATTTTCAGAGATGCTACACTCTTTACATACAATTTGTATTATAGTAGGTTGGAACTTTGATGACAATGGTGATCTGCCTGAAGCCTGACAACAATCATTAACGTATCTACTGCTGGAATATGCATGGTTGCCAGTGGGAATGAAGAAATTACACTGTTTGATGCCAAGGAAGGTAAAAAACACATGGAAGGAAGATTAATATGGTGGAGGATCTTGTCTTTATTCACTAATCTATTTGCTTTGGCCTTTTGCTGCTTGGTTCCATTGTTGTGTACGTTGTACGGTCGTTTTCTCCAGCAGAAATCAGCTTTCATTAATTTTGGGTTAAATATTTTTTTAAGACCTTTATTCTATTTGCAAAAATGTCACAAATAGTAGCTGCGCTCTCAATATTTTCATTCATTTTCCATTCAAAAACTTATCGGTTGCCACGTCAAACTAATAAACGATTGTAACATGTTCCATGGCCATTGAATGTGATGATTATTGATTAGTTTGACATAACGAGGCATTAAGTTTTTAATTGCGTTTATAAGATGTCTATTGATCCTATTTGAGACAATTTAGCAAAACACCCGAGATGACTATTTGATAATGAGGCCGAATAAATATATTAAAAAAGTATTTAACCCATAAATTTATTCTCACTATAGCTACTCCTATAGCTACTCCCCAGCGTATTTTAGAATAGACTGAACAACTTGAATCTGGTATTTCCAGTCATTGAATCCAAGATTGGCCTCTTGGAGTACGTAAGCTTCATAGTTAATCCGGTTTAAAGATGAAATTACCCTTAAATCAAATTTAGTCTTAGGTTATTTCTATTAACATCAATTTAGATTGATGTTAATAGAAAGAGTGAAAAAAAAACAAAAAAAATTAAGGTCAGAAATAGTCGGTATACTTTTTTTTTTTTGACATGTCCGCACAAGAGGGAGAGGGGAATTCGAATTAGTGACATCCGCTTCATTAGGCATGGTCCTAACCAATTGATCTACCTCTTGAGGACAAATAGTCGGTATTCTTAGTTATTGATAAAAATAAATAATAAGACAATCGTTTTATCCCTACCTAGCATTTCCAATATCTTCATTTACATTTTTCTCCCTATAGTTTGTTCAGCCACTCAATTATTATTATTATTATTTTAATTGATTTCTTGTAACATTTTGAAAGCAATACAATGAATGATTAACATTGGTTTTCTCACTTTTACAGTAGTTTTACTCTTACATAGTCAAATATTACTGCAAGATTTACAAGAAAAAATAATAATATTACTGCAAGATATGAAGCTAATTTTACGTTATAAATGACTAAACAGGTTATAAAATCAACATATTATATAGTCATCAATTGAAAACCTGATATTATAGATATATTAAAACAAATTATTAGTAATTAACTTAGTATTTTTATCTATAAAAAACTAATATAAATAGTAAATTATCATTAGAAAATAGAAAGTAATATGAGACTAAACCAAATAATATATATATATTTTTAATAAGTAATTTCTCTCTCTCTCTCTCTCTATATATATATATATATATATATATATATATATATATGTATATGTATTATGATATAGTGAAAAGTAGACATAATCATGTGATAATTCAGGCTATTTTTTGAAAAATATGATGAAACAATAAAGATGAAATAGTGACATCATTGGGAGGAATTATGAATGTTAAAGATGTGATAAAAGCTTAATTAACCCATTTTTGATTTTGGGCTAATCACACTCCCACGTATATAAGCCCCTTCTTAATCTTTCTCTCTTCCCCCAACCAAAGCTCACCCCCTTCCGTGGGTAGGTGCCTGTCTGTCACTCACAGACCACCACTCTTCCCCCTTCCCCTAGGTTTCACCGCCGATTCATCTCCGTGTTCTTCTCCGTTGTCGTCACCGTCGCCGTCGACATTCCTGTAAAATTTCAACTTTGCCCTCACATTCTCTCTCTATTATCAACAGTAAGTCTCCCCCCGCTCTCTCTCTCTCTCTTTCTTTCTCTCTGTGTGTGTAAACATAAGCAACTATATATGCACACGCATAATAACGTACATATAGAATTATATATGCACGTGAATCGGATTGCTGTAAATTCAATTTGATGGGGCATAAGAAGCGAAGCGTCGCTCCACGCTCCAAGCAATCGCCGGTGGCTCCACCAGGCGACGCCGGAGCCGAAAATGGTCTCAGTTTATTCGAACCGGACGCGTTACAAAATCCGAATCCGAATAACGCCAAGAACCATGGGAAGATCGAGCCATTGGCGGAATCGGATGATTCGTCTTACGCCGCAGTGAAGCTCGAATGCGAGAAATCCCTAATGGCGCTGCGGCGCGGGAACCACACGAAGGCGCTGCGGCTGATGAAGGAGTCGTGCGCGCGGCACGAGGGCTCGACGCACGCGGCGCTGGTGCACCGGGTCCAGGGCACGGTGTGCGTCAAGGTGGCCTCCATCATCGACGACCAGACCGCGAAGCAGCGACACCTGAAGCACGCCGTGGAGTCAGCGCGCAGGGCCGTCGAGCTGTCGCCAAACTCGATCGAGTTCGCGCACTTCTACGCGAACCTGCTCTTAGAGGCGTCGAGCGACGGAAAGGATTACGAGGAGGTGGTGCATGAGTGCGAGCGCGCGCTGGCGATCGAGAGCCCGGTCGATCCCGCGAAGGAGAGCTTGCAAGAGGAGAGCCAGCAGAGGATATCGACGCCGGAGGCGAGAATTGGGCATGTGCAGAACGAGCTGAGGCAGCTGATTCAGAAATCGAACCTCTCGTCGTTGTCGACTTGGATGAAGAACTTTGGGGGTAATGGGGAGGAGAAGTTCCGGTTGATTCCGATTCGTAGGGTCACGGAGGACCCGATGGAGGTGAGGTTGGTGCAAGCGAGGAGGCCGAACGAGATCAAGAAGGCGACCAAGACGCCCGAGGAGAGGAGGAAGGAGATTGAAGTGAGAGTTGCTGCAGCGAGGCTGTTGCAGCAACACAAGTCGGAGTCGGGGTCACCCCAGTCGCAGAATGGGGCGGGATTGGATTCGTCTTCTGTGTCGAAAGTAGGGGAGCAGCGGCGAGGGAAGCATGGGAATGTGGGGAAGAATGGGTCGAGGGCGGAGAGGAGGGATTGGGTTTGGTCGTATTGGAATTCTATGGGTGTTGGTATGAAGAAGGAGTTGCTTAGGATTAAGGTTTGTGATCTCAAAGCGCATTTTGGTTCGGCCAAGGATGGTTTGGCGAATGAGGTTTTATCGGAGGCATTATCTTTTGTTGAGGCCAATAAGACGTGCAAGTTCTGGCTTTGCTGCCGCTGTAATGACAAGTTTGCGGATTCGGAATCTCATATGCAGCATGTTGTGCAGGAGCACATGGGAAACCTTTTACCCAAATTACAGTCGGTTTTGCCTCAAAATGTTGATAATGAATGGATCGAGATGCTTCTTAGTTGCCCTTGGAAGCCGCTGGACGTCTCAGCTGCTGTTAGGATGCTTGCAAATCAAAGAAGAAAAAACAGCAAGGATTCTGAGTTCGGAGAGGATTTCTATTCAGGGAATCATACGGAGGAGTGTGAGGGCTCCTTCAACGATGCGTGGGATTCTTCTTCTTCTTCCCCTGAGAAGGGAAATTTCACGGATGGTTGCAATAATGTTGCTTTGAAGAGCAACGAAAACAACAACTATGATAAACTTGCTAACATTGAGTGTGGTGAATGTGATGAGGAGCATGGCTCGATGACATATTCCCTTGCTGATAGCTGGCCAATATCTGATGATGATGAGCGTGCAAAGCTTCTCGAAAGAATTCATGCGGTATTTGAGGTGCTT
Organism: Corylus avellana; assembly: GCF_965113065.1. Lineage (NCBI taxonomy): Eukaryota > Viridiplantae > Streptophyta > Magnoliopsida > Fagales > Betulaceae > Corylus > Corylus avellana. The sequence continues at coordinate 34,276,620 of NC_142492.1, read as the reverse complement.
ATTAGACACAAATATCTTGCTGCCAGTCATCTTAACAAGGTGATACAATTTACAATGGATGAGCTGCAGGGTCTTGCTTCTGGTTCCCAGCTTCTGAACCATCGTGTGGACCAAACACCTATATGTATCTGCTTTTTGGATGCAACCCAGCTGAGGAAAATCCTTAAATTCTTGCAGGAACTATCGCAATCTTGTGGCCTAGGTAGATATTCAGAGAAAAGTAGTAGTTCCACGGATGATGCAAACAGTGGCACTCAAGCTCATGAGATTAACGAGAATATTGTTCTTAATGGAGATGGATCATGTCTCCTTCTGGATGAATCCTTGCTACCAATTGAATGTGCTCCTGCAACAGGTCATGGTGCTGCCATTGATAATGTGGTTGCTGCTGGCACTGCAAATGGGGTTCTACCTGATGCCGATGCTATGCTATCCTGGATATTTGCCGGTCCCACAAGTGGGGAACAGTTGGGTTTATGGATGCGTACAAAAGAAGATAAAACACAACAAGGAATGGAAATTCTACAGATGCTTGAGAAGGAGTTCTACCACCTACAGAGTCTTTGTGAGAGAAAATGTGAGAATTTAAGCTATGAGGAAGCATTGCAGACAGTGGAGGATCTGTGTCTTGAAGAAGGTAAGAAGCGGGAGAGTGTAAAAGAATTCGTACATAGAAGCTATGAATCTGTCCTGAGGAAGCGGACAGAAGAGCTCCTTGAGAGTGAGAATGATGTGATGTTCCTCGGCAGTAGGGTTGAGCTAAATGCTATCTCAAATGTTTTAAAAGAAGCAGAAAGTCTAAATGTTAATCAATTTGGGTATGAGGAAACTTATGGTGGTGTGACTTCTCAGTTATGTGACTTGGAATCTGGTGAAGATGATGATTGGAGAGCAAAGGACTATTTGCATCAAGTGGACACTTGTATAGAAGTTGCAATTCAGAGACAGAAAGAGCAGTTATCCATAGAGGTTAGTTTGTTCGTTTTAATCGCACATTTTGATAAGCATATCGATATTGATCCCTACCACTTTAAGTCACTTATTTTGTGATGCAGCTCAGCAAATTTGATGCACGAATCATGCGAAATGTTTCTGAGATGCAGCAGTTGGAACTCAAGCTTGAGCCTGTGTCTGCCCATGATTATCGGTCAATATTATTGCCTCTAGTGAAATCATACCTAAGGGTATGTATTGAACTTGTGGGAATTTGTGCCACGTTTCTTTCTTTTTTATAGACCTAATATTTTTGTATTCTTCTGCCATTCTCTCTTTTTCAGACACACTTGGAGGATTTGGCTGAGAAAGATGCCACAGAGAAGTCTGATGCTGCAAGAGAAGCATTTTTAGCTGAGCTGGCACTTGATTCTAAGAAGGGTGGTAGAGGAGGAAGCGATACTTCCAGGCATACACAGGAGAAGACAAAGGATAAGAAAAAGAACAAGGAGTACAGGAAAACCAAAGATTCAAAGGTTTCCATTGTGCGGCCTGGTTTTGCTTCTTTGACTGCAGTGTTAGTTAAATCTTAATCCATGGTGATCTAATATTTTTCTTACTTTGCAGACTACCAGTAGTCTCGAGCTGCAAGTGCTTCATCCCGAGACTGCTGAGTCAGTGTAAGACTCCCTCTTACTCTTAATATGCACACACGTACCACTCCTTCCAAAACATGCCACCATTTCATTGTGATTGCTTATAGTGGGTCTTATCTATTTCTATTAACGCTTGATCTGTCTCTTGCTGCAGTTCCTTTCCAGTTGCATCTGATGGTGATCATCAAGATTCTGAGATTGTTGTTTCTGAGAATGGTCATTACTTGATACAACAGGAAGAGGAATTTAGACTTAAATTTGAGCTTGAAGAGGAGGAAAGAAAGCTTGAAGAAACCTTGGAGTATCAAAGAAGAATTGAGAATGAGGCGAAACAGAAGCACCTTGCTGAGCAACATAAGAAATCTACTCGAACATGTACAGAGAAGGTGTCTGAAGGATTGCAGGATTTTTACTCGGTGCCTTGTGTAGATGATCAAGATGTTCATGAGCAGTTGAATACGCAGGTAAAACTTTCTTGTTTGATTTAGTTCGATAGAAGTTTGTGCTTGTTCTTCTCAAGTTCCATTTCCATGGACAATTGAAATGTTGAATTGAATGCTCGATATATTATGACAATCAATGCCTTATTATTTAATTTAGAGGTTTTTATTTTTTATCTTATTTTTTTATAATTTAGATATTAAGAATATATTTTTATGAACTTGCTACCTTTCAGGATCACTTGGCACAGAAAGATGGACTCCCTAGCAATCTAGAGGATATACTTCCGAATGGTTCTTCTGTGCCAATAAGATCTTCAACTGTTTCTGGTACCAAAAAGATTAGTAGTACGCATCACACAACAACTAAACAAGGTTGGTAAATAATAAGGTTCTCATATGATTCTTGGGTTGTTTTTAATGGTAGGTTGTGTTGTAACTGTCTAGTTTATTTTCCAGTCCTAGCTAATGGAGGAATTTCAGAGGATGGTCTTTTGCCATCTGATCGACGGACAGGAAGGAAAGGTAAACGACAGAATAGGTCCTCTAAAGTGCTTGATGGAAAGTCTCAAGCCATGTCATCTGAAAAGGAGAATATTGATTCTGGGGGTTTACATATTGAGGGTCACTTACAAGAGCAAGATAGATTTCATGACCCTGTCCTTGCAGATAGTGGTAAGTCTTACACTTTTTTCTGGATTTCGGCTTGGTACTATGTCATTTGTAGTGTGTTAAGCCTTTTCAGCCATTTTTTGGAATTGGTTTTATTCTATTAACATTCAGTGTGCTTTCTGTGAGATGAGCCTTAATTTTCTTGGCCATTTTATGGAATGTAGAGCTGACATGACTTTGATTTCATTATGTGGAAAACAGTTGGCCCCTTACTGATAGACAATGGAACAAAGACATTGAGACAATTGCAAGTAGAGGATGAAGAGGAGGAAAGATTTCGAGCCGAACTTCAAAAAGCCTGTAGCCAAAGCCTTGGTAAAATTCTTCTATCTTCTATCCATATAAATCTCTTGTTCTTATGTTAATCTAATGAATTAGACGTAGTTAATCTTGGGATTGAGACCTCTACAAACCAAGTTATGAGAGCTGTAAAATGACAAAATTTGACTATTGATTAGTTGTTTTGCTAGGCTGTGCTGAGCACATCTATATCTTTCTTGAGAGTTAGGCATGCTTGGTATTTTGGCTTGGGTACATTTTTTAAGTCACACACACACACAGAGGTTATGTGTGTACACTTTGATTCATTAGTAGAATGAACTTTGGCATAATTTCTGGGAATTTTACAGCCTTTAAATGGTTTGACCAACGAAAACATGATTGATAAACACTCTTTGTGGTCGTACATAAAAGAATCACTCTGTCCAGGTTGAGACAAGCCAAAGGAAAATTTTGTTAATATACTTTTGTTAGAAAAACAAAAAATTGATTATTTTGACACATCAATCTGATGTACTCAATAGAGCACATTTCTTGTATGTTGAATAGGTGGGGCTTGACTTCTTGGTCGGGTCATGTTGGCCTAATTGGAGTCATTCTAAGGGACCATAGATTTCAATACGTTTTATGCATGTGTATATTTTTGTATATATGTACATATGCATGTGCATATTGTAGACTGCTAAAATGAACTGAAGATGTGAGAACTTGAAGTCTCTGTTTTTCTTAAATAAATTTTTCTTTCCCCATAAAAATGCCTCCATATTTTTTAGGTATATATATAATGATATAGCTGGATTTATCATGTAGGCTTTTTCTTTTATAAGTAAATTTATCACGTAGCCTTATAGCTCAATCTCATTTGGTCTTGTTGTTTTAGCGTTGAATGCGGCTGAACAACCTAAGCTTTAAGCCAGTTGCTTTAGATTGGGCCAAATCTTGTCATATTGTACTGGAATTAGCCATGATATATGCATTTACCAGCATCCTGAGCACTTACTTTTGTGTTTCTTTGCTTTGAAGTAGAAATAGTTGCAACTCTCTGAACTTGTATCTATCTTGTTCGTCAGACACATATCATGCTCAAGCACATAAGAAATTGCCCTTGGTTTCAACTGTAAGGACACAACAGACGATTTCTCCAGAAGCAGATAAGTTTGATATTTCACCAAATGGAGGCATGATGGATAACGTGAATGGTGCAAATGTCTTTGGTACAGGACTGCAGAATGAAGTGGGCGAGTACAATTGCTTTCTGAATGTTATAATACAGGCAATGAATGATTTTTCCAATTTATAATTTCTAATTGATGCATTTCAATTTTTTATTTTATTTTATTTATGGCATCTTCTCTGGCCTGAAAGTAGTTTTTCCTTTCCCTTCTGTATGAACTCAGTCCTTATGGCATTTAAGACGGTTTCGAGATGAGTTTTTGAGGAGATCAACATCAGTGCATGTTCATGTGGGTGATCCTTGTGTTGTCTGTGCATTATATGAAATCTTTACGGCCCTGAGCATTGCATCTACAGATACGCGAAAAGAAGCGGTGGCCCCTACTTCTTTGAGAATAGCTCTAAGCAACCTGTATCCAGATAGTAATTTCTTCCAAGAGGTAATTTTATGGAGCTGTAACTATATGCCTTGCCTCGTATGATTCTTACACACGAGTGTCATCGTGCTCATTATCATGAATTAGACATGCCAATGGTGTTTATTTGTAATGTATGTCTAATATATCTGTAACTGACAGGCTCAGATGAATGATGCTTCTGAAGTACTTGCAGTGATATTTGACTGCCTTCACCGATCATTTATTACTGGTTCAATTGTTTCTGATACTGAATCCGTGGAAAGCAATTGCCTGGGGTCTTGGGATTGTGCAAACAATTCTTGTGTAGTGCATTCCCATTTTGGACTGGACATTTATGAACGAATGAATTGCTACAGTTGTGGTCTGGAGTCGAGACATTTAAAGTATACTTCTTTCTTTCACAATATAAATGCCAGTGCCCTTCGAACCATGAAGGTATCTTGTTGGAGTATATATATATTTTTGCAATCACTTATTTTCGTTTTTGTAATTGTTGGAGGTATAGTTTCTGGGACCAATTTTTCTGTCAGGTATTTTTACTGATTTCTATGTCATCCTTCAGGTTATGAGTCCAGAAAGTTCTTTTGATCAGCTTTTAAATCAAGTAGAGAGGAGTCATCAGTTAGCTTGTGATCCAGATGCTGGTGGGTGTGGGGTGCTCAACTACATACATCACATTCTGTCAACTCCTCCACGTGTTTTCACAACAGGTGAATTACGGGTTGTTAGGAAAATTCACTTTCGTATTAATTCTGTGTTGAAACTCAGAATCATGTATATGTTGGTCTTGCAGTTCTAGGTTGGCAGAATACATGTGAGAGTGTTGATGACATAAGAGCAACGCTGGCAACCCTAAGTACTGAGATAGATATCAGTGTCCTTTATCGTGGTTTAGATCCAAAGAGGAAGCATAGCTTGGTTTCAGTGGTATGTATGCTTTTGGATTAATCTCAAATATGCTTTTAATGGAGATATATTAGAACTGTTTCATGTTACTGTAAAGTGGGAAGATATAGTCTCTGTTTATCTAGGCTTAAGATCCCAGGGAATTTTTCAGGCAAATAACCTATTTTCTATCTTTGGCTAGAAGTAAAGGAAATGATTTTTGGCTATTTGACTTGCACTAAAAAGATCTTTCGAGAGATAGAAGATCTAAGAAAGAGATCTCTTGAGAGAGACAAGACAGTTTAAGTGTACTCGAGTGAGGGCTTTGACGGGTCTTGAGCCGGTGTGCTGGATCTTGTAGGCTTAGGCATCTGTGATGATGGGGTTGGGTAGAGAGGGATCTTGAGAGAGAAGGGGGAGCAAGATCTCTCTCTCTCTCTCTCTCTCTCTCTCTCTCTCTATATATATATATATATATATATATATATATATATATATATATGCAATGGAGGGGTTGACTTCAGGGAGACATTTGCCATTTGTGGCCTGGGGCTGATGATGAAGAACTTTTCTTTTTCCGTTTTGGTCATCTAAGGCTTGCGATAAGGCCAGAAAATGACATATTTTGTCAAGCCGAAACTCATTTTTCTGACTTATACTTTGCCAAACCGGAACTCATTTTGACTCTTTTGAGTTTAGTTTTCTATTTACCAAGAGAAACATTTTTCGGTGACCAGGTTTTTCAATTGCAGTAAATGTTGGAAAATACTGAAAACTTTTTTTGGAAAATATTTTACGCCAAAGCAACCAAACCCACAGTTTTGGTTTGCTATATCTCTTTTTTTTTTTTTGGGGGGGGGGGGGGGGGGGGGGGGTTTGTGTGTGTGTGGTGTGGGATATTATTTTTGTCAATCATTCCGGTCAGCACAGCTTTTGTATCAAGAGCAATATACACAATGTTGAAGTCGCCTTTCTATCCATAAAACTAGCTCCGCACCAGTATCCAACCCTAAACCCCCCCACAACCAAAAGAAAAAAGCAAAATGTAAATCTATACTTTTTCGTGTATGTATCGTGGAACCATGAGCTGGAGAAAGTTTTAGAGTAATGGCCAATTTGGTTTGTGTCTACTTGTATATATAAGGTGCCTCGGTTATTGCTGCATATATTTTCAATGTATTCCAGTTGGTTGAACAGGACTATTGATGGGAAACCAGTTTTTGACTATATCTCCGACTTTTTATCTGTAATTTTTAGGTTTGTTACTACGGGCAACATTACCATTGCTTTGCCTATAGTCATGACCGTGAACGGTGGATTATGTATGATGATAAAACCGTCAAGGTAATTTCATCTTTTGTAAATTGTGCCTTCCTTGTGATTCATTCTTGCCAATACATTTTCTTCATTTGGCTCTGGACTGACCTTCTTATGTTAAATTGGTATTTAATGTTTAGGTAATTGGTGGTTGGAGTGATGTTCTTACCATGTGCGAAAGAGGGCACTTGCAACCTCAGGTTCTTTTCTTTGAAGCTGTAAACTAGTTTTCCTGTTGGAACTTGTCACATCTTTTGCTGCATTAGGGAGCATTGAGTTTGAGTTGGCCTAGCTTTCAACTGCTGTCTATGGTCTATGATGAGGCACAGTTTATATTGATGCATTGCTTCGTACACTGGTGCAGTTCAGACAGTGTGAAACCTGCCACTTTTGGTTATAGGAAATGTTAAGAAGTTTTGATATAAAAATGGAGTTGTGACTGAGTTACTGTGAAATCAGGAGTTTTGTAGCAATTGGTCCTAGCAGGGAAAGATCATGTATAAATGAGGTTTTTGTTTCTACTTAACGACATCAGATGATCGAAGAGCCCGAAGTGTAGATTTTGGTTCTCTTGCTTCAGAATACTGTTTCGGCATAATAGGAGATACCCCACCCCCACCCCTGGAGTTTTTGTTTCACTCCTTGGATCTTTTTAATAAGATGGTTTGGTTGGGAGAAATAGCAGTATTGTTATAAAAGGTTGCATGGCATTTATGCACTGGAGGAGCATGTCATGCTTATTTTTACCATGGCAGTTGTTGCTGGGAGCATGTAGGCAGTTGTAATGGGGTATATTTAGTTAACTAGATTCTAAAATCTCTTCTAAATGTTTTTTTTTTTTTTTTTTTTTTCCCCTTTTGTTTTGAAATATTTTCCCCCGTTTCAAAGAGTTCTTGTATAGATCATAGATCATATCATTGCGGTGTGAATCTTCATACTGCAGCTTACACAAGATTGCTACCTCATCTTGATGCCCATGGGATTAAAATTGGATAACTGGTTGCTCTTTCTTCGGCTTCTGATTATTTATGCCATTTACTGGATGATTTTTGCTCCTCTTTAATCATATCTATGGAGGAGTATGGTGCATCCAGGATTTGTGCTGCACATGAAACCAATGTATAGTGTATTTCAACTGTTTATTAATAAATATTTTCATCAATTTGTACCAGGACAAGTAATATGTCATTTTTCATTAATTTGAGAATTCTGGGCTTTACTGCGACTTTTGCCCATTAATGGTGAGTTGTATCCATTATGGGTTCGAGATAATTTTTCTTTCGCCAAACATCTTATCCTGGGCACGTGAAAATGTTGATTCTTTCAGCAAATGTATAATCCAAGGAGCCTAGTACTTGGTTTGCAATTCACCAAAGTAAGGGGAAATTACTTAACCCCCCCTCCAGTTGAAACCTATTTGGGCCGTAATAGAACAAAGCCAATCACAAATAGGTTTGGATATACTTGACTTGGACTCAAATCATTTAATAAACGACTTGTTCGTGGGCACAAAACTATGCTTGAATATTAAATAGACATACTAGTATAAAGTTGATTCGACTTGGTTAATGCTCTATTGTATAACATGCATGCTATTTAGAAGTTAATAGTTACACATGCTAGTAAGTAGTATATATATATATATATATATATACTTCATCCCTCATTTCAAAATAAATTAAAATTTTTTGGTCTTTTTTCCTAAAATACCCCCTTTTTTTTCTTAAAAACCAAAAATAAACAAAATAAATTAAATATTATACTCTTAATCTCCCATTTCATGGTATCATAACAAATGTTTTGAGTTTGATCTTTAACTTTACACTTTATCTCTTATTTCAATTAAATATTTTACGGGACGTTATTTGTTGGGATTATGATCTTCATAGAGAGAAATCGCTTCATGGTCTACGTCATTTGTTGGGATTATGATCTTCATAGAGAGGAATCGTTTCATGGTCTAGATTAGATTTCACAGATTTTTATATATATATAGGCGAAACAAAACAAATCTAAAAGACTACGAATTAGTTCCTCTCTATTTCACTCAAAATTGAGAGTATATCTTATTTCACTCTTGTTGTGAAAAAGATTGAATTCAACTTTCTAATCGGTGTAAACTTTTAAAATTAGTGACAGTTTAACATAAACTGATTTGCTCCCTTTTTAAGATGTTGCTAAAAAAAAAAAATGAAAATCTTCTTCATTTAGCAAACTAAAGATATATAGCACCCGAAAAAAAAAAAAAAAAAAATTCCTATACAGACTGTAATTAAATATGAGAAAATTACTCATCCATCCACGTGGACAGGCAATCCCCACCAAACAAAAGTACAGCTTGAATCATCAGATAATTCAAAGGGAAACAAAAACAAAGAAAAAGAATAAGCACTATTTCCGTCCAATCCAATTGAAGTATGGCCAGCTAGGCTTCCCCATGCATGCACGTGAGTGAAACTGAAACAGCCAGTCAGAGTAAGTATCCCACGACTTAAAAAGCAAAAAACCACGTCGAATTTTCATTTTGGGTAATTAATGAGGCATGTGACCAAAAGGGGTTAGCAAATTTGACCAGGAAGGTGGCCCAAAAAGGTAGGGCTCTCACGCCCTCCAAACATGTGTCCCTAACGGTCACATACTTGAGAGAAACATCCCAATAATCTCGGCTCCTTCTCAATCTCTTCTTTTACTCAGTCTCTTCCCTCCCCCAGAAAAATCCGCTTCATATCAGACCTTTTCAGATCAAATTGCTACGTACCCATTTCAGTTCCAACATTGCCCTTTCTCTCTCTGTGTCTCTCTCTCAACCATTTCTTTCACATATCACGCCTGTTAACCCATTCCTAAAACTTTGCTTCTTGGGTTTGTTATAGGAGGGTTAATAGCTATAAGGTGTTCGAAAATATGACCCTTAAGGGCGGCACAAGCCAGGCCTGCGCTGCATGCAAGTACCAAAGGCGAAGGTGCTCGGCCGAATGCCCTCTCTCCCCATATTTTCCTCCCGAGCAGCCCAAGTTGTTTCAAAACGCTCACAAATTGTTCGGCGTCAGCAACATCTTGAAAATACTTAAAAATTTGGAGCCTGGTCAGAAGAATGAGGCGATGAGGTCCATCATTTATCAAGCAAACATGCGTGACAAGTTTCCCGTATATGGGTGTTGCTGGATTATCTGTCAACTCAAGTACCAAGTTCTGCAGGCGGAGGAGGAGCTTAATGCTGTTCAGGCGCAGCTTGAGATGTACCGCCAGCATCATCAGATTTCGTCTATGCCAGATGATGGGACTTCGCAGTTGGAATTAGGCATGGCGCCACCTAGCAATGGACTTTCACTTTTCAATCATACTACTCCGCAACATTATAATGCTGTGCCTGCAGCAGCTTTGCCTGTGCCCCAACAGCAATCCTACTTGAACGGCAGCAAAGGCGTCTACACCTCTGGTTACATGGATGCCAAGGATATTAACGTGGCAAATTCATTTTGGGCTCAACAGCCTAATTATGCCAATAACAATAACAATTCAATGGCAATTCAGTCTCAATTGGTTGTCCCCCAACAACAAACTATCCAACAAGAAGTAGTTCAAGACTATGATGAGTTGCACCCTTTTTTTGATACAATCGATGACCGACAATCGTACATTGATTCCAAAGAAGCTTATGAGTCAAGGTACATTTATCATTCTGTCTTCTCTATGACGTTAAATCTTAGTGTTAATTGTGTTATTTTTATTCTGTTCTTTTATGCTTCTTTGGAATCATAAAATTACAATTGGCCAGACAAGGGTTGAGGGTAAGATATAGGGCTAATAAGCTTTGTTCATGGTGGTTAAGTTCTCATAAATTAAGTTGATATTGCAATTTTAATTTAATTTTCATTTGATTCTCAATCTAACAAGTTAATGTAACCAGCAGCTCGGAAGAATCATTGAAAGATACAACCCAATCCACTGAGCATGTTGCAGAGAATGAGTTGAAGAATGCTGCAGCACGCTTCAGTCTTACCAGTGTCAACTGAACAAATGAGCGCAAGAGAAGTATCTGCTTGCTTTCAATTCTTTATTTTTTATTCTCCCCAAAATTGAGTAATAGTAAAATCCAAAATTTTGAGCTTCCTCTTTTTCTTGTTATATTTTTGTCCTTTAGTAGAGTTTCACATCTCATAGGAAACTTTATAATCAATTATTTGCAATATTTGAAGTTTCTAAATAAATTTGTATTTGTTGCATGTGAATCTTTATCAAACTTAGCAGATTAATGTGGAAGCACACCGATAGTCATTGCATTTATATGCTAGAGAAATGCTAGGAACCACATTTTTATCTCACAATGCTAATGTGGGATAAAAATGTAATTTACAACATTACTCTTTTAAGTAAATCTATGTCATTTTGTGTCATACCTTTCTATATAAACATGACCAGAGGTCACTTAAACCTATCAAAACGAAAGAAAGAAAAAATCCTATAACTACTACCATATGTAAATGTTCGCCATTTTGTTTAGCCGAACATGTGGACCCCATTCCCAATAGGATCAAGATCCTCTCCATTTCCAGTAGGACTAGGAAGTGAGATAGTGAGAAACCATTTTATGGTACAAGTTAAAGTTGACAAACTAAAGGTTTAGGTTCATATTAATTCCTAGGAGGGAGCACATTTCTATCAATTCCAATTATGATATCATGATGCAGCTTAGCTTCATATTAATTGAAGGAACACATGACATTAATCATTTATGATGTAGGAAGTCGAGCTATGTTGCCAAGGACTGCTGTGATCAATCACAAAAAGAGGCCTAAAAGCTACCCATAGTTGTTTATGCACCGATGTGGACTACTTACATATGTATTTACTGCTTCTACCATCTATTAAGGTTTTTAAGGTTGCATGATTATCATCATAAAGTACAGAGCTAAATGGGGGGACACAGAAATCCAGATCCTCAATCCCCACAGGCTTAAAACCCCCACCTACCTGAATGAAACCAACTAGTAACTTCTGTCGACTCTAGAGATTCAAAAGAAACTCAAGAACAGATTGTCAAAGCTGAGAAGTTGTTCTACTTTTGTCATTGTCTATGCACACTATTAATACCCATGTACAACTGAATGACCTCTGCAGATTACATAGTTGACAAGAAGTGTTAAAAAAAGGAAGAAACGTTTAGCACCTATTTGATAAAGGGACATACCAACATATGTTCTTGCATATTATGAGGTGAAGCAGGTGATGAATCCTCGAACACCAAAAAATTACCAAGTATATCTAGAAACAAGTTACAAACTAAAAGATTTTGAGCTCAGGAAAAAAAAAAGAGTGAAGGAAAGGGGCTTACACTACAATAATCTCATGGATAAATAATGAAATTTTAGATGTTTATTACAATGTACTTCCACTCAAACCCAAGGGGTAAAATATGGATTATTTATAGCATGATGAAGCAATTATTGCCACTCGCTAAGAAACAGAATCATAGAAGCCTAGTATTGAATGAACCACAATAAGAGCATTTGTGGTAAAGCCAATGGAAGGGTGTAGGTCCTTTCTTCTCACAATCATTGCATAGTATGACCTGCAATTCCTTTCACAGTCAATCAAAATATATACTGGAGCCATCATAAAAGATAGAAGTAGAGTATGAGAACTAAAAGAGCAATAATGAACCTGAGTTTTTCCAGCATACTCATCTGGAATTTTATCTTCAGCCAACAATGCATCTAACATTCTAAAATATACCTGCAAGACATTTAAAATTTAGGAGCTTCAACACAACAGCTATTGGAGACAGTTCAATTCATCAAGATATCTGAATCAAATAAATGGGTCGACTGACTCTTCTACAGCTAGAAAGTGCTCTTCAAACATATAATATAATCATGAAATTTCAGTGGAAATTTTGAAGTAGTTAAAGGTGCGAGATGCATGAGGCTTTCTGTACACTAACTGTTCTATTTCCCAGCCCATAGCATGTATGTCTATAGACGTGTACATGAGGATTGACCCTTTAATTACACGGAATAGGATTCTCTTCATTTCATAGTCCATATTAGATTTTGTTGTATCTAACAGCGTATATAGTGTTACATAATTTAAAAATTTTAAATGATGTGACAACATATTCACCATGTGGCAATATATATATACCATTAGATCTATGAAATCTAATATGCCCTATGAAATAGAAAAGGTCATGTATGAAACTCCAACACTCGAGACATTATGATATATGAAGTAGGTATAGATTGAGCTAAATTTGACCCAAAAGATATTAGCTTTTGGTTAATTTACTTCTTATCTTATGGCTTGATTTCATCCAGACAACCATAGAGAACAAATTACTCAGAGAGAAAGGTTACAACAAAAATTTTTGATTCTTGGACTAGAATGGCTTTAGCTTAAAATAAACTTATTCAAGATTAAGATGTCTTTAAACTTGTTTAAAGTGAATTCCAAGTTCTGAAAATTTAGCTGATTTTTTTTTAGCATGTTCAAGATGAAGATGTTTATAAACAGTTTAATATTAAATGTAAAATTTTCCAGAAACGATGAGTTTGCAGCAATATATTGTTAGCATGAAAGTTGCTGAACTGATGAGAAAGGAAATATCTAGTAACTGACCTGCATGTCTCCAAGTGACTTGCAACAGATTGGGCAGGTATAGTGACTACAGGTGTAGTCCTAGCAACAGAAACAGAGCACCGGTAAAGTAGCATGAATATTTCCAAAATGAAGAAAAAAGAAGAAGTTAAGTACTCTAAGAGCTAAGTACCTGAAAACATGTTGAGTGCATTAAATGACCACATGGAAGGGCCTTCACTGGAGAGCTGGATGTGAAGATGTATTCGTGGCATATGGGGCAGTTATCCTCTAAACATTTCTCCCTGCATATATGAGCTGAAAGAGAACGTGACATACAAGCATTGCAATTCATGCAGTGGAAGTAGTCAATGCCCAATCCCTTCCCAACTCGGCACAGGTTACAGTAAGGGCAGTGATAGATTTCTCTGTTAAACAACCTTTATATTAGATGAGAAGTTTAGGTAGCTAAAATCAACATAGCCAGATAGGTCATGCAAGGTAACATTATAGCCAGATAGTTCATGCAAGGTAACATTAAACTTATCCTAAATCACTGTCATTCATTTAAAAACACACACACAGACTTGTTGAATTGGACAATACAAAAAATTATATATAATTATAAAAAGCAAAAGCTAGAAATTATACGATACATTCTTATAGGATCATTGTGGTGGTTAAAGCATTGAACTAAGATATCATGAATACAAAAAGGTAACCAGGTTATCCTACTGTTTGCTTTCAATTATTAGTAAATAGTAATGAGTAGGGTTAAAATCCTGTACATATCCCATTTTTAGCTACTAGCTGCAAACTGTTAGGCACACAAAGTCTCAATTGAATTTGTTGATTTCGCATTCATATAATTATACTACTTTATTTAGCATGCCGCACTGTGATTAATCATGAATGCGGGATCAGCATAAGACCTGTTGCAAAATGATAGTTTATGACACGTGTAATTTTAAATATTGAAGCTGAGAATTGAGATAAACTCCAAGTTATAACTACTCATGTCGTTTCCCCATATCTGAGATGTTGCAATCCTTAACATATTGATATGATGCAACCATGTTAGTGCTATTTCGAAATGATAATTCATCCTTGAGGCATCTCAACTTTAATATTCATCCTGAAAAACAAGCAATTTTAAATTTTCAAGTGTCATAACTGACAACATTTGGAAGCTCTTATGCATATAATCTTCTAGGGAACTAAAAGCCTGACCAATTATTAAGTGACTATAGAGTTCATTGGTACCTACTTAAAAAATCTGAGTGAGATTCATTTGGCTGCAACCTAGTGCACTTATAAAATGCTGAGCATCACTGAATCAGTTTTGTGTATCTCTCGTTCGGGTAATAATGCAAAAGAACTGTTTCGTCAAATAAAATGATCAGTAGCGGGGAGATAATGAGCTGTCTCATATATATAAACTGGTTAGACTTCACCATCCAAAATTAAAGGTTTGATGTCCGCAAATAATCTCTGGTTAAGTCATGTCCACTGCCAGGAATGCTTTTTATTTTTTTATTTTTAACAATGAGGTCCCTGTATGGTATTACATGGTGTTCATTTATTTTTTAAATAAAAAAGTGAAAAAGGAAAGAAAAAAGAAAAGTTGTTTGGTAACGCAAAAGAATAACTAATAATCCACTTACCAAATACCTTTTCAATTTTAAAATAAATTGTGGTTTTAACTGACAATAAGTCCAAATGGTGCTTTAGGCTAATCATTGCAACCCCTCTCAAGCTTCTTTCCAGAAATCAATAGTTTTCTTGAAAGACATATTAAGCAAAGAAATATTAAGTAAATATATTTTAAGACAATATTTTTGGGTCTGTTTTTCTAGTTTCTATTAATACTATAAAGGTGAAGCAACACAAAAATCAGAATTTCATTGCATAAAATTGGGATACTGAAGTAGGTCGATCATACTACATCACCTTGCATCATCAAATAACTTGCAGATCTTGCAATAATATCTTGCCATGGATAAATTATCACAGGAAACAGTGGAGCATTTCGGCCCAATCGGTTGAATTTTCAAGCACTTCATGCACATCATCTTTTTAATAGATTTCCTGTAATTTAAGAAGCAGTGGCAAATGTGATGAAGAGAAATGAAAACCTCAAAAAATTACAAGGTGAAAGTAGAAATCGCTCACACTGACATACCTATCTACAGAATGGTCGGCCACCTCATCATGGCAATGTCTGCATGTATAGAGCTGGTTGCAACAGGCAGCAAAAAGCTTACAGCTCCTCTTGTAGTGTTTGCAACCAAAGGTTAGTTTGAGAGGATCCCGATAAGATGGAAGGTGACCAGGAATATCTTCCCCATTACTTGGGACAGAATGAGATATCTGTTGTCCAACAATCCAACGGCTGATACACGATGGACACCACTGTCAAATACCATAAGCATGTAGTGGACATATAGGCCATGAATTTGAATATTTTGATTTTGCTAATGGAATACCCTATGTGCCATGAACTCTTATGTGCCTACCTATTATACTTCCAATAAACTATCTTGCCAGTATCCTCAATGATGGCCTTACTCCCTACTCATAAGGAGAAGAAGAAAAGCTTAAAAAGGTTATAAAGAAAAAAAGATATGCATAAGACCTACCTCATTAGCAGATTCTGGATTATATATGATTTTTTCTGCAGATCCAAGGAAGAATCACCGGATACTCTTCTTATTGCAGCCTCCAGATCTTCTTGACTTGTTGTTAGAAGGTGTTCGCAGTGCCAAGAGTTCTTTGGTCCTTGAAACAATTGATCCGATTTATCCGTATGATCTGTGACACCTGTTACTTCATTGCGTCTCTTCTTGTCACTGTCACTGAAAAGTTTTGTACATTCTGAACAGTCGTGGTTATTTTGATCTATATTGAGGACCTTTTCTTTATCATCCACATTGCAGTTTCTAAATGGCTCAATATTTTCATCAACACAATCTCTTTGAGGAAAATCACTGCTTTTTTCAAGCGTTCCTCTTTTTTGTTTGTCAAGGACTTCTTTAGACAGATATGTTGAAATAATCTCTAGTGGATCTGCAGTGCATGAAGGGGAGATACTTGATTCCTCTGGCACCTTTGCTATATTATATCCTTCTGACCATTCTCCTAACCAATCATCAAACATTGTACATTTTGTAGCCTTGCGCCATAAGGACATCGTAACATGCTGTTCTTCATCTGTTAAAGATGCCATCAGCCAGGGTATCATATCTTGCAATACTTCTGCACTTATTCTTCCAAGAATGCGTCCTATGATCTTTTCTTGCTCATCAATGGAGAAGTTTTCTCTAAATAAGGGCCAAAGTTCAACTTCTTCGCGGTGAATATGGTTGGAGAGTAATTTATGCATTGATTTGCACATGTTATGCAGCCTCCCACACAGCCGGTGAAGCTTCACCATTCTCTGATCCAGTGTATTAGAATCAACACTAGAAACTGAAACTTGCAATTCATACATCTTGTCTAAAATAAGTGAAATTCTACTGAAGTGGTCAACTTCCAGTTTGTGGTCAATGGTATAGGAGTGGCTAATGTTTGGTACTTTCCCCTTTGCCTCCAAAGCTGGAAAAGCAACCTCATCCTCTGCGTCACTATGGATCTGAAACAGAAAACGTATGAGATGGAAGCGCCGACGGAAATCCATGAGGAGGCCTACATTGTCAGCCAACTGAGCTGAGCCAAAGACAAGGTACTCCAAATCGTTCTTGAGAGCTTTGTGGAAGAAAAAGATGAGGTCCACTGGTTTTGATTCATTGATAATGGAACTAGAACAACTCTTATCACCAGGAAAAGGATGCACCATCTTTATTGTTTTGGGGAAAAATACGTGCAAATTGATTGCACTGGAGTACGAGGTCTCATACTTCTTTGCAGTGTGGGGGCTAGAAGATGAAGAAAAACAGTTCTTGCCCTCAGTTGGCCTAGGGTTAGATCCTTCAGGAAGTTGCATATCTGAGTGTAAGGAAGAAGATCCAGAAGTTTCCTTGATTTGCTCAGATAGAAAAGAGCATCTGTTCTTGAAAATGTTCTGCAAATCCTCTCTGAATTTTTCGATAGAGATCTTTCCTGAATAACCAAGTTGAAACCACTTCCGTATGAGGGATGCAAAAGATTTATTTTCAAAAGAATCTCCCTGCTTTATGCTGCGAAGAATGGACCTGGATTCATTCCTAGATAAATGAGCTGAAAACCAAGTAATTGCGCACTTTAGCAACCCAAGTGGCATTGTATTAAGGCTCATGTACATAAGTCGCTGTTGCATTTCATGGCAGCATTTCTTGCTAATAATTGGAAAGACCTGTTAAAAACTGGAAAAATTGTCAAATGACGCAATATGGAAAACATTTTGTGAATAACTTATCTATGACAGGTTTTAAGAGGGACTTCTGGAAGTCATTGCACAATACCCATTGCAAATGGAACATAGTTATCACCAAATGCTCAATATGACTAGTAATGGTTGAATTACCCCCTTCACATGCTATATAATGACAACAAAACTAGAAGCAGTTTACCTCCCTCGCTTGAAAGGCAAACTGTTTTCTAACTCCCAGCACGAAAGACTCAAGCTTTGTGAAAAGCTTCTCCAGAAACTTGCACAAAGGTATACCATTTTGGCCATTGTATTGTAGCAGCAGCTGTAGACCTTCAATTTGACTTGCAAAGGGAAATTCTTCAATGGAGGGAGACAGGCAGCCATTGGCAAGTTGATTTAATACAGGGTAAAAAAATTTCTTCAAGGCATTGCTGTAAATTACAAATTTTCCGCAGAGAATTACGACACGTGAACAAGAAAGAGATATTCTAATCAGCAGCCTGATCAAGTATGTTGTGTCTGTTAGAAGGAAGTGCTTCAGCAATCATATTAATTACCTGTAGAAGCTAAGGATATCAGCAAGAAATTTTAGCCGGATGATTATTAAATGTAGATTTGAAAAACTGCTTGAGCTTCTTAATTGGTATAGCTCTTCCAGAATTTCTTGAAAATCTTTCATGATGGCACCATGCCAAAGACTAAGACAATCAATCGGATTGTTTCCGACATCTTTTTGGATACAACATGCTTTTATCCAATTCCAATTTTCACAAAACAAACTTCGAGATGAATGCAATTTGACTATCCTTCTCATATCTGCAGATCCATCAGGACATTGAACACCTTTTACAGTCCTAATGTGGATACCAGAGGAGGGTTGATTATTGTTTCCAAGCCAAGAAACCACCACCTTCACAAACATATTTGAACCAGTCACATTCAGAAAGTTGAACCAAATTGAGGTGAGAATTTAGCTGAGAGTCTACCTCTTGCAATGATTTTTCTCTGGGTACAATTTCTTTTATACAATGAGTAACATCCAGTTGTTCCTCCGGAGAAAGAAAGGAGATCATCCATGGAAAAAATTCTTCTATCAGCATTACTGGAACACTACATATGAACTGCCACACAAGTGAACCCTGTTCTTTGGAAGAGAATTTCTGCATCAGCAATGGAAAAACCTGTACCATGCACATTAACAACACAGTCATTTTGTATATTGCAATGTTAAGTACAGAGAATACAACTATGAATCTGTATGAAACAACAAGATTCGGTATTACTCAAAATAAATGCTTGAAAAGTGCAATCTTGAATATTCATTAAAGGATCCAATATAAAATTCATGCATTGTAAGAGCATCAGCCACCAAAGCTACTCGTAAATTTAGGATTTCTGCTTTAACAATGATCTGGGGGAACTTGATGGCACTGGCTGCTGACTATTTCAGTACACAATGAGGCTAACAGCACCAATTGGCATGATAGACTAAACATCCTTCTTAAGACCCATATATTACTTGATTTTAATGCTGCATGCAAAACTTTATGCCACTTTACCCCTAGGGTCAGCACAAGTGGCTGGAGACCCTCCCCTCCCCTCCCCTTGCGACCACTAACTTATCCCAAAAAAAAGAGGAGCGAATAGTAGACAATTTGGAACTATTAACAAGATAACTTTAAAATACTAAAATCATGACACAAATATATGAAACATGTCCTTTTTAACATGAAAAAACTAGATGGACCCCAAACAATGGTAAACAGTGAATATCTCAATCCAAACACCAAAGTTATGACTGAAAAAATCCAAGAAAGCATAAAGTAATCAACACAAATATTTTGATAACATAGTGGAAATTTTTTAATAACTCTTCAAAACAAAAAACCACTATAGGGGCCAGTGAACCTCAAAGGAATTCCACTAGAAGATTAAAGTGTTACAACCAATCTACTCATAAAACCTCTATAACCTAAACACAGGCTTGCAGCCCCAGCAAAAGATCCGTTTGCCTCCCGCTGCAGTGGCTTCACAACTCTGGCCTTCTTCTATGGAATCTCCACGAACGAACGAACTCGCTACAACCAGGAACTCCGATGGCTGAAGCCGCGTTGAAGGTTTTCTTAATGTGGTTTAATGGTAACAAAGAAGGAAAGGATTAATCTCTGATTTGGCTCCAAGTGTTTAGGTTTCTCTTCCAAGTGTATGTAATGACCGCACCCTCTCTCATTGAAAATTGTGCCTCAATAGGCTTATATAGGTAGGGTAAAACCTAGATTTCAAAACATAAGTTGGCTGAATAAAAAAAGTCTTCCACTCATTGAATTGATCAAGTATCGATCGAATTGTAGGGTTTTAGGATTGCATATGTTCAACCGATCAAGTGTCAATCAAAGTGTTGATTGAACTCTTGGGTTTTAGTATGTCCCTTGATGCACATCTTCGATTGATCAAACTCTCAACTCTCAAGAATTTGTATGAGAACTTGTCACACTGGTTCAATCAATCGAAGTCTTGAAATCTTCAATTTCAGCCTTCTCTTTTTTGATAAGTTAAAAATAAATAAATAAATAAGAGAAAGAGAGAGAGAGAGAGAAAGAAGGCTGAAATTGAAGATTTCAAACATTTAACAAGACTCAACCCTAATTTACCCATTACAAAATATAACGTAAATACCATGTTTTGGAACATGAATTTGCCAACACGTAAAACTTAACACAACATTAGTATAAAAAAATTATGATCAACAAATGGTCAGCCATGCCACAATAACTGGAAAGCTTGTATTAACTTATGATTATTAAAGCATGTCCTTTTCCATAAACCAATCTAGGAACCAAAACAGATTGCAACCAAGTGAGGAACAATAGATTTCACAAGCCAAAGAGTGTATCAAAAATAACCCTAACTCAGAGATAATAGACAAAGCAACTAAGTAATCTAGTGGAGCAGCATTATCAATGATAAAGTACCTGCTCTTCTTCTTTCACCATATGCTGGCAAATTGAGGCCTGAATGGTGCTGATGGAACAAATGAGTTCTTGAAAAGCCTTGGAAATATTACATTTTTCCTCCAATAGAACATCCAAGCAATGAAAAATAGAATCAAAGAGGTCATCAATGCTTTCATGTTCCAGTGAATATGTGCATGCCACATTTTTAACATGTACATCAAGTGCAATAAAGATAACCTGCAAAAAAAGAAAAAAACACAAGTTCTAATCAAGCAACCATAGACATGAAAAGGAGTACAAAAAAAAAACAAAAAACAAACAAGGATTAAAAGTTGCAGTGGATATTATAAAAAGATTTTTCATTCCATAAAAAGATCAAAACATCCATTCTCGAACTTAGATTTTTGTTTTCTCATTCTCTTCATTTTCTTGGTAGATCTCTGATTTGTATTTTCAACAGCTTATAGTGATGATATGGCTTGAATTGGTCAGGTTGGTGCATAGAGCACCATATGCCACACCCACACCATATCATACACTACGTACGCCGACTTGCTCTAGCTGACAGTGGGAGATAAATATATTCGAATTCAGCTTTGTTTGTTTTCTCTCGAGCTGGTGTGTGTCTTGTGAAGTTATTAAGAGAAAGAAACTATCTTATCCTTGAAAATTGAGAGAGATTGAGCTTTGATTTAAGTGGTTATCTTGCGATTGTTTTGCTTTATTTTTTCTATTTCTATTTTGCATTAACCCACTATAATAGACTGAACTCACAATATATACGGATATATTAATTGAATTTGAACTAATGACAAGTTCCAATTATTTGGAGGCAGAAATTTGAAACATCAACATTCTAAAATGAACTGATTCTATATGAAGTGCTAATTTAAAGAGCATCTCCAGTAAGAGTTTTCATTTTATTACTCAAAATACAACTTTTTTTCATTTTAGCTATTAGTTTTTTACCACACACTCCAATAAGAACATCTATTTTAACCATCTACTCTAATTAAATATTATTTTTTAGTATTATTTTATTAATCTTTTATCATTTCCTTGTATTCCCCATAAAAAGAGATAAAGAGAGAAGAAGAGAGAAAAGATTAAAAAAATAGAAAGAAAGAAAAAATATAATAAAATATTACTTACAAATTGCTACACTAGTAACTTGTAAATATGAAAGTTCACTGTTATAGTAGTAGGAAAACCTTCTATTTTACAGTATTTGTTGGAACAAGAAAAGTTAACAAAATAACTAAATTTAACTAAAAAGCTAGTTTAGAAACACTACTGGAGATGCTCTTACTGATTTATATTATCTGTCTAATTGATCGAGAGGCCATAATATTTTAACAGCTTAACAAAAACTTATTTTCGATTAAACTGCAAATATATCTGCCTTCACTAATCTACAAGTAATAAATGAGACATCTTGTGACAGATAATATTTAAGCTGCTTGATTGTTTGCCAAAGCAAATCTAACATTGCAGAATCAATCACAATTTTTTTTTTAAAAAAAAAGTGCCATCACTTTGGCATTTCGATCTGATAAAAAGAAGATACCAACCTCTAAGCTATGACAATGATTGTTATACTAATCCATGCAACTTATTATATGTCAAAAGTCAACTTTCTAGTTGTTAGCACGCATCACGAAGCACGATGCTCCCTCTAGCTATTTACAATACACAATTTCACCTCTTTGAAATCACTAAATTCTAAAGGCTAAAGAACCCATAACAAAGATGAACAAATATATAGTATAGCTATGGGAAAACGAAGGATCAGGACCAATAATAACATAAAATGGATGATTCTCAAATATTTGGAACCCAGAGCTAAATATGAGTGAATTTTTAATTAAACCCAAAAATAGTGCTTTAGACGTGAGAAATTAACGATTCTCCTTTTTCCATCAATTTCTTTTTCATTCTCTTTTTCCCCCACAAACCACAACAAAAAGGCAATCAACCCCAAAACCAGTGCCTGCCACGTGTCTTTTAACCACAAAAAGGTATCCCTATTCTCTTCCTACTTTCCAAAGTTTAAAACTTTCTTTCTTTTCCTTCATTTTCTTACCGACCAAACAGAGTGTAACAAACCTAGAAAAAAACAAAATAAGGAAAAACTACCTCATCTTCCGTAGCGCTGTGGTATTTATACACAAGGTTCAGAAACTCGAACCTCCCCCGGAGCTTGAGCACCAGCTCGCGGCCGTGGGATCCGTTCTCCGCCACCTCCGATGCCTTCACCGCATCGCGGCGGAGCTGGGCGAGCTCCAAGCGCAGAGCCTTGTGGAAGCAAACGAACAAGAGAATGGGCGCGTCGGCGAGCGGAACACCAGCCAGAGGCTCCGCCACTGGGAAAACGACGTCGTCATCGTCGGCTTCCATCTACCAGTAGAGGATCGCCACCACCACCACCCACCATGAACGCCGAGAAAGGAGCGAGGAAGGTTTCGCATTGGGAATTTAAGCCCCCAAATCCAATCTCTCTCTCTCGGTGGCGTTTGGTCTCTGTTTGGAAGTTGAAAGCCTTTTTTTTTTCAATTGTTGATTATTTTTTTATTTATTTTTTCCATTAAAAATTCTGTGTATGTTTTGGTTTCGCCGGAGGGCGATGGAGACGTTGTATCTAATGATTAACGGGACGAGGGTTTGTTATTTTTGGCGGTTGACAATGATGATTGATGGGGCAAGCGGCCTAATGGCGCGTGCTGTGACGCTCTACCATATATATTCAACCGTCTAAATTTAGAATAGCAATTTGTGTTTATTAAAACATTACTATAAAATTATCAACTATTTTAATTAAAAATGTTCGATCTTTTAATTTTAATTCGTTAATTTCGTCTTAAATTTGTGTCGGATTTAAGAATTATGTAAAAATTTGTTAGCCATAAATATTGCATATCGAGTCTGAATCGTATTGAAACGATTAACCTCGAGGTTCAAGTCACCCAAAATTTTAAAAATGTCAATTCTATGTATTTTATGACATGGATCCTCCAAAATTAATTTTTAGCCTAAAAAAAAAAAAAAATCTTTTTTAGTTTTGTCTCCTCATCTTAAAATTCTAGTTAAGAATATAATTTCACTTCAAATTACTATTTTCGTGTCAAAAACATCTAACCTTAATCTTACCAAAAATCTTCCATGCTATTCATATAGTAAGGGAGGTGTCATGTACGCGGCGAACGAGAGTGTGGGTTGGGAAGTCTCCTCTCCCAATTGTTTAAAATTTCCCGCGCTAGAAGCAAATAATTAATCGGATTATCTTAATGGGCTTCCACGTTTGCATAACGCATACTAAAAGACATTGGGTTCGGTAAGTACCGCAAAGAAGGCCTAGTCCATGCCGTCCGTACGTTGTCCTCACGTGAGCTTGGCAACCTCAAAGTGTCCACACTCCAGCGTGTGTCCACCTTGGACCCAGCACGAGCATTCCTCGTTCTGACACATGGAATTATCTGCCCTGTCAGCATGGGCCTTGTCTTCCAACTAGGTGACTCAGCTTTTGTATAGTGGACTAGGACTATGATCCACTACCAACTAATATTTTATTAGAATCAACCAAACCTACAGGTTAAGGGTTGGGTTTAGGGCCCAATACTCTTAGAATGGTTTGGGCTCAACTTGGCTCAAGCCTACATGTGCACCACTAACCCAAGTAAAGTGCAAATCAATTCCAAGTTTACCGAGGGTGTGGTTTAGTAGCATTCGGGTTGTATCAATGGGGGATAAATTTTCGAGGCAAAAAAAAAAAATTTAAAGTATTTTTTGTCAATTGGTCTCTCTCTAAAAATTTTTTGGCCCCAGATTCCTCCAAATTCAAAGCTGGCTCCATCCCTGAAAGTTAAATCTCATAATGAAAAGCGCTTGGGGTTATTGGCTTGTCCATTAGGTTGAGTACGGTTAGAATAGCCACTTTAATTGCTCCTTCTAGCCTTTTTTTTAATAGAACAAAATTGTGGGCTTCCCTTGTATAGTGTGGAGATAAATAGTATTCAATGAAAAAACAACTTGAATTATCTCTTAATCATCCATCTTCACAAAAATCTTCACTAATTGTTTTACTAGGGTCAAGCAAAAAATCACCAATTCTATGGTCTTACGGATAAATTAAATTTTTTTTTTTTTTAAAAAAAAAAGTGTTTAGGTGCAAAACTGAACCTATCACGTTTGCAATGGTCCCTTGTGGTAGATGAGAGGGGATGTTATGCAAAATTAAGATGTCTGCCTATTAGAAAAAAAGATGTCTGCCTATTTGCAATGGTTAGGTGAGAATTGAGGATTGAGGGGTAGTTGATCATTTCATGATGCTCTATTGAAATACAGACGGTCCAATGTCAGTAGGGTTTCAGAACTTTTTAATAGCATGGTTGGTCACGTGAAAATGTCGAGATAATATGAAATAATATTTTTTTAATATAAAACAAAAATAATACGTTTTAGAGTAGTGACTGAGATTTAAAATATTTGCAGAAAATAGTAATTAAAAAAAAAAAAAAAAAAAACTGGTTAAAATTTGGCTAATTTTTAATTAATTCAATAAGAGTGCGGGCTCACTATGCCTATTGTTCACTCGATCGTGATTCCACGCACCAAACCGAGTATATGAATGGGTTTCCCTTTTCACTAATTGTTCACTTGATCGCGTTCCCCACGCTCCAAACCGAGCGTGGGAATTGGATTCCCTTTTCACACTCCAATATATTTACACACGACAGGCTTAGAATGTCAGAATGTACTTACTCTCCTCTAGACTCTAGAGATCTCTTTCCTATTTCCTATTATTGCATTATTTCACCAAACCCTAACCCCAGTCCCCCAAAATCCAATTCCCTGCTCCAATCGCTCAAAATTCCGCCAAATCCTTCTTCCCGCTTCCACCCAAACCAAAATCTCCGATTTCGACCATGTGAGAGCTGACCAAGATAATAATCGAATTGCTGGGCTTGGGCTTCGACTCTGAAAACATTTGACCGTTTCATGTTTATAAATTGTTTAAAAAATAATAATAATAATTAAGTTTTAAAGAATTATTAGATATATGATAAGAGAAAGTCCACATGCTTCTTTAAATTATCATAATTGATAAATGATAATACTATTTTTTTAATTTTTAATTGTAATAATATTTTTTTAAACTATTAAAAATATTGTTTGTGCAATTATTATTATTATTATTATTATTTTTTGGAGACATGTTCACGGTGAGGAATTCGAAAACTTCTACTTCATAAGAGGTATACCTATCCGTGGGAGACATCGTCGATGCATCTTAACAAAACATTGATATTGTTTTGGTAATTTGAAAGGACTGTTATGTACTTAAGAAAGAAGCACAAGAGATAGAAAGAATTGCAGAGAGATGGAGATGCTGAGCACGAGATGGGCAGCGACGGTGGCGAGCATATGGATCCAGAGCAGCTGCGGCTCATCCTACACCTTCAGCGTCTACTCCTCTGTATTGAAATCAAGCCAGGGCTACGACCAATCAACGCTCGACACCGTGTCCGTCTTCAAGGACATCGGCGCCAACGTCGGTGTCCTCTCAGGCCTCCTCTACTCCTCCGTCACGCATAACACCCGAGGTGTACGTGGTGGTCCGTGGGTGGTCCACGTGGCGGGGGCGATTCAGTGCTTCTTGGGGTATTTCCTCATGTGGGCGTCCGTCGTCGGATTGATCCACCGTCCTCCCGTGCCGGTGATGTGCCTGTTCATGTTCCTCGCCGCTCATTCTCAGACCTTCTTCAACACCGCCAATGTAGTTAGTGGCGTAGAGAACTTTCCTGATTATGGTGGGACAATCGTGGGCATCATGAAGGTACGAACGTGTGGATTCTGTTTGTTTCATCTTGATTAATCCGACGGCCTCGGATCTTCGGTTCTGGGTTTTGTTTATTTACTTCGTTAGTTCGTTTAGATATTAATTGATAAAAAGACAAATTTAATTAGTTCCAAGAGCCAAACACACCTTTGGAATCTCAAAATTCATTCTTTGGAATTCTAATTAGTTCCAATTGTGTGAAGATAATGCCAATGGTGAGCTAATAATCATATGCCACACCAATTGCATTCGCAGTAGCGCAGTGGAATTAGGCAACTGCTGAGTAAAGTTGCGGCCAGGTGCACGCAACAACGACGTTTACGATGTGTCTCTGTTTTTCTCTTCTTTATTTTGGTTTTGGTGGACGTGGCTCCCATTACAGAATGCGTGCTCAATTGAAAAACGTAGCGTATAACACCTGGGTCCACATTGTCGACATGAAAAGATCAGACACTCGTAGCTTCGAAGTTTTACATTGAATAATCATTTTTAAGTGATAATGTGTATATGACTTTGTTTTAAATCACCAAATTGATAAGAAATAGTGAATTTAATTATACTTTTCCCTGTATTTTTGTGGGCTCAAACTCCCATTCCCAAACATATAGATACAAGTAATGTTTGGTTGTGCACTTTGAGGTCGTGGCTCTCAGGGTTAAGTTTTAAAATGGGGCTTATTAGAGCTTTAGCCCAAAATCTATGCTTTCATGCATACAAGTTCCTTTGGAGGTGAAAGCGTTTAGAACTTTCCTCTGGCTTTGTCATTTCTTCACGAGTGAGAAGTGGTGGAAAAAAAAAAAAAAAAAAAAGGAATGTAGGAAATGTTTGCTCTTAGGCCTACTACATCGCCTGAAGGAGGTACAACTTGAGTGTGGAAGATCTATATAGCTGAAAGCCTGAAACCAAGCTCATGGAAGAAACACCCGATCACTCTTGTTCTTCTTCTTTAAGTTGGGTACAGGTTTTGAGCGTTAGATTAGGTACAAGTAGTTTATTGGGGCTTAATGCTCTGCATGACCAAACTAAAACAACCAAAGTTTAACTACTTCTTCCTTTTGCTTTTGAATCAAATGAAGTACAGAAATCATATTGTGCCAATACGGTGAATGTTTGTATTGGTCATTTGCTTATATGCGGTGTTCTGACTAACCATTGGAAATGACTGAATTTTTCTTTGTAACAATTTGTATATGAAAGATAAATATTCCTTCTGAAGTCATTGATGAACAAAATGCCCTGTTATTGTCTTCATGGAACTTCTACTACTTTCGAAATGAATGGTTAAATCTGTAGTATTTATTATCCACAAGTTCCTTTAGCTAGTTATAATTTATCCTTCTGTCAATGCTCTTGCTACAAGTCTGCTATGCCCAGAATCATGAAAATGTGTCGTTCTACCTTCTTTCTGGACAGGGTTTTCTTGGTATCAGTGGAGCAATACTAATCCAAGTGTACGACACATTATGCAAGGGCAAGCCGAGCACATACATTTTGATGCTTGCTCTGTTGCCCACATGTGTCTCCCTTATGCTTATGTTTTTGGTGAGAATTTATAAGGAAACCACCGATGATGACAAGAAGCGCTTAAATGGTTTCTCTGCAGTTGCTCTGGTCATTGCTGGTTATCTAATGGTTATCATAATTCTGGAGAACATCTTCACTTTGCCATTATGGGCGCGCATTTGTACCTTCATACTTCTGCTGTTTCTACTTGCATCGCCTCTTGGGATTGCAATCAAGGCCCAGAGGGAGGACTCAAAGAGATCACCACAAACATATTCAACTGATAGTAATCTTTTAACTGACAATGATGAGCAAATCATACCCCCAAAGTTTTCTACGGCAGAGGATCCTATTGAGTATCATGAACTGCCAAGTGGCGAGGGCCAAGTCGGGGCAACTTCAGACAACAAAATGCTTCGGGAAGAGGAACACTTGAATCTCTTACAAGCCATGCGTACAGCGAACTTCTGGTTGCTGTTTCTTGCCATGATGTGTGGAATGGGCTCAGGGCTGGCTACAATTAATAACATGAGCCAAATAGGGGAATCTCTTAGTTACACAACTGTGGAGATAAATAACTTGGTTTCCTTATGGAGTATATGGAATTTTCTTGGCCGTTTCGGAGCTGGATATATTTCAGATTATTTACTACACACAAGAGGTTGGGCAAGGCCGTTGTTGATGGCTATTACTCTAGCCACAATGACTGCTGGCCACATTGTTATTGCTTCTGGTTTTCCCGGAAATTTATACATTGGTTCAATCCTAGTAGGAATTTGTTATGGTTCACAGTGGTCATTGATGCCTACAATCAGCTCGGATATATTTGGTGTCAGGCACATGGGTACTATTTTCAACACTATAGCCATAGCAAGTCCTGCAGGATCATATATTTACTCTGTAAGAGTGATTGGGTATATTTATGATAAGGAAGCATCTGGGGATGATGACTCTTGCTATGGCACTCGCTGCTTTATGCTATCTTTTCTGATCATGGCAGCTGTGGCTTTTTTGGGTTTCCTTGTTGCTGTGGCATTGTTCTTTCGGACTAGGAGGTTCTATCAGCTGGTTGTGCTTAGGAGGTTAAAGCATTCTTCAAGATGATGAGAAGTAAATATCTGAGTACGGGGAAAATGTAATTGATGAGGCCATTATCTTTTTGCTTGTTTTTTATTGAGTGAAAGGTATGTATCTCTGTTTCCAAGAGAAAAGGGTAGTTATAATTTGTGGTATTTTTTTATATTTATTTCCTATGGTTGCAGTTCATCATCACCTTGTATGGAATTGTATCCCTTGATTCCCTTTGTAAAAGTGATGAAATCCTTATATATTTCCCACCCATGGAATGATGATACATGGCAAGGTTTTTCTTCTCATTTGGCATAAGAATTTCTCCATAATAAGAATTACCAGCAACCACTGAAATTCTAAAGAAATATCATGTCAGGCAACTAGTTATTCTATTCGAGTGCTACTAGTGGTACTACAATGTTTATTACAAATTTTCTTACAAATTGGTGAAAAGATTAAGCAAAAATATGAGTTGTTAATTTAATTAGTTAGTAATTAATTTGTTAACCATAAACTGTTAATCATTTCATCAAATATGAATTATCACTTCGGTTTGTAAACAAATTCTAGTGAAATGTATGGTACTCCAAACATTTGAAAGTACCAGCTCTTTAAATACCAGCCTAGTTTAATCTTTTAAATGAAAGGGGGAAAATACACTTGATTTAGTCTCTCACCTTCCTCTGGCCGGTTCACCTACAAAATTTAATTGAAAATAGGAGCAGCATAGGAAAATCTTAGAAAAAACTTCACTTTAAACTCTTGAACTACAACGCGTTTTGAAAAAAGTCTCCTAAATTTTAAAAACTCTCAATTTAACCTCCTAAACTTTCAATTTGATTTAATTGACCACTCCATCAGATTTAACCCCTAACGAAAATGACTAAAAAGACCAAATTAACCTTCGATTTTCGTTTTTTATTTTTAGTTTTAATTTGAAATTAAGGGTAAATTTGAAATTTTATTTAAAAAAAAAAAAAAAAAAAAGAAGTCATGAGTATAAATGTCATTTTATTACTTCTAACGTTTTAAATCTGACGATAAGATGTATATTGCATCAAATTGAAAGTTCAATGAGTGAAATTAAGAATATTTTAATTTTTGAGAGATTTTTTAAAAATACGTGATAGTTCATGAGTCTTAAGTGAAGTTTTTCCAAAATCTTATGAATTTTCAACTATCCTATGATTTTCACCGCATTCATCACCATGGGTAAAACTAAGAAAATATGATCATGCAACTTTACTTTTTGTCGACTTGTTACCCGTTCTCAAACTTAGGCATATAACACACTTCAAACTATTTTTATGTTTATATCACGTCACAACAAACCATCTAAAAAGCATTAACAACTTTTGTTAGAATTAATACTCCATGGTCCTGTATGCCATTAATGTAGCATCAAATCCCACGTTGTAATTCTACACTATCACTATGTCAATGTATGACGATAAGTAGGGAGGATTAGATCTCACTAATTAAGAGTAATGTTCTAAAACTTTCATATATTGTATATTTAGCTAATATGAGACAAAAATTACATCCATCAGCTTGTCTTCTCCTTATTTAAAATACATATTTTGCTTGTCTTCTCTCTCTTTTCCTAAGTAGTTTACGAAAACAATAATAATAATAATAATAATAAAACTTAAAAATAATATTTAAAAAATAAATATAAAAAAAATAGAAAATATGTTCAAAAGAATAGAAGGTAAAGTAACAAATAGTACTTTTAGCTAAGTAGTGCACGTTACGTGGACCCAAAATTAGAAAAAGCAATTTGGTTAGGAGTTTTTCTTATGTCATTCGAATCCCTGTGGCCGTTATGTTCTTGCAGAAACGGACACATTGTACATAATGTACGTCTGTTCAAAGCTTCTAAAGAAAGAAAGAAAGAAAGAAGACTTGGCAAATTGGCAATTATTAATCAAATCATGACCTTTCCATTTTAAATTATCATTTGGTTGGTAAAGCCATCCCCTTCTCCTTTCCGTTTGTCTCAAAAATAAAAATAAATAAATAAATATCTTCTTTCACCTAACTAAACAATTCTTTAAAGCTTTATATTATATCAACCAATTTTTTTTTTTACATGTTCGCACAAGAAAGGGAAAGGGGATTCGAACTAGTGACCTCCGCTTCATTAGGCGTGGTCCTAACCGATTGAGCTACCTCTTAGAAACTATATCAACCAATTATTATTACTATTCAAACAAAAAAATTTTATGTGGCCACAAACATCAATTTTGATAGAAGAACAAACCACATATATCAGTTTGGACATAATTTTCTTTTAAATTGAGTTGAAGAAAGTTCTTTCAACTTAATCTATAAAAATAATACGTGTATATTTTTTTACTAACATGTGACATGCACATGAGTTTTTAATAAAAATTATTCAAACCTTGTCGTTATAATTAAAAAAAATATGTATTTTTTATATGTTAAAAGGATAAATGTCGTTTTTAAATACAGAGTTGAAAGAACTTCTTTAAGAAAACTTTGTCCTATAAGTATGGTAGAGATGAAATTGCGTTTTGAAATTTTTTATAATTAACATTCTCGTTATTACTCTTGCCTCTTTTAGAGGAGTCCACTCAAGGACCCTTCAAAATGGAACAGAGCACCTCTCATAGATCTCTTTACAATGTTCTTTGCCTCTCTTCTTATAACAATTTGGCGAAACAAACGTACAATGGGACACAGCATACTATGATTACTTTCTAAAGAAAAACACGTTCATAAATATACATCATTGTCGTCTGACAAATATGGGTGGCCCGTGAGCGCACTCTAAAACATTTCAAAGGAAATGCGTGGTGGCAATAAAAATAGGCAAAATCAAATTTTAGGAGAAGAAATTGCAGGGATGGAGAGGCTGAGGCTGCCGCTGAGCAGCAAATGGATAGCCACGGTGGCGAGTATATGGATCCAGTGTGGGTGCGGAGCATACACCTTCAGCATCTACTCCTCGGTGTTGAAATCTAGCCAAGGCTACGACCAATCAACGCTAGACACCGTGTCCGTCTTCAAGGACATCGGCAGCAACGCCGGGGTCCTAGCTGGAGTCTTATACTCCGCCGTGGCACTGGGTAACCGTAACAGCAGTAACCACTCGAGTTTGGGTGGGCCATGGGTGGTCCACCTGGCTGGGGCGATCCAGAACTTCGTGGGGTACTTTCTAATTTGGGCCTCCATCGTCGGATTGATCCAGCGGCCTCCGGTGCCGTTGATGTGTTTCTTCATGTTGGTGGCCTCTCATGCTCAGTCCTTCTTCACCACAGCGAATGTGGCTCCTGCCGTGCAGAACTTCCCTCGTTGTGGTGGGACCCTTGTTGGAATCATGAAGGTTAGTATTTCTTTTTTTTCAATAATAGTAATCATCGTTGGTGAGTAAATAATAGTAATAATAATAGTATTTGTTAAAGAGAAATGACACTCTCATCCTATTTTATATTTAATTTTGTTGGGGTGGCACTTTCAATCCACTCTTATATCAACTATTGTTAAAAAAATAAAAAAGGTGGTCGGTAATGACAACATTATTCACATATATTTTTAATAGGATTAATCAAGTTTGTAATATTTGTATTTAAAGTATACGCCATAATTATGTGCTCTAAAAGTACATATCAATTTAATAAATTGAGAAAACTTCACTTTAAACTTTTAAATTATTTGGGTTTTGAGAAGACCTTTTAAAATCCAAAAACTCTCAATTTACACTTATGAACTTTCAATTTCAATCAATTTACTCCCTCCGTTAGTTTTAGTCATTAACTTCTAATGGAAATGCCTAAAAAGACCAATTTACTATTTGATTTTTTATTTATTTTTTTTAATTTGAAATTAATGATAAATTTGAAATTTTATAAAAAAATCAGGATATAAACATTATTTTATCACTTTAAAGGTTTAAAATATGACAGATGGATCAATTGAATCAAAGTAATACTTCAGTGAGTTAAATTGAGAGTTTTTAAAATTTAGGGGAGTCTTTTTAAAACGTACAGTAGTTCAGAGTCTAAAATGAAGTTTCCACTAATAAATTAAATATTAATAATAAAACCCTACCACAAAATCTCTCTTATGGTTAGAGAGAGCTCTTGCGGTATATCTTTTCTCTGAAAAGTCATTGTCTTCATAAAGCTTCTAATTTGTATAAATAACTGAATGATTGCTTATAAAATCTTCTTGTCAATGCTCTTGCATGATATGTGTGTATATATATATGCTGTGATATCATTCAAGCTTAACTAATTTCATTTGGCAGGGCTTTATTGGCATTGGTGGGGCAATACTGATCCAAGTGTATGACACATTCTGGAAGGGCAACCCCAGCACTTTCCTTCTTATGCTTGCTCTGTTGCCTACGTTCGTCTCCCTTGTGCTTATGTTTTTCGTGAGAATCTATGATAATCCAAACACAAGTGATGACAAGAAGCACTTGAATGGTTTCATTGCAGTAGCTCTCATCATTGCTGCTTATCTCATGATTATAGTGATTTTGCAAAACCTCTTCACTTTCCCATTATGGGCAAGCATTTTTACCCTTGTACTTCTTTTTCTTCTTCTTGCATCACCTCTTGGAATTGCAATCAAAGCCCAGAGGAAGGACTCCACCCGATTTCTACAAACATCATTAATAGCAGCCAAGGATCCTCCACCGTATCATGAACTGCCCGGTGGAGAGGGTGACGTTAACGGTGCTTTAGATGACACAATTCCGCCTGATGAAGAGAGCATGAATCTTTTGCAAGCCATGTGCACATTAAACTTCTGGTTGTTGTTTATTGCCATGGTGTGTGGAATGGGGTCTGGGGTAGCTGTGATTAATAACTTGAGCCAAATTGGGGAATCTCTTAATTACACTACTGTGGAGATCAACAATTTGGTCTCTTTATGGTGTATATGGAATTTTCTTGGCCGAATTGGAGCTGGGTATTTTTCAGATTTTTTGCTGCACACAAGAGGCTGCGCAAGGCCATTTTTGATGGCTACCACTCTAGCAGCAATGGCTGCCGGCCACTTTGCTATTGCTTTTGGTTTGCCCGGAATTTTATATGTGGGTTCGATCCTCGTCGGCATTTGTTATGGTTCACAGTGGTCGCTAATGCCGGCAATCACGTCGGAGATATTTGGTGTCAGGCACATGGGTACCATTTTCAACGCCATTGGCATAGCAAGTCCTGTCGGGTCTTATATTCTCTCTGTGAGAGTTATGGGGTATATTTACGACAAGGAAGCAGGTGGTGGTGGTGAGGATTCATCGTGCTTTGGTACTCGCTGCTTTATGTTATCTTTTCTGATTATGTCATCCACGGCTTCCCTGGGGTTTCTTGTTGCTTTGGCTTTGTTCTTTCGTACCAG
The DNA here is from genome assembly GCF_965113065.1 of Corylus avellana. Taxonomy (NCBI): domain Eukaryota; kingdom Viridiplantae; phylum Streptophyta; class Magnoliopsida; order Fagales; family Betulaceae; genus Corylus; species Corylus avellana. The sequence goes on along the minus strand of NC_142492.1, from coordinate 34,242,188 downwards.
GAGGTTCTATAAGCTTGTTGTGCTCAGAAGGTTAAAGTATTCTGAGGTGGTGATAAGTAAATCCGCGAATTAGTTTGTGTAATGATTTTGTTTTCTCTCATGATTAAGTTAATTGTATCTCCTTTAGTTACAAATTATCATCGACTATTAGGGCTTTGGGGCCTCTAGTTGGTATTATGTTAAGGGAATCGAAGACTATTGAAGTCGTGTAATCAAAGCGTGAAAATATCATTCTGCAAATATTGGGGAGGTTTTAGGCTTAGGAGGCCATTATTTGACATGGTGGGATGGAAGATTGGTCGTGGTGCGTTCCGACTAGTCGTGGACTTAATTGACGGGCCTTTTCTTAATCTTGGTTCATTATGTCAGCATGTCAAACTTTTAAGCAAACGAGCCCTTGGGTAAGCGAGCTTCATGACTTTTTAGGCAGTGAAAGGCTTTGGTTGCATTGTCCTGAGATAGGCAAGCCTTAATTAAGGCTGAAAAAGCCAATTGCTCTCTAATTTTATGAGTTAACAAGAAAATAAGTTGCTCCATAAAAGTTATATAAGTGATTGATGGTTTTTCAATTTCTTGACTTAAAGTATACATATACTCTAACCCTTTGAATAATCATTTTCTTATGGATCAGAATGACTACTCTTAGAGCTAGTTTGTGATTACGTTTGAAAAATAAAACTTTTAACTCAAAAAACGCTTTTTGGCAAAAGCTTCATTTTTAAGCGTTTTTGCTGTTTTTAGGCTTTTTGGACCGCTAAAAATGCTTTTAATTTTTTTTACCAAACGAATATTTTTTACTTCAAACAGACTTTTTGAGTGTTAAAATCATTTTTAAATGCCACAAAAGTTCCCAAACAGGCCCTAAAACTATTTCATTCCACTTTTTTTTTTTTTTTTTTTGATGATGGGGAACCTTGGCAGGATGGGGCCCTTCGGATCTACCTAACAAAATAAACTTCAGATCTGTGCACTACACCCTTCAGACCCAACCTTACAGAACCCGAGCCAAAATAAAAGTTATTCAATTTTTTTTTTTAATGAAATAGCTATTATGTGTACCAAACGTAACCTAAAGACAAGACTATTTTATTCTACATTCTTTTACTATCCTACATAACAAACATAACCTACGAACCTAAGCCGAATGTAACTTATCGGGGTGACCCAACAAAGCTTAGCGCTTTTAAAATCATCATTGACATTATGATTAATCATTATTAAATTTTGATCAAATTGTAATTTTAAAAATATCTTGATTATTAAAAGAGTTAAATACTCCATACCCCATAGGGTTTTTTAACTTTATTTTTTTCCCCCTGTGGTTTTGATAAGTGACCAAATTAGTCCATCCGTTAGTTGACCGTTAGGACTGACACGTGGACCAATCAGACGTCGACACGTGACACATATTTAATTTTAAATTTTTTTTTTTTTAAAAAAAAAAATGTATTTTTTTTTATTAAAAAAAAACGTATTTAAAAAAAAAAAGGGGAAAAAAATTGGGGGTGGCTCCTTGGCCATTTGGGGGTGGCTCGGCCACCCCCTTTGGCCATGGCCACCCCCATCTGGCCGGATGGGGGTGGCCGAGCCACCCCCTGGGCAAAGGGGCCACCCCCAAATGGCCAAGGAGCCACCCCCAATTTTTTTTTCCTTTTTTTTTTTTTTTTTTTAAATACATTTTTTTTAATTTAAAAAAAAAATACATTTTTTAAAAATTAAATATGTGCCACGTGTCGACGTTTGATTGGTCCACGTGTCAGTCCTAATGGTCAACTAACAGTCAACTAACGGATGGACTAACTTGGTCACTTATCAAAATTACAGGGACCTCCTGTAATAAAAATGAAACCACATGAAAGAAAAAATAAAGTTAAAAAATTCTAGAGGATATGAAGTATTTAACCCTTATTAAAATGACAAAAAAGAAAAAAAAAATATATATATATATATATATATATATATATATATAATTGACTTTTAAAATTTATAGACAAACAAGCGTCCGACCAGGTAAAAAGAGAAGAGATATTATTACGCTGGCAGTGGACCAATATTCCTTCACTCCAGTGCTAAGATATTTACAAAGGGAAAAGCGGTAGGACCCACGTGCATCGACGAAAAGAATCCTCTGAAATGGGAGAGGGAAAGGAGATAGATAGGAGATAGATAGGAGATCATGAAGATCCATGAAGAAGTTGTGGTTGGAAACTTGGATGGAGAGGCTGAGCAACAAATGGATGGCCACCGTGGCAAGCATATGGATCGAGTGTAGCTGCGGACTATACACCTTCAGCATCTACTCCTCCGTATTGAAATCTTCCCAAGGCTAAGACCAATCAACGCTCGACACCGTCTCCGTCTTCAAGGACATCGGCGGCAGCGTCGGCATCCTCGCCGGCGTCTTATACTCCTCCGTTACGTTCCGTAACCGTAACCGTAGCCGTAGTAGCCACTCGGGTTTTGGTGGGCCATGGGTGGTCCACCTGGCTGGGGCGATCCAGAACTTCGTCGGCTACTTTCTAATATGGGCTTCCGTGGTGGGACTAATCCATCGGCCCCCCGTGCCGTTGATGTGCTTCTTCGTGCTCTTGGCGTCTCAGGCTCAGGCTTTCTTTACCACAGCCAACACCGTCTCCGGCGTACAAAACTTCACTTATTGTCGTGGAACCGTTGTGGGCATCATGAAGGTATATTCTCTCTTTCCACAATACTCTCGTTCATTGCCCATTGATGACTAGTACTTTGCTATAATTAACTGAAGTTCCAATTATTTGTTATTAAAACTCAAAACCTTTTTAATGATTTGTTCTATAATTTTTTTTTTAAAAAAAAATTCTCATTTAATTAATAAATAAAAAAATCAAGCTATGTGACATTTAAAAAATAAAATAAAATTCAATTCACCGTTGAATATTCTAATTATTTTTTAAGTTAGGAGCTTCAATGATACGAATTGAACATAAAATTAACAAGAAGATAGCATTGAAAAGCGTGACTTATGATGTATCTTTCTCTGAAAAATCAACTTTGTCTTCATTCAACTTTTTAAATTATCATGTCCAGGCCCCAGGGTAAGAAAGGTACAGTCTATTTTCCACATGTCAGTCCTGATGCCGACTATTAGAGATTTGCTACAATGCATTCTTCCACCCATCTCCTCATCATCTTTCTTTCAACATCTTCATTTTTTCAAAATAAATAAATAAGGAAGAATTTTACTTTGGCCTCCTAAATTTTTACTCGATTTTATGAACCCATGAACTTTCAAATATCTCACTTTGAACCCCTAAACTTTGTATTGCTTTCAATTAGAACTTTTCCATCAATTTTAACAGTTAAAATTATAAAAAAAAATACCAAAATATTCCTGATTTTTCGTTTTTTTTTTTAAAAAAAATAAATTTTTTTAAGTTGGAATTTTATACAAAAGTCAAGGTATAAACGTCATGTAATGTTTAAAATCTGACGAAGAGGTCCACATTGAGAGAAATTCAAAGTTCAGGAGTCCAAAGTGAGAGATTTGGAAGTTCAGAGAGAGATTTGTAAAATTGGGTGAAAGTTAAAGGGGCCAAAATGAAGTTTTTCCAATAAATAAATACAAAAGAAAGGAAATGGTGGGGATGGGTAAGAGAATGCCAAAAAGCATTTGCCCTACTATTAACATCTTTTTGTCAGTGCTATTTTTTATTTATTTATTTATTTTTTATGAAAAATAAATTTTATAGGGTGCATTTGTTAAACAATTTTAGTCCAATACTATTTATCTCACTTTTTTTTTTTTTTTTTAACATTATTTTACTTTTTACATCACATCAATCACTTTATATTACTATTAAAAAAAAAAATTGCTACAATATAATTTTTTTTTTTAATTTTTTCATACTAAATATTCTTACTTTTTTTACTTTTTTTTTTTAAAAAAAGCATTCTTACTTTTTTTTTTTGGAACATCAATCAATTTTTACTCCGACCAAAACCTAACAAAGAAAACTCAATGTACCATTACACTCTAGGCTCTAGCAAAAGCTAGAACAAAGTTGCAATTAGCAACTAACCATTACAACAACTCAACACAAAGAGCTAACCCTTTACAAACTAAGCACCTCTACACTTTACATAAAACGGTTACCGTAATGATTAAATGATTAAATTTATTTTTTTCTATCAGTTTAAGTTTTTTTGTTAAACGCTGCTGCAAAACAAATTCAGCACTAGAAACACACCAATCTAACTCAGCAGTCCCATATCAGCAATCATTCAGCTTCTCAACCTGCTGTTTTGCAGAGAAAACGAACTGGAAGATTGTGCTTGCTGCACAGAACCAGGCCGTTCACATTAATTAGACATCCTATGCTTGCCTTTGGCAAGAATTCTATGATTTTATCGGTGTTCTTTCTTACTATTGCTCCACTAATACCAAGAAAACCCTGCCACAGAAATTAAGGAGCATGATGTGTGTGATTCAAGCTCCTTAATTTCTGTGGCAGGGTTTTCTTGGTATTAGTGGAGCAATAGTAATCCAAGTGTATGACACATTCTGCAAGGGCAAGCCGAGCGCCGTCCTGCTGATTCTCGCTCTGTTGCCTACGTTCGTCTCCCTCGTGCTTATGTTTTTTGTGAGAATCTATAACAAAGCAATTAACACAAGTGATGACAAGAAGCACTTGAATGGTTTGACTGCAGTAGCTCTGATCATTGCTGTTTATCTCATGATTGTGATTCTTTTGGAAAACATCTTCACTTTGCCATCATGGGCACGCATTTTTACTTTTTTACTTCTTTTGCTTCTACTTGCATCACCACTCGGAATTGCAATCAAAGCCCAGTGGGAGGACTCCAGCGCATTTTCCATTGAGAGAAGTACTCCTTTGATGCAAGAGAACCACGAATCCTCCGAGTCTTCTGCAGCCATGAATAATCCTTCTCCTCTAGCATATCATGAAATAATTCTGCCTGATGATGAAGAAGAGGGCACGAATCTTTTGCAAGCCATGTGCACCGTAAACTTTTGGTTATTGTTCATTGCCACGTTAGCTGGAATGGGCACTGGGCTAGCTGTGATAAATAACTTCAACCAAATAGGACAATCTCTCAACTACGCTACTCTGGAGATTACCAATTTGGTCTCTTTATGGAGTATATGGAGCTTTTTTGGCCGCATTGGAGCTGGGTATTTATCAGATTATTTACTACACACAAGAGGTTGGGCAAGGCCAGTTTTGATGGCAATTACTCTGGCCGGAATGGCGGCCGGTCTGTTTCTTATTGCTTTTGGTTTTCCTGGAATTTTATATGTGGGTTCGATTCTGGTGGGAATCTGTTTTGGTTCACAATGGTCGCTAATGCCCACGATCGCTTCGGAGATATATGGTGTGAGGCACCTGGGTACTATTATGAACACTATAGGCATAGCAATTCCTCTTGGATCTTATATTTTCTCTGTGAGAGTTATTGGGTATTTTTACGACGAGGAAGCAAGCGGCGACGACGACTCCTGCTTCGGTTCTCACTGCTTTATGCTATCTTTTCTGATTATGGCATCCATGGCGTTTTTTGGTTTTCTTGTTGCTCTACTGTTGTTCTTTCGCACCAAGACTCACTATGATCAGCAGGTTGTGCTCAGCAGGTTGAAGCATTCTTTAACATGTAAGCAATAATTTATACTACGAATTTACGATGCTGGCCAGTTTTACCCGTTTTGGTGAGATCCGTCTGAATAAAAATATAAGGAGGATTATAAACCTCTCAAATTTGATGTGATTTTTAAAATTATTGATAGATCAAAATTCAATAATAATCTTCTCAAACTTAATGATGATTTTAAATGACACATCATATTTATTAGGATTCTAAGAGAACTCTAGTTCTTCTTATATCATTACTCTATTCATAAGATTACAATTTTGTATTTCATGAAAATTTCGTAATTTCAATGTTTACTAGGAAAAAGTTGTCATTTTGTATTATTTTTACCACATAGTGCATTTATTTCGTTTTCTTTTATTATTATTTTTTTTAAGGGTTTCGAATTTAGGCTCTATATAAGCCTCATAAGATGACTTTAGTGGTCAATTTATGCATTTTGATCAGTTTATCAATATGAAACACTCCATTAGTGAGTTTCTATCCCTTTAACCTTAATTTTTTGATAAGATCTTAATTTAAGAAGAGTTGCAATCTATTTTTGTTTGCTATTGCGAACTCATTACACCACCCTACATCATATTACCACTAAAAATGAGTTGGAAGATTTTTTTTTTTTTAATTTAATCTATAAAATTGGCATGTACCGATGAAGAAGTGGTTTTTTTTTTTTTTTTTTTTAATTGAATAAGGGAAAAAAGGCTACAGGAATGAAGAAGTGGTTGAAGCACCATAATAGGCTAATAGCCACACTTTCCACCTACTATGGCCTATATTTATATTTATATATATTTTTTTAGGTAGCCTATCTCATTAACTGCACACCTTTGGTGGACGTTTCTTAGGCAGGTTGTGTGTCATGACTCATGATTTACTTGTATGTGGATGCCACACGACAAAGAAATTACCTGCAACTGCAGAAAATGAAGCATCTTTTCTTCTTTCTCAATCCACACAGTTCAACCGACAAAGAGCATCTATAGTACTATTACTTTAGGGAAGAGCTAGCTAGCGGTAGAACCAACCAAAAAAAAAAAAAACATCATTAAGGAAAAGCCGGAAATTAAGGAAAAGAGATCGAGAATTATTTGGTGGGAGGGTGGAGATGGCGAAGCTGATGAGCAACAAATGGATGGCCACCGTGGCAGGCATATGGATCGAGTCTAGCTGCGCCCTATACACCTTCACCATCTACTCCTCAGTATTGAAATCTACCCAAGGCTACGACCAATCAACGCTCGACATCGTCTCCGTCTGCAAGGACATCGGCAGCGTCGGCATCCTCGCCGGCTTCTTATACTCCTCCGTAACATTCCGTAACCGTAACCGTAACCACTCGGGTTTTGGTGGGCCATGGGTGGTCGTCCTGGTGGGGGCCATCATGAGCTTCGTTGGCTACTTTCTAATATGGGCTTCCGTCGTGGGGTTAATCCCTCGCCCCCCGGTGCCGTTGATGTGCCTCTTCTTCTTCTTGTCGGCTCAGGCTATGTCTTTCTTTACCACAGCCAACACCGTGTGCGGCGTGCAAAACTTCCCTTATTCTAGTGGGACCGCTGTGGGCATCGTCAAGGTACGTATATTTATTTTATATTTCAGCAATACTTTTTTTTTTTCGTAATTATTTTTCAGCAATACTTTGATTGGCCATTGACTTAGCAAGATGCCAGTTAGATATATAAATATCAATAATTCAGTGAAGTTCCAAGGTTTTAGTAAACCTTTTTATTCGTTAACAAATATTAATCTATATATAAAAGCAGAATAGCTTTGGCAGTACATATAATTGTATAAGCCTTTATGAATAGCGAAATCCCATGTGTTAATCCACCCAACTCAAACCATGCATATGACAAAAATTAAATATTGTTTGAATGTAATGAATATTATTATTATTATTATTATTATTATATTGCGATAACTTTATTTAGGACCTTGAATTACCGTGCTTTTTTTAAAAGAAATTCTCAATTTCACTTCCTGAATTTTTATTTTTTTATTTTTGTTGAAAAAAATGATATGCTTCTCATTAGACATTCAAGAAGCTGAAGCAACTTGCTCCAACCGGGTAGTTTCATGGATACAAGCCGGAAAATATCCTCAACCCAAGACCTGTTTAGACAATTAGCAACAGCATGTTTGGCAAGTATATGGGCAGCAACATTCCCGTCCCGTCGCACAAACTCCATTTTCCACTGATGAAGACCCAGTGTTGCAGCCTTGATATCTTCTATTAAGTGCCCCTCTCTGCAAGAAGATTGTTCCGAGGACATGACAGCAGATATCACCCCTTTAGTGTCACCCTCCAACTGGACTCGTTGATGTCCCACCTCTTGAACTTTCAAATTGATGCAATTGACTCTTTTATCAATTTTTTCCGTTAAGCTCTAACGGTAACAGAACAGGATCCTCTCTAATTCAAATAAATTAGAGAATATTTCATTAGTTATACTTGAAAGGTATTTTTGTCTTTTCACTTTTTTAAGGGATAAAAATACCTATTTACTATAACTAGTTGATATTCTCCAGTTCATTTATACTAGAGAGGATCTTAATTCAACGGAAACTAGTAGAAAGACCAAATTACACTCTAATTTTTAATTTGAAATTAAAGGTAAATTTGAAATTTTATAGAAGTTCAGGAGGTATAAAAGTCATTTCATCACTTTTAACGTTCAAAAAGTAACATACTATAATATATTGCATCAAATTGAAAGTTTGAAGAGTAAAATCAAAAGGTCTTGAAATTTCAAAAATCCTTTTAAGCGTGTGGTAGTTCATCGGTGCTCTTTGCTTGGCTAGGTATGCAATGATGTCTGTCATTCAACCTTCTGAATTTCTTTGGCAGGGCTTTATGGGTATTAGTGGAGCAATAGTAATCCAAGCGTACGACACATTCTGCAAGGGAAACGCGAGAGCCTTCCTGCTGATTCTTGCTCTGTTGCCTACGTCCGTCTCTCTCATGCTTATGTTTTTTGTGAGAGTCTATAACAAACCAAACACAAGTGATCATGACAGGAAGCACTTAAATCGTTTCACCGCAGGAGCTCTGATCATTGCTGTTTATCTCATGATCATAATTATCTTGCGAAACATCCTCACTTTGCCCTCATGGGCAAGCATTTTTACCTTTACACTACTTCTTTTGCTTCTACTTGCATCCCCACTTGGAATTGCAGTCAAAGCCCAGTTGGAGGACTCCAACATCTGTTCGGAAACTTTGTCCGTTGAGACAAGTCCTTTGATGGAGAACCATGACGACAGAATTCTGCCTGATGATCATGAAGAGGGCATGAATGTTTTGCAAGCCATGTGGACCGTAAACTTCTGGTTATTGTTTATTGCCACGGTAGGTGGAATGGGCTCTGGGCTGGCTTTGATAAATAACTTCAGCCAAATAGGACAATCTCTCAATTACGCTACTCTGGAGATTACCAATTTGGTCTCTTTATGGAGCATATGGAGCTTTTTTGGCCGCATTGGAGCTGGGTATTTGTCAGATTATTTGCTACACACAAGAGGTTGGACAAGGCCAGTTTTGATGGCAATTACTCTTGCCGGAATGGTGGTCGGTCAGATTCTAATTGCTTTTGGTTTCCCCGGAATTTTATATGTGGGTTCGATTCTGGTGGGAATCTGTTTTGGCTCACAGTGGTCACTAATGCCGACGATCGCTGCGGATATATATGGTGTGAGGCACCTGGGTACCATTTACAACACTATAGGTATAGCAACTCCTCTTGGATCTTATATTTTCTCTGTGAGAGTCATTGGCTACTTTTACGACAAGGAAGCAAGCGGGGAAGATGACTCCTGCTTCGGTACTCATTGCTTTATGTTATCTTTTCTGATTATCGCATCCGCGGTCTTTTTGGGTTTTCTTGCTGCTATTGCCTTGTTCTTTCGCACCAAGAGTTTCTATCAACAGGTTGTGCTCAGAAGATTGAAGCATTCTGTAACATCATGAGACAACTTATGTTTCTCAACTGTCTCAAGTGTAATCGCCCGGACTAAATTGTCTTAATTTCATAATTTGTTCTGGGAATTTGTTATATGGTTACTGGTTAGGATTGAGATCAGTGAGATCAGTACGGTGACGCGGGGATCGTGATAACAAATTGTCTTACAGATTTTCTGCTACACATGAAAGAGGAAAGTTGCTGCAAATTCTTAATGGGTGGGAATATGCAGCTTCAGCTTAATGGCTTATTAGCTGAATGCAACAAGATATTCACAGAAATATTGATTAAATTTAGTATGTGGGAATTAATAATGTATCTCGAGAAAGTAATAGAATAGAGTAGCTGATGCCTTAACATATTGATACCGACATATTGTGGTCATCGACTGACTGTTTCCTTCTTTGATGGGAAGCACGACAAGTTATATGATCGAGATGATATTAGATTGTCACATCCCAAATTCCCAATTGAGTTCCACTTTTCCTTATGCTAATTTTTTTTTTTTTTTTGAAATCTCGTAAAAAATACATCGGAGCACTGGTTAAAACATGGACTGAATTGAATTAGATGAATTTCTTTTAATTTTAATTATTTTATAAAATTATCATAAACTCTTATTAGTGATAGGCACTTAGCATAAACTCTTATTAGTGGTAGGCACTTGGCATAAACTTTAAAGCAAGCTTTCTCTTTTGTCAACGCCTTTACATAACGGCAAACTAATGTAGTTGTTGTAATAAATCTATAATTTTCTTACATTTTTATCTATTTTATTATCTACAAAGACTTTTAAATGTTGATAAAATAAAATAAAGTTAGACAATAAATACGTAGTGTTGTTGGATATTATATCATGGTGAATAGACTTGTGTAAATAGAAGTAGAACCACTATACTTTTTGACTATCTCATTTTATTTTATATTTTAAGATAGGAAACGTGGGCAAATAGTGTTTCGGGTCAACGTTATTCGTTTTTTTATCCCCAAGTAGATGTAGATCGAAATTATTTATTCATTATTTATTTATTTTGGTAAGAAAGTAGATCGAAATTAATTAATTACAAGCGAAGGGGACAACCCTTACGCATGCCATGACGATATGCGAAAAATGTTTTTTCATTATTATTTGGGAGGAAATAACACTTGTCCCATAAATTGATACCTCTTTAAGCAATTACTTTGTTGCAAAATGTCCATTTTGTTAAAATAGGGCGTTAAAATAAACATAATTTGGACAACGTACCATGTTTTGAATTTGAAATTATGAGTGATAATTGGTGTTCGCGACTCGAGATATGTGTGTATAGCTATATAGATTAATGATGACTTGATGTATTCAATTAAACGGATTAGACTCCTCAATCTTAACCGGCTAACTTCGTACATAGTTTATATCAGATTCACGAGTCATGCCAAAAATTATCATTCTTAAATGTTGAATGTCAGATTCGGATCGTATCGATGTATGAATATGAGATTATATAGGTTCAATTAAAGCACAACTCATTTAATTAAATGGGTTAGACCATGCTTATCAAAAATTGTTAGCCATGCTTGAAATGCCAATATTGCCTTAGACTATCATTTGGCAAAAACACCTTAAAACTATCATTTTGTAACACTTAGGGTCCGTTTGGTTTGCGGAATAAACCCTGAAATGAAATATTTATTTCCATTAAATAGTCATTCTATTGTTTGGTAAGGATCTATTCCTTGGATTAGTTATTCCCATCTATACAGGAATATCTATTCCTCTAAAAATTTAGAGGAATAGCTATTTCTTATGGAAATGACAAGATTTTCTCAAAAAAAACTTTTTTATTTTTTATTTTTTTTTTTATTTTTTTAATCTCAAACTTAAAAAATATAAATTAATTAATTAAAAAAAAAATTATGTGGGTGGCCTTGGCCAACCCCGATCAGATTCTGGAGGCGAGGTCCTCTAGGAGTGGCGCGGCCACCTCGGAATCTCACAGGGGGTGGCCTTGATCCACTAGGGGTGGTGCAACCACCCCCGGGGCACCTCGGGGGTCCACCCCAAGCCCCAAGGTGCTCCGGGGGTGGTGCAACCATTCCCGGGTCATGCAGGGGGTGGTTGGCCACCCCTGTAATTCTAGGTTTTAAATTTTTATTTTTATTTTTTATAAAGAATGGTGGAGTTTTTGGTAATTTTGGTTCAGTTCTTATTATAATACATATGTTGTTACCAAACTACGGAATATGAATAACTATTCAATTCTGCCCTCCTCTATTCCTAGTGATAGCTATTCTTTTTCCTAACAGAATACCTAATCTTCGAACCAAACAAGCCCTTACTCTCTCAAACTACCATTTCGTTGTAATTTACCCATCCATTAGATTATAGGATTAAAATGGATAGAAATTGGCATATATGACTTACATGTCCATATTAAACTTGAAATGCCCTAATTGCTCCATTTTTTAAGGAAAAAATATGAGAGGAGGAAATGAGGAATTGAGGTGTTGTCAACCACTTAGCCACCTCTCTCTTTCTTTTTTTCTTTTTTTTTTTTTAAATAAAAAATAAAAAATAATTAGTTTTGCATTTTTTCTTCAAAGTCGAGACACCATTTTTCGTCCATTTAACAACTAACAGATGGGCTAAATCACAACAAAATGATAATTTGAGGGTACAAAGGGGTTGTTTATTAAACAACACCCCTCTCAAATACTATTCACTTAATTAATCAAAAAAAATTAAAATTAAAACATTCTTACTTTTATATCACATCATTCACTTTTTACTACTATTTAAATAATAAAAAAAATCACTGAGAAATAAAACTTTATCGCTTTTCAATACTACTTTTTCACTTTTTTATACTAATTATTACACTCATTTTTTTCCTCACCAAACATAAATTTAGCCATAGCAATGGATGTTGTTTGCCAAATGGTACTAAAATGTCACACAAAGATAGTTTGAGTTCTTTATTTTTTACAAATGATAGTTCAAGGCTAAAAAAAGTGTGATTAACTGAGGGTAATTTATTTTTCCTTTATATTTGTCGAAACAAGCAAATCATTGTTGAGTAATGTTAGGTACCATCTTTTTATCCTTATAAAATTGATGTGGCTTTTAAAATCATCATTAAATTTTAAATGAATCATACTTGAATTTTGATTAAATGGTAATTTTAAAAGTTACATCAACTTTAAAAAAATAAAAAGATAGTACCTAACATTACTCATCATTATCATCTATATGTTAATAAGGTACAATAGATGTACTTTAGTCCATATGCATTAAAAAAAAAAAAAAATTAAAATTAAAAAAAAAAATTAAAAACATCAATGATTACTTTTGTGTTCCACAAGTTCTTGGTTCCTCGAAATTTACAAATAAAACTTTTACCAAATTACATATGATTGTATACAGTATGATCTGCTTCTTCTTGTCTTTTCAATAGCAACCTCGTATCATTTTCTTTTTCAACAAATGCAAGGTTTCTGCCTATATAAAACCGGGAAATTATTTAATTTCATATTCCTTGAATCTTCATCTTCTGCCTTTGCCCTTTGGGGTAATTTTTTGAAAAAAAACTACAAGTACTGGGGACACATTTTGATTTAAAAAAGAGCAATGCAACAATTTATATTTTTATTTTATAATTATTACCAGTTTCAATAAAAAAATTTTCCCCATTGGTCAAGAAAAAAAAAAAAAAGTAATTTTCGGCATTACTCGTCCGGAAGACACGGGATATTTTGCATAAAATCCTCGCATTGACTTTTTCATAAACAGATCAGCAGAAACAGGAAGTTCCACATCTACGACAAACTACAAATCCCTCTTCTTACTAGCTCATCTCTGTCGATTCTACATGAATCTGATTGGAAAACCCACTTGGGTTGTTTGTTATGGTTGCAGAAAAAAGTTCTCTGGAAAGCAAATCAAGCCAAGAAGCTTCGATGTTGGGATTGGAGAGGGGCTGCGCGGCCTAGTGAGAGTGGGTTCACTTTTTGTCTCCATTTTCAACAATTACAGCGGCTTTTTCACCAAACAACTGCGACTAGACTTTGACCCATCACGTGGTGTCTCTTCTCTTATAGTTATCTAGATGAGCTCTATTTGTAGTTAAAGCTTCAATATATCTAATCAAATCTTTGGTCGGTTGTCATGCTGTAAATGTCGTGGTCACCATCTAATGGAAATGCAAGTGGGTGTTCATTCATATTTGAATATTTGTCATGTTTTTAGGCTTGTCTTCTGGTTTTGGTTCGAAACATTGGATCCACGAGGGCAATCAATGTGCCCGCAGGACACACTCTGAACCAACCAACATCTGTCCAAGTTGTGTTTGTGAGAAAGCCAGTGGGTTTCTTTCTAACTACCCCCATGAAACTTTAAGTATTCTGAATAAAGAATTTGTGAAAGTCAACTGTATACACTGTTCCAGTTGCTGCCTCAATCTTTTTCTGGACCCAGTTGCTCCATCAAATCCTTAATTTAAAGGGTATTCTTCTTTTCACGGAGTTGAAAAGAAATCTGTCAAAAGGCTTTGAGTGAGAGAGGGGGGATTTAAAGGAACTTTTCTTCCGGAATCTGCAGTCGCCACAGAGAGAGAGAGAGAGAGAGAGAGAGAGCTGAAAATGAAGACCCTTCAGCTGAAATAAATAAGTTGGATATTGAAGAGAGACAGATAGAAGATGAAGGTGGGCCAATGGTAGACGTTTACTGAAAGATAGATAATTTGAAATGGGCATCACGTATTCACGTTCAACTGCCAGAGAGTCTTCTCTTCGTATATAATCTCCATTGATTCCTGGAAGTTAGTCCCGTACTATTGGTGCTTTAGACTCTCCTGCGACAGATTCGAGAGAGAGATGTTATAGAAGAATATCTGCTTCTTCTTTTTCTCTCTGTGTTCGCTGAGATGGCACGCGTTCTTGCCAGTACCCTCCTGTTTTGTAGCTTGCTGCTGCTTTTTGATCCTTCCTTTTCAAGTCCTTTATGCATAGATTCAAGTGGGTTTCGCTCTCGCAGCTTTTTTTTTTTTTTTTTTTCTCTCTCTTTTTCTTAGGCTTCAATTTCTAATTTCTAATTTCAGTGCCTTAAATTTAAGTATCTATCTCAATTCTGAATTGACTTGTCATTTCTACTGGTTTAATTGGTTTAGTGGCACCGTTTACCCTGAACACCACACTGAAGTTTTGTCCTTACAATGGGAGCACCTGCTGCAACTCAACAGAAGATTTACAATTACAGAAGCAATTCCAAGCAATGAAAATCTCTGATCCTAGTTGTGCTTCTATTATGACATCAATACTTTGCGCGGTAAGAAGTTCTTTTGATTAAAAAATAAATAAAATTATGCTTGTTAATGCTTTTTAGATGGTGATTTTTAGAATTTTGTGGAAGCCGAGCGGGATGTATCTGGCCTTCTATTGATAAAATGTCTCACATTTCATCCTAAATACATACTGCTCCTATTTAGAAGTTGTTTTCTTCATAACCCTTTGTCATTGATCTATCTGTTTCTGTTTCATGTGCAATTTATTAGTTGTCATTTGGATGAATAGAAGAAGTCACTTATCCAAAAAAAAAAAAAAGAAGAAAAAGAATAGAAGTTGTCATCCATAATAAAGTCATACTTATTAACCTATCAAAAAAAAATAAAGTCATACTTATTGCAAAACAAATAAGCAAGTAAATATGCTAATTGATTTTCCTGTGAATCTTCTCTTTGTTGCCATATGTGTCAATCATTTTCTTTTGAAACGGATATTTATGATGTGCTTCATCCCTTTGTTACTGTGGCTTATAGAGATGCGATCCATTTTCGGCTGAGCTCTTTACAGTTGATTCTACACCCCGACCAGTTCCTGTACTTTGCAACTCCAATGTTTCAGCAAATTCTTCCCAATCTAGGCAAGCAGCCAATAACTTCTGCTCCAGTGTGTGGGATACATGCCAAAACGTGTCTTTCTTAAATTCACCCTTTGCCCCTTCACTAAAAGGTCAAGCTGGGTTACCAATCAATTCCAATGTTAGCAAATTGACTGAATACTGGCAGTCAAAAACTGATTTCTGCAATGCATTTGGTGGAGCGTCCATGGATGGATCAGTATGTTTTGATGGTCAACCTGTTACACTAAATAACACTGGAACTCCTAGCGCCCCACATGGCCTGTGCCTTGAGAAAATAGGGAATGGATCTTTCCTTAACATGGTTGCTCATCCTGATGGGTCAAACCGTGCATTTTTTGCTAACCAACAAGGAAAGATTTGGTTGGCAACTATTCCTGATCAGGGAGTGGGAGGCACATTGCACCTTGATGAATCCAATCCATTTGTAGACCTAACTGATGAAGTATATTTGGATACTCAATTTGGAATGATGGGTATAGCATTTCATCCGAACTTTGCACAAAATGGGCGATTCTTTGCTTCCTTCAATTGTGATAAGGTTAAGTGGCCAGGATGTACTGGAAGATGTTCATGTAACTCAGACGTTAATTGTGATCCTTCACAGCTAACACCTGAAAATGGTGCCCAGCCATGCCAATACCAGAGTGTTATTGCAGAGTATACTGTTAATGGTACCTCATCCCAGCCTTCTTTGGTACAGTCTCTGCACTCAAAACTTTTCAGTCGGTAATTAATCCCAAATGGTTCTGAATGACTCTCGATCTTTTTCCAGGCAACAAGTGCCAAACCAACAGAAGTGAGGAGGATATTTACAATGGGCCTTCCATTTACATCTCATCATGGAGGGCAGATACTCTTTGGACCTGCAGATGGGTATTTATACTTCATGATGGGAGATGGTGGTGGTGTAGGTGATCCTTACAATTTTGCCCAAAACAAGAAATCATTGCTTGGGAAGATTATGAGGCTTGATGTAAATAACATACCAAGTGAGTATCGGCAAATAATTTTTGTGCATATAGCTTGTTAATTGATTTCTGTTACTAAAACCAATCTGCTGCCTTTTTCATATTTGAAATCAGACTATATATATGGTGGTCCTAGACATGACTTTTCCTTTCTCAGGGGCCTGGTTTACTTCCGTAGTTCTAGTAGTTCACCATTTTTGTCTCACTCTTGTCCCTTGTAATGTCTTTTTCAGGTACAGAAGAAATTAATCAACTTGGTCTTTGGGGAAATTATTCTATCCCAAAAGATAATCCTTACAAGGAAGATACACAATTGCAGCCTGAAATATGGGCTTATGGATTAAGAAATCCTTGGCGCTGTAGTTTTGATTCAGAAAGGCCTTCCTACTTCTTGTGTGCAGATGTTGGGCAGGTTTGAGAAATTTCCCTTCATACAGTCTTTAACAGGACGTTACTGTGCTACCAATATTTAACCTGTACAGCCTGCCCTTTTTTTCAAAAAAAAAATCAGTCTCACATTTAATTCATTGATGAGAAAAAACTTGAACAATACATTCAACTACTACAATGTCATTAATATACTGAGGAGCTTTCTTAGTACACTCCAAGTACAGGAAGGATGCTTTAGCTGGTCGCTCCGTTTGCTTCCCTTCTGATATGAGACCCCCCCACCAATGAAATGCCTTTAGCACTATATGGACATTGTCAATTAATTAGCCATAGCGGCACCAATTTTGGTCATCCTTACGTAATGCCTGCACCACTTGTAAAACGTAACCTTCCAGTTTCACCTTGTGCCACCCCAGCTCTTTAGCAAAAACAGCAGCCCATAAAGCAACTATGATTCTGCAACTAAAAGAACTCCAATAGACCGAAGTTTCTTTTTTCATGTTCACCCACGTGTTATATGTCAATCATTCTTTAATTATCTAGTAAGCAACATAGCAACATATGTATCTTTGAGAAACCTTTTTATATTAAACTTGTCACTCAAAATATTCAAATATTTTTTTGGCGAGTTTTTTTGATTAAATGTGCAATGGAGAGAAACCTTTTGGAACCAAGGAAAAAGTAGATAAAATTTTGCAAATCCCCTGCTTGGCCTTTCACTCCACCAGTGGAGCTATTCTTTTGCAACTGGCTTTTTTTGTAAAAAAAATTACCCTTGATTGATTTCAGTGCCTGCAGAACATGCCTTACTCTCATCTATAGGATTGCTTAATGCTGTTACTATGATCTTAGCAATTTCTTATCTTTTTTGTATCCTCTAGTGGGCATTTGGTTGCCCATAAATCTGTAATCCATTGGGTTCTAGGTAGAATTGGAGTGAGTCCATTGTGTTTCAAACAGAATTTATAGTGATTTAAAGTAGGGGCATTTCAAATTTCACGGGTTGCTTCACTTCTTTCTTCTATGATTATGCTTATGCATCTTTGTTTCATTTTTTACTCGCCTGTTCCTCAAAGGCCTCGCAATAAGAAACAGCACAAGAAATCACCACTAATTTCTGAACATGTTTGACATTTTCTATCGCCTACAGGATCGATATGAAGAGGTGGATATGATCACCAAGGATGGAAACTATGGCTGGCGAGTTTATGAGGGGCCCCTTCCTTACATTCCTCCACAGTCGCCTGGTGGAAATACATCTTCAAGTTCCATAAGCCCAATATTTCCTGTAATGGGATATTCCCACTCTGATGTAAATAAGAAAGAAGGATCAGCATCAATCACAGGGGGCTATTTCTATCGGTCTATGACTGATCCTTGCATGTATGGAAGGTAATTAAGCTTTTTTTTCATCTTTCTCTTACAACTAGTCAGGAACGGAACCAAGAATTCTTATGAGGGCCAAAGCATGAAGACAATAACTTTATAATTGGTCCGTCTCTGCATGTAGTCATTCTTTCTAGATATGACAAGTTGAAAATCCTCCTAAGAGTAATGACACTGTCAAAGACAAAAAAATATTAATCATCAACCAAAATAGAATGAAGATTCTTTCTGGGGACTGCCATTATGACATTTGCAATACTATTGATCATTCCTAACAAGTCACTGGATCTCAATTTTCAGGTACCTCTACGCAGATTTGTATGCAACTGCCCTATGGGCTGGCACAGAGAATCCAGAAAACAGTGGAAACTTTACCAGCAGTGAAATTCCTTTCAGCTGTGCAAGTGACTCCCCCCTACATTGTAGCTCTGTGCCAGGAACTTCTCTTCCAGCTTTAGGTTATATTTTCTCATTCGGGGAGGACAACCGCAAGGATGTTTTTATCCTTTCCAGCAGTGGTGTGTACAGAGTTGTTCGATCTAGCCGTTGTAACTACACTTGCTCAAAGGAAAATGTCACTACTGTTGGAAGCCCTGGCCCAGGTCCTTCTCCCGCTAAATCTCCTGCAAGCCAGTTGACTAACCCATTTAACAATTTTGTGCTCCTATTCTCTTCCTTCTTGCTGCTTCTGCTGGGTTTTGTGCAGTAGATTGCATCCTCTGCATGTCATGTAGACAGTACAGAGAGGGTGTTTTGTTGTAATGGCGTGAGACTTTTGTATTACTTAACCTTTCCTTTTTCTCTTTAGTGTACACCCTGACTAATAAAGTGAATTCAAGTTGCTTTTAGATGAGTTTAATACTTTGTATTTCAATTGTGCAAAATTGCAGAGCATGAAGAAAAGACGATTACTGTTAGCAATTATTGGCTAAAACCGCTAACCGTAATTGTTTAGGCGTTTAACCAGCAGTTAGTGGTTAGTAGAGTGCAAAACCAAGAAAAAAAAAAATATATGATGTCGTTCATATGGTAATACGATAATATCATACTACATATGATATTGTTTCTAGATTTTTTATATACTTTTATATATATTTAAAATTTTAAGCACAAAAACGACATTGTTTCATATATATATATAGGCGGCTAGCCTTTTTTTTTGTTGATAAAATTCCAGTCTTATTGAAGAAGGATCATGAGTATAATGCTCTTACATCATAGAGCAAAAGCTCTGAAAAATTATAGCTGAAGCTATGAGGTTACAAATCATAGATGCTAAAATAAAAATCAAACATTCAAGACCTATTTATAACACCAATATCTGCTAACCTATGATTACTTTTCAGTTGTAACACCAGATTTGTTCCAAACAGACTCAACTCAATGCATAGATAGCTCATCTTCTTCGCTCTGAAAACATATCACATCTACAACCCAAAGGTCTGGACAATCCTTATTCAAACAAGAAATACATACAACAAAAAACAAAGAAAACTCAGCCTCAATAGAAAAATAACCATAAAAGCACAGGTCTGCTACTGAGAAGACTAGATCTACTCCTCATCAACCCAAAACGGTCGAAAAATTACATCATTTTCCTCGTAGATCGCTCACGATAGCAGTTCTAAAAAGAAAACTATTATTCAAAAGAAACAAAACAAGCAACACAGCCAGCAAATCAGCAGCGACCAGAGTGGAAGAGATAATGGACATTGGCCAGCGTTAGCATGTGATGGAGAGGATGGAGGAGAAGGGAGGCGCAGCACCTTGGAGGGCGGGCAGTAGCGGCTAGAGTTGCTGATTTCTAGCATAAAAACACCTACAAAAACAAATAAAACCAGGGAAAAACGCACAGAAGGGGAGGGGGATTAGGAGAGGGGGAAGGGGGAAGGGAGATCCTCTCTTTTTAGGCGGCTAGCGGTTAACGATAAGCGATTTTGAAAAAAAAAACTAAAATTACTAACTGTAACCATTTTCAAAAGCAGTTAATGGTTAGTTTGGTTAGCGGTTAACGGGCGGTTAATAATCGTTTGTCTTTTCACCCCTAGAAGATACTATATGTTACTTTCATTTACATTTTCAGATATATGAATGAAGATACCAAGTAATTGTATCAATTGTAGCCAAATCAAATTTTTAAAGCAAGTTGGGAAGATTTTGTTAGAATATTAACTAAATAATTAAATTTATTCTTTCTTATCCGTTTATAATTTCTATTGGGCCCTCACTCATAATTCTGCACACTTAATTCTCCTTTCTTCCTCATGAACAAAGGCTCACAATACTTTGTTTGAGTTGACATCTGAATTCATGATGCTTCTTCATTGGTCCAATTATTGGTTCTTGTGATCCAAATCTTTGACTCATTACCAATCTTCTTCCACATGGCAAGCATCAGCTGGGCTCTAGTTATTATAACCTCGTCAAAAACATTAACCATTAATTAGTAAAAAAGTGTCAAGTATAATTACTAAACACTGTTGAATATATCATAAATTATTAAAAGGTAGACTGTATAATTATGATTCTTGATTTTATTCTATATAGAATAAAGACTCAAAGATTATGATAACTCCATCAAAGATTCGTTAATAGTAAGATGAATAAATTATATGGAGACAAACTTTGCAAGATTGAGAGAGATTATGCATTTTAGAAAAAATTACACTTAGCCCTCCAATTTATCAAGTGATTTGTAATGTCGCTTCAAATCTATCAATTTTATTAATGCATCCTTCTAATTTATTATTGAGGTTGCTATGTTCCTTCCATTAAGAATTTTTTTGTTAAACCCTAACGGGGATGGAGGGTATAATGAATAATTTGAGTGAAAAAAAAAAAAAAATCCAGAAAAATGAAAAATAGGCGCACACACAAAAAAATCAGAAAAAATAAAAACAAAAAACCTACCACGATTTTTTTTTTTAATTTTTGAAAAAAAAATGGAAAATGAGTTATTGTGGTTTATCTGATTTACAATTAACTCAATGTGGAACCACAATGAACTTAGAGGTCAATGAGTTATGCCAAAAAAACAATTTACACCTTAGAGTCAAATTCCATCAATTGGCTTAACAGATTTCAATAGCGTGATACGTCAGAGCTAATAAAATTGTGACATATATACTATTTAAGTTAGTGTCACACTAGCAGAATATGTTAAATCAGTGGACGAAAATTGATTGTAGAATCTCAATAGTAAATTGATAGAGTACACTAATAAAATTGATAGATTTGGAAGACATTACAAATTACTTGAAAGATTGAGAGTAAATATAATTTTTTCTATGTATAGACAAGATTTCCAACTTCCTTCTCCATTCGAAATTAACCCACTCATTAAAAAAAAAAAAAAAAAAATCACGGAGAAACTTTGTAAATTATTGAGATAAAGATTGTTTTTTTTTTTTTTAATAAGAATCAGTTGCCTTTATTTCAGAATAATTGAACAAAGGTCAAGAGTGGAAAATACAGTCTAAGAAATAAGAGCTTGAAGCTCTAGGTTTACAATTGCGGAAATACAACTGGGGGTTTCCTCAATCCAAATACGTTATTCGGTAGAATGTATAGCCTCCTTTGCTAAACCATGAACAGCCTGGTTAGCATCTCTTTTCACATGACAAATCTTCCAAGATCGCAGAGATCCCAAAACCTCCTTTATATCCTCTACAATCTGGCCAAAAAATCTCCAACTAGCTTCTGATTCCCCAATTGCATTAACAACATTAAGAGAATCACCTTCTAGAATGACCTCATGGAATCCATTTCTCCACAAAATTCTGCTGCTCGAAGAGCTCCCCATGCTTCCCCTGTATCTGGCTCTTGAAACATCTGAATCATCTCCCCCTTTGCTGCACATACCATGCCCTTGTGGTCCCTCACCATGACACCAACTCCCATTCTTTTGTACTTGGAATCAAAAGAGACATCCCAGTTTACTTTATTCAACCCAACCAGTGGTGGTGCCCATTTCACTATACTCCCACTTACTCCCTCCGGAGCATGCCCCTGCTTTCCTTGTGATTCCATAAATTGGAGCAATAAATTCTCACCTTCTTGGGCCAATATTTTCGGATGCATGAACTCCCGGCCATGGACAACTGAATTTCTTCTGGCACATATCTTCTTTGATAAAATTGCAAAAAGATGAACCTCTTCCCTGCAGCACCAGGTGATCAAATGTTCAAAAACATCCAGAAAACAGGAGGCCCGAACAGCACTTTTCTGGAGCTTCCCACGACATGCCCCCAGACATCCATAGCAGATGGGCAGTAACGGTAACGGAGCAAATAACTTTTCCTCATAGGGCTGATTATAAGAATAATATTACTATGAACATTGTATTAATGAAAAAGTACAAATTACTGAAATTAGATTATTTATATATTAATATTATCTTATTATACAAAACTAATAACAATAAAAAATAAAATAATGAATGAGTTGAGAGAGAAAGTGATAAATCACTTTCACCTCCAAAGAGCTCGTCCCACTCCTCTAGTGAGTTTGTACACCTTCTGAGTACGTACGTTGACTTCTGACTTCTTATAGTGCGTGCTGCCGACAACCTCCTTCCCCTTTACTTTGTCTCCGTTACCGGCTCCTCTGTCGTGTCCGGTGTCTCCCTTCAACTATAAATAGATTATTATATTGTATAATTTATATATACAAGCTTCTTTTCCACAACTCTATAGCCTTTTTTTTTTTTTTTTTTTCTTTTCTACAAATACTGCGGAAAAGAACTTTTGGTAACAGATTGAGCACTCTTAAGAAATTCAACGGGTAATTAGATTGATAACAACATTATTTGTTAAGTAGGACAAAGTGAAAATGTTGTGTGCCTGCCTAACGTACGTGGCCCTAAGCCTTCCGAGATATAAATTGAGTTTGCTAATTTAATTCTCTGATTACTTTCAATACTTAAATAACGAGTTATATAGAATTAATTACAAGACTATGTCTTCGAGGGACGTCGGAATTAAGAATTTTACTTGAGAGAGTTTGAATTGTATTGAAATTGTTTTTGATGGGCTAAAAAAAAAAAAAAGAAAGACCCCAAATATTGTTTTTAATAAATTTAAAAAGTTAAAAAAAAAAAAAAAAAAAACCATTTATTTTCAGCCCTCGTTTGGTTCTGTCACTGTTCCACATGCATGGATGAGTTAATATATATCCTTGGCACGAAAAACTAATTATATGCGTGGATGATAAAATAAAGATTAAGACACTCGGAAATTTCTATCACTCAGATATATATGGGCCTATCTCACAATTTTTATAATTTTACGAGTATAACTTTTATAAGGAGTTGGTGTAAACCGGTTCCTTTGTGCCCACCAATAAGAATTAGCCACCTAAGATCATTGCACCAAATCAAATAAGAACCAAAACACCATATTATTAGATTTCTGGTGTTATCTATGAATCTATTATTTTAACTTTGTAGATCGAAATAGAAATAGACCCTCTAGTCATGTAGAACCATAAATGTGTAGATAATAAATCTTAGAATCACATTGGAGTTTTGAGTCAAATGAGGAGAACTTTATCTTAAATATAAATAAAGCAAGCAAGTCGTTGACTGTGAGAGAGAAGTCCACAAGGAGAGATATGGGGGGGGGGGGGGGGAGACTGGGGACTGGGAAGTTCTGTCCCAAAATGATAACTAGAAGTAGTGTTATGTTCAAAAGAAATGCTATTTTTTCACCTTCCATCAAAGCAAGCAAGTGGTTGACCGTGAGAGAAAGAGAGGTCAATAGGGAGGGATCGGGGGGAGTTCTGTCCAAAAGAGATGACAAAGAGTGTTACGTACAAGAGAAATGCTATTTTTTCATCTTCCCCTTTATCTTTCATCTATCTTCATATATATTTTAAATTCACCATTAAATCTATAAGACTCACAGATTTAATGATAAATTTAAAGGTGAATGAAAGATAAAAAAATAGCAGGTCTCACGAACAATCTTTGTGACACCCGGTGTCATCTCTCTTGCGACAGAGCTCCACCATACCCTCATCTTTGATATCTTTGCATTTGCTGCTCTTGCACGCTTCAGCACCAAGAAAGAAAGAAAGTGTTGCCAAAAAAATTGGCTTTAGAAGGGCACAAAGGGCAAGTGTTTCTTAGACAGAAAGGGAATTATTGCTGGCCTCGATCACTTGTTAAGCTTAATTAGCCCCTCTCTCTCTATATATAGGCATTCTTAGGCGAAGAAGAATCTTAATCAAAATGGAAGTCACCCACCATATTATGGTCATCCATATAAAAGTGTACTTTACTAATGAGGCTATTCTCATTTTTTTTTTTATTTTGTTCTTTAATTAGTTTTTTACCCTATAGAGGGAAACAAAGACACAGTGGCCGTGTTTGGCAATAGAATGGAAAAAGAGAGTGAAATGGTACTGTAGCAGATTTGATTTATATGAGATAAAAAAAAATAAGAATATTTTGTATAAAAAAAATAAAAAAATTTGTTTTGTAGCGATTTTTTTTATTTGAATAGTAATAAAAAGTGATTGATATGATGTAAAAAATAAGAATATTATAGTTGATTTTGAAAAGAATCTTTAAAATTTTTGGGTCTAATCCTATCCGTTTTTGCCAAACACAGCCACTTTTTACTCCTCTTTGAAGTTCATCTTCTAGATGTTATTTACATCAAATGATGTCAATAGTACCACATCATTCTAGTAAGTCAAAAGTGAACGGTGGGATAAATTATGAGATAAGGTTTAAGTCAACAATTCGTATTAAAAAGTCGTATCTCATGAAGACAATGAAGTTGACTTTCTTCATAATATTAAAAAAAACATTTAGTGGCTGTCAGACATGAATCTTACGCAATATAATATGAGTAAAAAAAATTAATTATTTACAAAAATAGCACGTCAGTTTGTAATTTTATATTTTAACAAAAATTGTAATACTATTAACAGCACTCTTGTAAACTTTATGATTACTCATTGTGAATTTACAAAGATATCATAAATATTAATTATTTAAACCTAAGTACTCTAGTGTTTCTTGCACGAGTTGATGACATATGGTATGTGATGTCATGGTCTCGAAGACAGTTTCTAGAAATGTTAAGTGCTAATAAAATATGACACTTGTCGGTTTTAACAATGTCAATAATTCTTCTTAGCAGTCGCCCATATGCCAAATTACTTTTACCACATTATTCAAACACGGCAAGCCTGCACAAAGTGACAATGAATCAAAGCTAGGTAGGATCTTTATGGAGAGATTTTTATGGCAATTGGAAACTTTTGTTTAGATTTAAATTTTCTTAGTTTTTATTTTTAGTATTTTAATATGACGTGGCAAAAAAATGTTAATATTACTGTTAGGGGTGGGCAGATTAACTGATTACCGATTACCGACTTTAACCGAATTGATATTAATCGTAACCGATAGTTATCGGTCGGTAGTTGGTTAAAAATTTTATACCGATAAGCTTATCGGTTAGTTAAAAATTTTTTATCGAAAAATCGATATGACCTATATAACCGATAAGCTATTTTAATTTTTAATTATTTAGAATTTTATATTTATTATTGTAGTGAATCAATATAAAAAAAAAAAAAAAAAAAAAAAAAAAAAGTTTCAATAAGCTATTTTAGCCAAAAATATACTCTAAAATAACTAATTTTTAATAAGCTATTTTAAGCTTTAGCTCAACAAAACGTATTTGGGCCTCCAAAACAATTAATTTTTGACCCAATTAGCAACCAATAAAAGCCCAATAAAAAGCCCAAACCGATTTAACCGACAGGTTAACTGATTACCGATATGACAGATAATTTTTGTTTAACACTTCTTATTGGTCGGTAATCGGTTATGATTTGGTTAACCGATATCTTATCGGTTAACCGACCGATAAGCCCATTAACTGGTCCGAACCGACCGATAACTAGCCCTAATTATTGCTTAATGGATGTTACTTTAGTAGACGAAAAACGCATGGAATGGCCCATTTCAAATCCGTGACAAAATCAGAAAGTGGTCGCAAAATGCATGTTTATTCAGGAATTTATTTTGCATTTACCCTTTAAAAAAATAAAAAAATAAAAATAAAAAATAAGAGGAAGGAACAAGGAAGAAGTTCTTTGAGAAACTCCAAGACTGACTGCTGATCGGGTCAGGCTAGGTTGGGTCCCTAAGTCGAGGTATGATAAGAAGGCCCACATTTAGCCATAGCTTGTCCGTCAAAGCCCACATTTACGTTTCAAGCCTGGGCCTACAGATGCAATGTCATTTTTTCTTTTTCTTCTTATTAAATCCCTAATACACAATGGGCCAGTCCATGGTCCACAGAAGGCTCCTTTCATTTTTTTTTTTTTTTTTTTTTTTTTTAGGAAAAAAAAAATTAGTTCATATGATTTCATCGATTTACAATTAGCTGGGAGTATAAAAATTGATCAATAGCCCCTTATGGTAAGAAAAGAAAAAAGTCCTTACACCCTACGGGAAGTGTTACACATTTCAAATTTTATTTTCAAAAGCTGGTTCTCAAATAATGTGTCACCATCTCATGAGATTTATTATTTTTGGAAGTGTGTCACTAACTCAAAGGATGATGACACACCATTTGAGAACCAACCTTTTAAAATAAAATTTGAAATGTTTAGCATTTTTCATTATGATACGTATTGCATATAAAAACTCAAGGGGTGGGTTGATCATTCCTTTTGGCCAAATGGGAGATGACGGAATCATTCCATGTCATTCGGTTATTTGTTTTTATTTTTGGGTTAAACTTCTAAATAAAGAAACTATAAGGATAAAAGTCAATGAAGCTAAGCTTCTATATTGAAATGAAAGATATATTTGTGAGGGGGAGAGCTTACTTCGAGTACATGGGAGAGCAGGCAAAAGGCACATAGATAAAAAGAGAATAGATAAACGGAGGGTGAAAGTAAATGTCAGGAATCAACTAAGCTTCTGCTGCCAGAGGGGTGGTGGAAGTCCAATTCCCCTGCTTTTCTTTAATGCCTTCTCTGTTCACCGCCAGAAAACTACTGAAAGGTATTTTCCATTTTTACTGCAAGTTAATGACTGAAGTTGATTTGGATGGAAATAAATACACCAGAAGATGCCTTTCACTTCACTTAAGTTCCACCTTATACTCTCATCTCACAAACCCACAATTACAATATGCAATTTTTTTTTTTTTTTTTTTTTTTTCTGCATATTTAGTGTACCAAAAATGGGGGTCAGAGAGTTAATGCAGGCAATGTCAATGGAAGGTTGTGGCTGAAAGTCAGATAATGAGAGGAATATGATACATAAAATTTGATTTCAGGTTCATATTATAGTTGAATAATAGTAGCCTTTTTCCCTTATTATTTTCGTTGAATAGATTTTTTTAATTTTTTCTTTTAACAAAACTGATATAAGAACATACTGACAATTACCATATCAACTAGTAAAATAGTAGTGTGATACATGACATTATTCTTCCCAAAATTAACCAAAATCATCCAAAATATGTCAAACCATTAGTAAACAATTACGAGCCCGAGTTAAAACGGAATATGATTTCTTATATTTTAAATAAAACGATAAAGACTTATTTTATAGTTTAAATTTTATTTTGTTGCATTTAATAATTTACACTACTTCAAATTACTAAATTACTTAGAATATTAAATGATGTGGCATCATACTAAAATCTAATATTATTATATTACAAAGAAAAGAGTTGAACTCCTTTTCAAAACCCTCAATTTTGTTTCCTTTTTTTTTTTTTTTTTTTTTTTTTAATAACCCGGATAAATACAAACAAAACCAATAAGAATAAGTAATCAAAACATTACAATCTGAAAAAGAAAAAGGAAAAATATTTAACCTAAGGTAAAAAAAAAAAAAAAAAAAAAAAAAAAAAAAAATCCAACCTCTCACCAAATTCCAGGGACTGGCCCTCTTTCTTCCCCCCCACCCCCTTTACTCCCTCCTCTCTACTTTCTCTCTTCCCATTCCATCACATACGATATTGCAAAAGAAAAACACAAAACACAAACACAAAACACAAACAAATAGTCCATAGATAGACATTCTTCAGAAACCTATTTGAATGATGGTTTGGACCTTTGGTCCTCCATCCCCCTCTCTGTCTCTCTCTTCTCCTATTCCTTCTCTTCCTCACTCCAAAACAAGAAGAAGACCCTCTCTTTAGTTTTGCCCCACATGCCAACCCATGATCCCCTACATGTAATCCCACCATAACTCCCCTCTACCCGCCTGATCTCCACCACAACCATGTCCCCAGAGCCCTCCCCTCCTCCGATCCCCAACGACCGACCCTCCTCGCCAGACAACCACGCCCTAAACCCCGATTCCGCTAACGACACCCCAACCCCGCAAAAAGAAGCCGCCCCTGCCCCTCCCGTCAATAGGAGTAACCGCCCATCGCGCGCGTGCACCATTCGCGCCGCCGCTCGGCTCCACGCCGCGGCGGCTCCTGCGCCCGCGAGTAAGCCGAAGAAGAAGGAGCAGCGACAGGACGAGTCGCCGCAACAGAAGGAGCAATGCAGCAAGATTGTCACGCCGCTCTTGGGGCCGCCCCCCCCGTCGCAATTGCCCCGGTGGACCATCCGGTCGATGTGGGAGCTGGCTTCCGTACTCAATTTCTTGCATGTGAGCTTCGCAAGCTGTGATCTTTTATGCGGATATGCTTCGTTCTGTGCTTCGGGGTTTAGGTTTGATGTTGTTCTTTTGCGTATTCTGTGCTGCAGGTATTTAGGCCTCTTCTGAATATCACGGCGGAGTTCTCGGCCGAGGAGTTCGAAACGGCTTTGATTACCCCGAACGACACTTTGAGTGACATACATATACCTTTATTGAAGGTTGGTGCTTTGCTTTTGAAGCATGAAGTTTGTGTGTTTTAGCGTTTTTTGTATATAATTGTGCACTTCGCTTTGCTTGTGTTTTCATGGTTGTTGCACATTGCTATTTTTGTTTACTTCTTTCAAGCTTAGTCATGTGTTCTTTTAGTTTCCCAACTTGTGGTGGGAGTGGTGTTATCTTAGTTTTATGCAGTTCAAGTTGACTGCTAAACTATAACAGGGAAATTATTTATAGTCAAAGTGGGCTATTTTACTTTCTTTTATTAAGTTTGGAAGTTTTTTTGCAAGAAATTCAAATGCCTTAGTAGCATGTAAGAGTACTTATACCTTAATTCGGATACTACCGGTCCAGTTCAGATTGTTACTCATAGAGCTACTGCTGTTTTATTCTTCCCACCTTATTCTTATAAAATTTTCGGCAGAGTTTAAGCAGTGTATTTTTTCCCTTTCAAACTTAAATCATCATTTTAGCTGCATATTTCTAATCTCAAAGGAGATGTAGAAAAGGAGTTTATAGTGTTTATCATAGACTCCAAGTAGTAGGGAAAAAATCAAACCCAACATTTTAAGCAGTGTATTTTTTCCCTTTCAAACTTAAATCATCATTTTAGCTGCATATTTCTAAGTTCAAAGGTGATGCAGAAAAGGAGTTTATAGTGTTTATCATAGGCTCCAAGTAGAAGGGATTCAAGCTTGTGGAGCTGAATAGAATATCCAAGCAAAGCCTTTCAATGTGTTAGAAGATTGAATTGATAAGAAATTGCCACTCAATCCTTAGTGTTCCTTACTTTATTTGTAACTTATTGAGGTTTTTGTTGGACATGTAGGATCCTCACTATGTGCAGTGCACCTGCATGATGAGCTATTGGTTTATAGCACATGGGCGTGGTTTGTGCCTTTAGGTCTTGCTATCTTCTCTAGGTTATATATGCTCACACTATGCTAAAATAATATGCACTAGGGAAAGGGAAGTATTTTTTTCTATGTGCAACTTTTTGGCACAAAATTGGATAGTTTCTGCTTGTAAAACTTGTAGGGCAAGAGGAAATCTGTCTTTCTTCTTTGAAATATTTTTTAAAATGCTCTTGCTCCAGTCCCTTGGTTGTCTGGTACTTCTTAATCGTTAGGAGCATGTTAAATTTGGTTTCATTTTCTTCGAGATAGACAGTGCACTGTTAATCAATAGAATGTCTTGAATAGGTGATTGTTTACCAAACTATTCCTTAAGTGCAAATTTAGTTTGGATTTCATGCTTGAAATTTTTGAGAAGAGGTTAAGCATCTTGGAATTGGAAGGAAGATACATCATTGGAGGGGTAGAGGAGATCAATATATTTCAAGGTTATTTACTTATCAAAAAATAAAAATATTTCAAGGTTATGATCTAATTTCAAGGTCACAAGATCACGGGTTTTTAGTGTATGATGATTTTGTGAGGAAAGATAAAGGGTTGGAGTTGAAGTTTTGGCTCCTTAATCATACATTAGGTGAAATAGTGTTTGATGTCCATTATGGTCTTCAAGGGGTAATGAATAAGGTAGTCCATAGTGGAAGAGGTGGTACAACTTGACGCTGCCTAACACAATTTTTTTAAAAAAATTAAATTTACAAGTTAAAAGAAAAAAAAAATCCTATCATTTAGATGTCATCTTGAGCAACATATACTTTTGAGATTGTAAACGTGTCATCTCATAATTTCATTATAGAGATTAATAAGTGAGATTTTAAGGGAAGGGACTTGCTCTTTTATAGAGGGGCATTTCTCATTTTGATTCCTCTACTTTTGATGAGACTATCTCTGAATTTTAAGTAATTATAAATTTGGCTACGAATGGATCTTTGAGGGCATCTTATAAGTTTGGGATCTACTAAAAACAGCCAGCTCTAAGAAATGTAAGGCTGCAATTTATATTTTTCAGACATTGCAAAATTCTTATTTGGGGTCTGGATTGGTGATTATATAAGTTGTCCCAAAAGGGGGGGAAAAGTGAGAAAAAGTTTCTCTACCCACGTGGCTTTTGTTGGGAGGCTCATTAATTTGGAGTGGCTTGCTATATGTGATCATACAAAATCCCCCATACCTTCTAAGGTTTCTGTACAACAATCAAAAAAGTAAGAAAGGATAAATGAACAATGGGATTATTAGTCCCTGTATATTTTGTGTGGTTCAATGCTGCCTGGGTCATCTTTGAGCAATTTGGTTGATTGTTTAGTTACTTGGAGGATCATTATTTTTGTTCATTGGATCAAGTTTTCGAAGATATCTCCCCTTGCCATCTTTTAGGTAATTTGGAAGGAAAGAGACCATCATGTGCTTATGACCAATCAAAAAAGGTAAAAAGAAATGATCACACAATCATAATCGTGCTTGTAATTTGGAGGTGAAGCTGACTTATCCCAGTACTTTATTTGGAGATTCTATGGTGCTACTAACAGTATGTAGCAAGTTTTTATCTCTTTTTCTGTATTAAATGCAATTTTATAATTTTTAATGGAACTGATAGAAGTTTGATTCTGGATGTTTATTGCTTTGTACTTATAAAAAAATGTTTATTACTTTGTAAAGCCAAAGTTTGATTCAGCATATATGCAATATAGCTTTTGTTGTCAGAAAAGTCATTTGATATGTAAGTATCTTTGATATTTAAACTTTGAATTTTACCTTGTTGGTAAAATCTGATTAATCTGCAAAAGAATTAAATCTTGTCTGGCTTGTAGTATTACATATTTATAATCTAATGTGATGAATGGGCCAGCCAAAGGACTTGTTTACTCTGAGCTATTGCTTTTGCATTGCCTTGTCTCATCATCCTTATAGATCTTAAATATTATTGTTTCTCCCATTTACTGCCCAAATTTGAATTATATGTTTTTAGAAATTGTTGCTGATTAAATTGCAAGATACATTCCTCTGGCAATTACAATGCAGCACAACCTTGTAAATGCCCAACACTGATGGAAAATTTCTATTAATAATAGTCACTTACTACTGCAATTGGCTTTGCTAATAACTTTTTATTTATCTCTTTATAGGCGATCCCTCCTGTTACGCGAATGGCACTTACACGTGATACCTGGGTCACTGTTTTATGTAGAAAATTGAGAGACTGGTGGCATTGGGTAACTAGATCTTGTACTCGTTTAACTGATGATTGACATCATTGTGGCCTGTTTGAATTTTGCTTGTTGAAAATTAACTTGAGATGGTACCTAATTGTAGGTTGCTGATGGGGATCTACCCATTGTTGCTTCTCATGGGTGAGTAACCTTGTTTCTATGAGTTTCTCTAATATATGAATCTTTTTTTGTTTCTAATGTGTCAAATCATGCTTATTTGTTAGAGTGGAGATCGAAGTATATAAAATGCTTGATCCTGGGGTTCGTGTGGTCATCTTGAAAGCACTCTGTGACATTCGTGTTGAGGTAGTATCATTGTTAATAAAGATTATGTCTTATAGCTCTTAATAGTGTATTCATGTTTATTTCACTCAAACCCAGAACTCTATTTGTAAGTGTGAAAGGTTATGCTAAGTCCAAGACCTTTAATGCACTATTAGCAGCGGCACCTGATTCATATTTTGCTGGACTAATGTATATGGAAAACTTTTTTTAGTTCTACAAAGCATTGAGTCTTGCCTTCTTGCATTTAGTACACAAATCTTTTCACATAAATAAACAATCTAGGTCCTTGTCCATGTAATTGCAGTTATTAAATTTGTTCATGAACAATGCAAAATGGTCAAAGTTCGGTACTCTTTAATCTGGGGCCAGTATGTCTGAAACTTTCTGGTCTTTTTTAATTCTTCTAATGCTCGCTAGTGCTCACTCAAGTTTTTCCTTAACATCTATCCATTTAACTGATGTCTATTTCTTTTTTGGCATCCACCACTTTTCTAAGGAACTCTTTTATGTGCTTTTTCTTTGCCACAACTATTAAATAAAATTTGTTCTTCTTCCAAAATAAGCAAGATAAATAGCCTTCATGGTCAAGTTAATTGGAAGAAGAAGCCCTTTCTGTGCCTAGATAGTGCCCTTTTCAGAAGCATGTCTTTTAGTGTATGCATAAGCATGCACCATACTTTTGTTTCTAAAAGTTACTGCCCCCAAACCGTAGATTTTAGAGCTTGAAAATGGATATGTTAGTAATTTTGCGTGTTTCTTCTGTGCTTCTTTTGTAAAGTTAGTGAGTATTGTGTATTGAATCTAAGTAACTTTTTGCAGCAAGAAGATATCCGAAACTATATTGACAACTCGCTTAAACATGGTGTTCAGCTTTCAGCATTTCGTAAAGAACGTGTTGGGGGTGATTCACAAGGAATTTCTTACTGGTAATATACTTAATCTTCTCATATACCACGTCCATCAAGTTTTATAGCTTGCATATCTTTTGTTATTATTTTCATAAATTGCATAACAGATACACCGAGTATCTTTCAAATGAGTAGAAGGATTTTTAATTCTTTGGTGGAAAGGTTTTTCTGTATTACTCATTGTTGTGTAGCAGGGGTTTAA
Organism: Corylus avellana; assembly: GCF_965113065.1. Classification (NCBI taxonomy): domain Eukaryota; kingdom Viridiplantae; phylum Streptophyta; class Magnoliopsida; order Fagales; family Betulaceae; genus Corylus; species Corylus avellana. The sequence continues at coordinate 34,208,590 of NC_142492.1, read as the reverse complement.
TCAGTTGGTGAATATGGTTGGTGCAGGTATGAAGATGACCCTATAATTGGTCATCGTTTGTATCGGGAGATAAGGAAAGTTGAGGTGAAGAAAGCGAAGACAAAGGGTTCCCAGGTTCTTCCTAGCGCAACATACCAGTGGGAAACAGTAGCAACCAATTTTGATGAATTTCAAGATGTTTCTGTAAGTTTCTAAAATGGTCTCTACATGTGCATGCGTCTGGAAGTTAATAGATTCAAATTTCATTTTCATCTCTTTTTTTTTTTTTTTTTTTTTTTTTCTGATTAGTTATCAAATAAATATTTGATATGTTGTTTATTTTAATAATTGGAGTATTTTTCCCTTCTTTTTTTTTTTGGTTTTGGGGGGGGGGGGGGGGGGGGGGGGGGTGTTGTGATTATTAGAACCAAAACATAAAATCTCAATCAATAGTATTGAACTGAAATTCTGTCCTATTGAATTACAAGGAGTTTGATTTTTAATACCTTTTCCCTCTGAATTTAGATAAATTTTTTGTACGATGGGATTTAGATCACTACTTTTGTGGTCTGAAGATCCATCCAGGTTTGCTTTTGTTGTGTCATGTTCTTCAACTGCCTGTTCCACAATGTGGATGAAGATCCTTCTTATTGTTAATGACTTCATCTTGGTATATTTTTCTCATTTCTTTTCTCCCCTCATACTTGTAGGTCATATTTAAGTGATAAACAGTCTTAGCTAATCTTCTCAGGAGCCTCAGTATGCGTCTTTGTGCACTTAAAACTGTCATGACTGTTTTTGCCATGTGGGTGGGTTAACCAGGGTACATGTATTGTGTGCAACATTATTTAATATATGTTTTTTGCATTCACAGGTGTATTTTCATGAATTCCCAAGCTTGTACATGAACTGTTATTAATATTCTCTCAAAAAACATATTCTCTTTAGTCCTAATTGTCAAGAGGTTTATGTCTTTGGAGGAGATTGTCTTTGTTCTTCAAAAATTTGTATTTTTGGACTTCTGCTTATGATTCTCCTTTATTGATTATTGATAGTGATTTTCTTGTTCTTTTTGGCTCCTTCTAGCTAGGCGTTTCCTTTTATATACTTCTTGTGTACTTAAGGGCGTCTTTATGCTTTTAATTATATTTTTCGATTACCTATAAAAAAAAGGTTGTCAAGAGGTCTTTTGAAGCTGAAAATACCTTTCAAACGAAATGTTGCATGGAGTGTAGAGAACAGGACATGGTTATGCTGTTGATAGAAGTGTGTTGTGGCCCTTTGGGGCTTTACTTGACTTTTCTCACTGGGAAGATTAGTGAAGGATTATCACTGCTTATTCAGAGCTATAGAAAATGTCCTTTAAAGGTATAGATGTGTATCAGATGTATGCAAAATACAGTAAGCAATTATGGCAGCCCAAAGTTCATGTACTCTTGACCTAGAAGCCAAGAATTCAAACATCTAAATTTGCGAAGTCATGAACTATAAAGACCTGGTTGATGATGTGACTATCCTTGACATCCTCTATCACTCTAAAGAATTCACGTTCTTTGGGTGTCAAAGGTTGTCAATGGATATCGGGGTAGCCATTTATAGTGGTACAAATTGTGTCTGGTTTCTTGATGGTCATATTAGATTAATGTGTCCTTTATATGTATTTGCTCATTCTTAATGCAGTTTGTATGCAATTCCAGTTTTTTCTGTGGGTGCATATAAATATAGCTTCCATTACTTATCATGACTTTGAGAACTCGTGATTTTTACACAAATCAGTCAGAGAATAAGAGTTGCAGCAGAGCCAGACGGACCACTATTAGTTTTCTAGAGGATACTTATGTGGCCAGTGCCAATACATCGGGATAAGGCTTAATTGAGTTGAGTCTTGTGTGATGGAGTCAATTATTTTCAGTGAGAAACATGGAGACCCATTTGAAGAACTAGTTAGGCATTTCCGTATAAGGGATCAATTTGTTGGGATTGTTTATTGAACAATATGTTAAAATATGAAGCTTGTTCTCTCAAAAAGTTAAAAAAAATCCCATATATATGTGTGTGTATATATATATAGCTCCCCCACCCCCTCCCCCCCCCAAATATTTTTTTTTAATGATTTGCCCTAATTCACACTATAATTCTTGGTTCCACGCTTCGGGGGTGATCTCACGAAAGAATATGAATGACCATTCAATTCCAACTTCTCGTATTTTACCCATTCCTATTCCTAAGGAATCATCTTTCTAGTGTTCCAAGTGCAGCCTTAAATACGTTCAAGTTTCTCTCTGCTACTGCTCATTTGAAACTTGTCTCTGTTGCAGGAAAAGCTTTTTTCAAGTAAAAATAGAACAGAGGCTTTGCTAGGAAAAAAGTTGAAGATAGACATGCTTCCTGAGATTGAGAAGGATCATAAGGTACTCAAAGCTAGTTGTGGAACAGAACGTTCTTAGTTTGTTTCATTGTCTTCTTGATTATGTTCATTAACAGTGTAGTCTAATAATTATTTTTCTTTAATAAAAGGAAATCTTGTTAATGTTTGCTGTTGTGTGGCAACAATTATCTGAAAGCTGGAATCAATTTGTTGTTTGCAGAGGAAAGAGAGGTTGCTGAAAAAGCAGCATAGACAAGCTCTCCTTCTTGATAATTATTTGACTGTGGATGGGCTTGTTCCAGGACGCTCCCTTCGTGACAGAAAACCTGTCACCTATACCTTTGGTAAGAGAAAACTGTTAATACTTTTTTCTTATTTAATTATGGTATTTTTCTAACCACTAGGGACTCTTTTGTGGGGCAAAATATGATCCAACTAATGACAGCATAAAATTATGGATGAAGCAAAATCAAATTTTGTTTCAACCTAGACATTCTTTTCTTAATTGTTTTCTTAGTGAACATAACCATAGGTTTACTGTATCTCATAATAGAGGATTGTTGTCATTAGGAGCTTTGCGAGTACATTGGTCTCCCAGAAGTTGTCTGCCTTTTTTCTGTCGCATAACTACTTTCCTTCTCCTTTCATTTCTGTTTCTTTGCATCTGTGAACAATTGGATGGATGTGATCAATGCTTTTGGCAGACAGCATACCCCTGCCGTGTTTTGATGGGGCAGCTTCTCTTGGTGGACATGTATCTGGATTAACTGTTTCTGTCTCTATATCATTTAATTGGATGAACATATGTTATTGGACTTCCTCTAGCCTAAAATGCAGTTCTAATCTCATTACCACATGTACTGGAATATATGCAAGTCAATTCAACAAAACCATAAATTCAATTTTTTTGGCCAATCTGCTCTACCTTAAGCCATATTCTATGTAATTATTGGAATATATGCGCCTTCCCATACACGGATCATTAGAGCCATTATATTATGGGTTTCTGAGTAAGGTAGATGTATGAGAGGGAATTAGGAAAAGAAAAAAGGGGGCCCGGGAGTGGATGCTACTTTCTTTGGACATTCCTGGGGAACATATTATGACCTTTTTAATGGGTACCATATTCAGTTTACATACTGTTTATATACATCTTAATAAATTTATGTGTGATGCTACTCTTAACACTAATTTAACACTGGTTGACATGGCGTGTTTTAAGTAGTTTCTCATTCAGTTACTTCAAAAAATGAAAAAATAAAAGGTACTTAAAACACATTACGTCAACCGGTGTAAAATGGGTGTGAAGAGTAGCATTACTCTAAATTTAAATTGTTATCTGAATTAATCTGGGGTTTACTGTAAAAATTAATTCTGGGAAGCTTGCAAGGTGAGCATGTCATGACAGAAAGATGTTTGTACTGATTGTTTGCCATGGTCTTGCAGATGATTATGACCGGTCCATCAACGAGGCTATCAAGATAACCAAGTATGGAATTTATTACCTAGGCATATAGTCGTATTGATTTACTATTGCCCTCCATCTCTCTCTGATTTATGTATCTTCATACCAATACGATGAACTCTTGACTTAATGTTCTCATTCTTGCTTTTGTCTCAGACGAAAACAACCATCCCCAGAACCTCTACAAAGAAGAGATCTGGCTGTGAAACCTGAACCTTCTATAAATGGCAAATGGAGTGGTCCTTCACATGCTTCCGAACATGACAATTTCAGTGCCCCATCTCCCACATCACCTGATTTTGATGATGATCAGGACGAGGATAAAATGGAACAAATGGACAGAAGGTGCTTCTTCTTTTTTTTTTTTTTTTTTATGTCAGAATTTATTTTTGTGTTAAAAACTCATCCCTGCATTGATTAAGCTGTATTGACATGTAGCAATAGGCGGAGACAGAGACCACAACGGTATTCAGCAAAAGAGTTTGTTGAAGCAGTTTCAGATAATGAGGCAGACTATGACAGTGATGACGAGATAGTTGGGGAAGCTGTTTATGATGAGGAATATCTGAGGAAACGTAAAGAGAAGAGGAAGCTGTCTAGTAGTTCTGAAGGAGATGAGGAGTATCGTTGGGAAGAAGAAAATGCTGAAGAAGAGGAAGAGGAAGAAGAAGATGATGGTGATTCCGTAAGTGTCAGCGAGGACAGTGACGAGCCCCGAAAATTTAGAAAACTGCCTGGCCGTACTAGGAGGGAAACAAAACTAAGGTCAGTTGATGAGCTCCAGGCAGGTCTAAGACGCAGTAAGAGGGCCACCAGAAATCGTATTAATTACCGACAGTATGAGGTATCAGAATCAGAAACAGAAACAGAATCTATGAAACCTGAGAAGTCAAATACATCGGATGCACGCTCAGATGCAAGTGAGAATGGGGACTATTCAGTGGAAAGTCAGGATTCTGATGTCAATGATAATGTCCAGGAAACAAAAGTTGATCAGCCTGTTGAAGCATACACTGAGATGGTAGAGAAAGAGCAAAATCAGCCGCCTGAGAAATCAAATAGCCCTGGCCAAGATGAAATTGAGGGTGTACGGAAAAGACGTTTCCTTGATCTAAATGAGCTTGCTCCTGGTTCTGGTTTTGATGATGGTCCGAACACAGTAATAAAAGATGAAGATACAGATGACTTCTGAAGCTTCCCTCTGCCGGAAAGCACAGGGGGAGTTGTTTTTTTCCCAGGGAATCTATGTGTACGATAGTAAGTTTCTAAATTTTGTGAGAAGCCCACGGAGGAAGTTAGTTAGAGTTCTTCCATGGTGTAATTTAAGCAGCTACTCTGGTGATGATTTGCTGCTGGGAGCAATGTGATGCTGAGAGTTATGTAGATTAGGTAGTCATTTTTTAGTTTCCACATTCAAAGAAACCTACGACAGATGAATCGGAAATTGTTGGGAGTTCGTTAGTCATCCAATCAATGTACAATAACCATTAACTAATATTGTAACTGATAAATTTGCCCTATCAAATGTTCCAGCCAAGTAGGTTTTTTTTTTCCTCCGTTCACGACAATTATGCGCCTCTGAGCATTTGGGTTGGTTGGGTCTGTTGGATAAAGCAATCAGGCTAGCAACTGTTGTGTTTATTGTAATGGACCATCCTCCCTCTAAAGGTAACTAATTTGTATTTTTATTTCAGTTTCACTTTCTTATTGTTTTGTTTTGTTTTCATGTTTGATGAATTCATTGTGTTGGAGATACTGCTTGTCAGGGATTTCTGTATGTTGTTTTGGCGCAATTTCTGCAAGAGATTAACCCCATAATCTTGGCACTTGGCCACAAATGTTTTACACGAAAATTATTTCCAAATTGTGCATTTCTAATTCACAGTGGTTTTTTCAGTTTCTTCGTCCACTTTAGTCTGAACAGCATCTTCCACGGTTGTATCTATCTCTTTCACGTCTTCATCTTTCTTCTTTGCTGCCTTCTCCTTCGCTTCCTCAAGAGCCTGTATCAAATTTGATAGACATGTCTCTGCATCATCCAGCAAGGACTTTGAAATAAGGCTCTCTGCAACATCAGCAGGGGTGATCTTGGTCTCCCCAATCAACCTCTGAACGGCATCAAACATGGGATGCATTTCAAGATCCAAGTAATTCTTTGCAAGCACCTTAAACCCCTCGAAACTGCAGTAAGAGAGCTCAATATGCTTGTCCATTCTGCCTCTTCTTATGAGTGCCGGATCCAGCTTCTCCACATAATTGGTAGTAAAAACAATCAGCCTCTCTCCCCCAGAAGCAGACCACAGCCCATCAATGAAATTCAGCAACCCTGAAAGGGTGACTTTGCCGCCGCTACCCTCTTCTTTTGCCTCTTTCTTGGCAATTTCTTTTCTCAGCTTCTCGTTCTCGTCATCTGAAGATTTCTCTGTTTTGATCTTCTTCCTCTGACCAGTAAGATCAAGCGAGCAATCAATGTCCTCAATTATGATGATGGACTTGCTGGTTGTCTCGATCAAAAGCTTCCTCAGCTCCGTGTTGTCCTTCACCGCTGTGAGCTCAAGATCATAGACATCATAGTTCAACAAATTAGCCATTGCTGCAATCATGGTCGACTTCCCGGTCCCCGGCGGCCCATAAAGCAGATAACCCCTCTTCCACGCCTTCCCAATCTTCGCATAGAAGTCCTTACTCTGGCTGAAAGTCAACAAATCTTCAACAATCTCCCGCTTCTTCTCCGGCTCCATCGCCATCGATTCAAAGGTTGCCGGATGCTCAAACACGATATGACTCCACATGGTTTGCTTGTGGCTGGAAAGCTTGTGATCATAAGTATTTGTGTAGAGCTTCCTCTGCCTATTCCTCACTCTAATCTCCTTCCCCTTGCTTAGAACATGCTCCAAGTAAGACTTTGTGATCAACTCCCGGTGCTTCTTATGAAACGTGATCGTGTAGATCCTTTTCTCCGGCTCAGGATAATACGACATAGACCTCGATTGCGACACAATTTTGGTCGACACCCACCAGACTTTAGCGCCTTCAAACTCGTCGGTGACTCTCTCATACTCGTCCATACTCAACGTCAGGCTGCTGGTATCTTTACCCATCTCAGCTTTGAGTCTTTTAGCGTTCTTGGAAGAGTTGGCGCTAAGATACGCCTCCACAGCTGCATAGGCTTCGCTACTCCTGAGCCTATCTCCTCTGAACTCGTGGAAGGAAACCCGAATATAGGGATAGAAGTATCCCATAAGCCTGTGTGTATATTTTTCAAAGGAGCGGCTAAGCACAGAAGGACAATATTGGCGGATGATCGCCCACACAAACATGAAGGTGGCTATGGTAGACCCCATATTCGCCCACATCCCTGTTAGTGCACTGCTTCCTTGTCTCTGTTTCTTAGCCATGATCCCCCCGCCGATCATGGTCGCCGGCAACATCTTTGGATTCTTGATGTTGTTTTTTGTTTCGGATAGTGGAAAGCTTTCCTTTCCTCGATGGGCTTTATATCGGAGACAAGTCAAAAAGTCAACAAGAGTCGGTAGGCGTGAGTTGTGAGTGGGGTTGCTTTTCTAGTCTTCCCTAGTCATGCCTTTTCTTTCCACAAAGCTGGCTGCAGATATTTTGATGAAAATTTCATGACACTTTCGTCTTCCTAATAAATTCATGTGAGTTACATTTTTCAACCCATTGTGCTTTGTGTGGGCCCTATTCCTCTCTTATTACTTTCGGTGCAGTAGAATTGCTGACTTGCTTCTTGTACGGAATTGAAACTTTTTTTTTTTTTTTTTGACATATCCACACAAGAGGGTAGATGAAATTCGAATTAGTGACATCCACTTCATAATGCGTGGTTCCTAATCGATTGAGTTATTCCTTGGGAACGTACGAACTTGAAACTGAAAGTGTGGAAGTTTGATTTTCTTCTTAGATTTCTCAAGGAACGGGCACATAGACGAAATGGGGAGACCGGCTGTCATTTTGTTTCGGTAAAATAATAGTTTGTATTTTTCTCTTTTATATTCTCTTTTGAAGAATAATCTAATAGTGAAATTTGAGTACTTTTTTTTTTTTTTTTTATATGTCCGCATAAAAGAAGTGATGATTCGAACTAGTAACTTCTGCTTCATAAGGCGTGATCCACAGCCGATTGAGCTACTCATTGGAGACGAAATTTGAGTGTATTTGAACTTTGGGTTCTAAGCGATTTTTTCTTTACTATTTTTTATACTTTATCTTTCATAGTAAAAATTTTCGTAATCGGGCCTGGTAGTAAATGTGTTTCACATTGAGCGAACTACTTAAATCTTGTTATTATCGCGTGTGATTGTCTTGTCTTATATATCTGTAATTGTAGTATTTTTGCACAACATATACAATAATAGTAGGAGTCAAAATGTAGTTACTGCTTCTGCTAACTGTCTAGGTGGTTAACCGCCGGTTAGCGTTTTCGCTTTTTAAAAGAAAAAAATAAAATCAAAATGACATCGTTTCAATGGTAATACCTTACTACATACGACAACATTTTTATTTTTTTATACATTTTTTTTTATATATTGTAAATACAAAAACAATGTTGTTGCGCGCGCACATATATATAGTTAACAGTTTTTTCAAATCTTAAAACCGCTAACCGCACCACCCTAAGTAGTTAGCAGTTTTTTTTTTTTTTTTTGAAAGTTAGATGTTTTTTCTAACCGTCTTCAAAAGTGATTATTCAGTCTTAAATAAAAGGGCAAAGAGGAATTCTAAAACAATTAAACAAAAAACAGTATTCCAGCTTTATTATGCAAGCAAAGTTTAGAAAAGAAAGTATTATATGATGGGATATTTTTCAGCATTGTTATGTTACGTATTCAAGTAAGAAAAGAAACAAAGTTTTTAAGGTACAATATTTTGGGCTCTATTATACGTGTTAGAGCATTTGCCTCACAAAAATTATTTTTTGGTTATTTTATTGGGGCAATTTAGTAAAAGTGACTAAAATTTTTCATTTTTAGCCTCATAATTTTAATAAAAAATAAATTGTAAGTGAATAGTATTTATTTTGTTATGGCCGGCCACCCCAGCACAGCCATGGGGGTGGTGTCGGCCACCCCCAACCAGCCTTTCGGGGTGGCGTTCTTGGGCTCCAAGGGTGGTTCGGCCACCCCATAGGGCTAAACCCATAAATTTGATTTATGGGTTTGGCCCTAGGGGGTGGCCGAACCATGCCTTAAGGCCATGGGGTGGCGTCGGCCACCCCCAACCGCCCCCTAGGCTGTGTTGGGGTGGCCGGCCACCCCCTAGGGCTGAAAATGGGGTGGCTGAACCACCTCCATGTTTTTTAGTAAATTTTTATTTTATATTTATTTTTAAAATTTAAATAATATTTTATTATTTTATATTGAGTAGGACATGTAACAGGTTGGTGGCTGTTGGATGAAAATGAATGACTAGAATTTCAAAACAAACCCATGGGCAATTCTTGAAGAATAGCCGGGGATCTCAATCCCTTTTAAAATAGTGAGGCTGCTAAGTCTGCTTTAAAAAAGTTAATAGTTAAAATAGAGAAAAATGTACTTTTAATTATTTTGGTGAGTAAAATTTAGTGAGGGTGCTAAGAATGATTTTAAAAGAAAACTCTTTCAACATTTCAGGAATGGAGAATTCTATTTTGGCTTTTCAAATAAAAGTGAAAGTAACTTTGTCTAAATTAGAATGTTAGTAATCTTTCCATTCAACAAGAGAGATTTTAATCCAGGGCGTACATCACGATTGGTTGTTTGCTTATTGAGTTGTGAACTCACATCTTTACTTGTAAATTGTTACTTTACAAAGGAAATGGTCCATGGATGTAAGAACGATGGACCAGAGTAGACAGTAGTCATGGTTTTTTGGAGTATTTGTGGTGTACAAGTTTCATTAATCAGTTTTGATTGTATTTAAATTTGACTTAATCGTTAATCTTCTAAGAAAAAATATGCAAAAAAAAAAAAAAAAATTAGGCTGAAAAACAAGAATGAAAGAAATCAAGCAGCCTATATTCGGCATTCGTGGCCCATTTTTTTTATTGGCCCAATTATTTAGTATTTGCCGGCCTTATTTGATGATCGGCCCATTCTTTAACTTATTTTGTGGCCCATCTTCGGCCATTGTTGCCGGCATCTATCATCTCGGGCCACCACCAACTTTGACGGTTTTCCGGCCACCATTTTCGGCCGCCACCATCTCTAGCCACTATAGCCAGAAACCTCTATCTCCTTTCCTGACTTTCATGACTTATTATTAGGAATGATTGAATCAAGTTGTGCATTTCTAATTCACAATAGTTTTTTCACGAAAATTATTTTACAATAAAATTATTTCCAAATTGCTGATTTCTAATTCACGATGGTTTTTCAGTTTCTCCGTCCACTACTTGAGACTGAACAGCATCTTTCATGGTTGTATCTTTCTTCTTCGCCGCTTCTTCCTTCGCTTCCTCTAGGGCCTGTATCAAATTCGATAGACATTTCTCTGCTTCCTCCACTGGGGACTTTGGCATAAGGTTCTCTGCAACATCAGCAGGGGTGATCTTGGTCTCCCCCATCAAACTCTGAACAGCATCAAACATGGGATGCATATCAAGATCCAAGTAATTCTTTGCAAACACCTTAAACCCCTCGAAACTGCAGAAGGAGAGCTCAATATGCTTGTCCATTCTACCCCTTCTTATGAGTGCCGGATCCAGCTTCTCCACATAATTAGTAGTAAAAACAATCAGCCTCTCTCCCCCACAAGCACTCCACAGCCCATCAATGAAATTCAACAGCCCTGAGAGAGTGACTTTACTGCCGCTGCCCTCTTCCTTCGCTTCTTTCTTTGCAATTTCCTTGCTCAAGTTCTCATTCTGATCATCTGCAGATTTCTCTGTTTTCTTCTTCCTCTGGCCAGTAAGATCAATCGAGCAATCAATGTCCTCAATTACGATGATGGACTTATTGGTTGTCTCGATCAAAAGCCTCTTCAGCTCCGTGTTGTCCTTCACCGATGAGAGCTCAAGATCATAGACATCATAGTTCAACAAATTCGCCATTGCTGCAATCATGGTCGACTTCCCAGTCCCCGGCGGCCCATAAAGCAGGTAACCCCTCTTCCACGCCTTCCCAATTTTTGCATAGAAATCCTTACTCTTGCTAAAAGTCAACAAATCTTCAACAATCTCCCGCTTCTTCTCCGGCTCCATCGCCAACGTTTCAAAGGTGGCTTGATGCTCAAACACTATATGACTCCACATGCTGGAAAGCTTTTGAGCAGGAGTATTTGTGTAGAGCTTCCTCTGCCTATTCCTCACTCTAATCTCCTTCCCCTTGCTTACAACATGCTTCAAGTATGACTCAGTGATCATCTCACGGTGCTTTTGATGAAAAGTGATCGTGTAGAGCCTTTTCTCCGGCGCAGGATGATATGACAGAGACCTCGATTGCGACACAATTTTGTTTGACACCCACCAAAAATTAACTCCTTCAAACTCATCGGTCACCGTCTCATGCTCGTCAATACTCAACGTCAGGCTGCTACTATCTTTCCCCGTCGTCTCAGCTTTGAGCCTCTTAGCGCTCTTGGAAGTGGCGGCGTTAAGGTATGCCTCCACAGCTGCATAGGCAGAGCTACGCCTGAGGTTATCTCGTTTGAACTCGTGGAAGGAAATCCGGATATAGGGATTGAAGAAGTCCATAAGCCTTCGTGTATAATTTTCAAAGTAGCGGCGAAGCACAGAAGGACAATATTGGCGGATGATCGGCCACAGAAACATGAAGGTGGCTATGGTGGAGCCCATATTTGCCCACATCCCTTTTAGTGCACTGCTTCCTTTTCTCTGTTTCTTAGCCATCATCGCTCCGCCGATCATGGTTGCCGCCGGAAACATTTTAATCGGATTCTTAATTGATGTTCTTTTTTGTTTAGGGTAATGGAAGGCTTTCCTTTCCTCGGCTTTATTTATATTGATAGAATCGTCAAGAGTTAGTGAGTGCCCAAATTTTTATTCATTCTTTCAAGTACCGGACAAGGAGTTAGTAGCCTTCTCTCCGGCCGGTCGGCAAATAAGGTTAAAAACCATATTTTTATGTCATAATTATAATACGATGTTGATGTTGCAATTCAGATCAATTTTTAGTAATTAGTGTTTGATCAAAAGTTAGTTAATAGAATATATATATATGCAAATAGTGTACAACTGTTTAGTACTTGTGATTATATATAGAGAGCTGCTGCCATACGGTTGTGGCAGAAAACATGGGTTTTCTGCCCACCAATCACAACATGACACATCAACATTTTAAGAAAAATGCAAAAACTTAAAATGAGAACAAAACACCAAAACCAAAAAAAATGAGGACAAAAATGAGGAACCACCAGCCCCATCTGGGTGGCCGGCGTGGCCACCCCCAGGCCACTCCCAGGCCACGGGGTGGCCGGCGCGGCCACCCCAGGCCACGGGGTGGCCGGCGCGGCCACACCCAGGCCACGGGGTGGCCCGCGCGGCCACTCCCAGGCCACGGGGTGGCCGGCGCAACCACCCCATGGCCACGGGGTGGCTCGCAGGCCACCCCAGATCTGGCTGGGGTGGCCTGCGCGGCCACTCCCAGGCCACGGGGTGGCCGCGCCGTGGTGGCTGGGGTGGCTATGGGCCACCCCTAAGGGGCGGAAGCGGAAGCGGCGTTTTCGGAGCAGCGGCTTCAGGCGGAGGTGGGCGGCAAGTCAATGTGGTAGGAATAATATGGTGTTTTGTTCTCATTTTGAGTTTATGTGCTAAGCTGAGGTGTCAGCTTGTGAGTGGTGGGCAAAAAACCCTCCCTTTTTGCCTCGACCGAATTGAAGTTATTCCCTTATATATAACGTGTCCACTTCTTTTGTTGGAGGCAGTTGTCAGAACATGGATGTCTCTAATTAATCTCGATTAACAATGTATTAATTGTTTTCTCGTGGCTCTTGGTGCTAGCTAGCTACCCTCTCATCAGATTCTCTAGGGAGCCAATCATGAGTACTTGCACTTTTCATTTTGCTTCAATTCTTTAATAATATATTAAAAAATAAAAAAATAAATATCAAATAACTTTTTATTTAATTTATTCGATATAAGAAAAATAAAAGATACGAATGAATAAAGTTGCATTCTTGGATCCGTTTTATATATATATATATTCTCTTAGCTAGGGATTGAGCCGAGCGTGCTCGATGACGTGCGATTTTTAAGATTTTTTAGGGTTTTAAAACGTTTGTTTAAGCCTATAAATATCTCCTTAACATAACTAGTCTAACTTTCTATACGTTTTCCTGAGCCTCTAGATTCCTTTTGAGTGTGAGAACCGTAAAGAGGAGAGAAAAACGACGAAATACTGTCGTTTTGAAGGCTTTATTGGGAGTTTGAAGCCCCACAATTAAGGTGAGATCGAGAATCGTTTCTTTTTCTTGTTCTAGCTTTAGTGTTGAGTGATTATTTTCTCTAGGTCGGAGTGTGTGTGAGTGTTCTTGGGTTGTTTGGACGGTTAGAATGTTATATAGGATTAATAGTTTTACTGTTTCTTCCGATAAGAACAAAGTTTTTAATCCAATTGAAAGGACCGGATACAACCCCACAATGGAAAGAAGCACAATAATTATAAAAAAAAATAAATAAATAAAGAAAAGTAAATATACAAAGATAAAAATTAGAGTAAGTACCTTTTGTTTCCGTGGTAGTACTACCACGTCATTTACAACATGGCCGCATGAGCTGACACTTGTATTACTTGGTCTCGTTAAACTATCATTTTGTTACCAAAACTTCTAATTCTGTAAGTCAACATTATTAAAAAATTTGAAATGACGCAAATACCTTATGTTTATAAACAAAATTTACATAAAATAATCTTAAAACTAAATTAAACAAATTTTTTTTTTTTTTTAAAAAAAAAAAAAGGTATCAAAATACCCGAAAAAAAAGAAAAAAAAAAAAAAAGAAGAAAAGTTCATGAGACGGCTGAACCACCATAGGGTATTGGTGGTGATGGTTTGGCCACCCTTAGGTAGTTTGGGGTGGCTGAATCACCCCAAAAAACACACTTGAGTTGATTTGGCCATCCCTTAAATTCATATAAGCCGGCTTACCAAGAATTTTTTGGAGGCTAGGCCACTTCTGTGTGATTTGAGGGTGGCTCAGCCACTCCTTATAGGCTCGGGGTTGGATTAGCCACCCCTAGGAATTTTTTTTTGAAAAAACAATTTTAAAGTTATATTTTTTTTATGGTTTATTTACTTTTAATTTAATTCTTAAGTTTTGATTTTTTTTTTTTTTAAAAAAAAATGGTTTTTCTAAGTTTATAATGCTTATATTTCGTTTAGGGTATTTCTGTCCTTTAATGAGATTAAACGTCTACAAATTGAATATTCTTTTTGATTTAACAAATTTTTCCTAATAGCAAGGGGTTTTTTTTTTTTTTTTTTTTTTTTTTGTTTAAATAAAATTGTAGTTCAATATGGTCAAGCGTCACGATGACAGCACGTCCAAGTAATGTCTAAGTGGCGAAATAGAAACATTTTGAGTATTTCAAAGATAAAATCACTCCGAAACAACTAAACTTAGGTAATCACTATAATATAGAAGATTGAAATACATGCATGCAAATTAAATAATAAATATACAACCCATGTAAAATGCTTAGACTATGAACAACAAGCTTCCTGCTGATCAATATTTTTACAAGCCCCGACCCAAGAAGAGCAGAATTCAAACATAACCAACCCTTCCAAAAGTGACTTAAAGCCACGTGATGAAGGGGACAAAATTGCATTAAGTAAAAACATAAAGTGACTTTGCACCTCTCCTATTAATATAGGACTGTCTGACCATTAAAGATGAAACACCCATAATTTTTCCCTTTGTCTAATTGTTTGTCCCTCTGTTTCAGCCATGGATGTGCATGTGCACTCAGCTCCTAGCAGCCGCAATGCTAGAAGGGAGACCTCAAACCCCCTGCCGTCATACCTCGATCTAATTGGTTCATAGCTGCAACGTCAACAAGAAGTTTTAATAACTTGTCCTTGTTCTCCTTATACATGTTCTTGACTTTTGAATTTGATTAAAACAACATAGCATTTTTCATTAAAATGAAAAATGAATAATGGAGCTGAAGCTCGAACTTAAAATTTTCATTCTGAATGTTATGTTAAATCTCCACTTATCCATAAATATGGATAAATCTAAAGATGATAGAAGCTCGAACTTTAACTAGTATTGTGCCCGAAAAGTTTGTTGGGTTGTCTAGAATTGTTGTGTTTATTGTAATGGAACCATCCTAGCTCCCTCAAAAGGTAACTAATTTCTATCTTTATGTATGCTTAATTAGCTTTCTTATTGTTCTTGTATTTCAGCATCATTGAATTATTTTTCTTTCTGTGCTGAAGATGCCCATATAAAATTGCTTGTGTTGACTGGTTTTTCTCTTTCAAATTTTGACAGGCAAATATAGATTCTCCAATTTCTACAAGAAAGTGATCCCCCATTATCTTGGCACTTGCCTGCAGAAACTTTTTACATGAAAATTATTTCAAAAACATGGTTGCTTCTCTGAATTACGATGTTTTTTAAGTTTCTTTGTCGACTTGAGACTCGACAACATCTTCCATGGTTGTCTCTTTCACGTCTTCATCTTGGTTCCTCACCGCTTCTTCCTTGGCTTCCTCGAGAGCCTGTATCAAGCTCGATAGACATTTATCTGCATCATCCGTTGGGGACTTTGGCATAAGGTTCTCTGCAACATCAGCAGGGGTGATCTTGGTCTCCTCCATCAACCTCTGAACAGCATCAAACATGGGATGCATTTCAAGATCCAAGTAATTCTTTGCAAGCACCTTAAACCCCTCGAAACTGCAGAAGGAGAGCTCAATATGCTTGTCCATTCTACCCCTTCTTATGAGTGCCGGATCCAGCTTCTCCACATAATTGGTAGTAAAAACAATCAGCCTCTCTCCCCCACAAGCACTCCACAGCCCATCAATGAAATTCAACAGCCCTGAAAGAGTGACTTTGCTGCCGCAACCCTCTTCCTTCGCCTCTTTCTTGGCAATTTCTTTACTCAACTTCTCATTCTCATCATCAGAAGATTTCTCTGTTTTCTTCTTCCTCTGGCCAGTAAGATCAAGCGAGCAATCAATGTCCTCAATCACAATTATAGACTTACTGGTTGTTTCGATCAAAAGCTTCCTCAGCTCCGTGTTGTCCTTCACAGCTGTGAGCTCAAGATCATAAACATCATAGTTCAACAAATTAGCCATTGCTGCAATCATCGTCGACTTCCCAGTCCCCGGAGGCCCATAAAGCAGATAACCCCTCTTCCACGCCTTCCCAATTTTTGCGTAGAAGTCCTTACTCTTGCTGAAAGTCAGCAAATCTTCAATGATCTCCCGCTTCTTGTCCGGCTCCATAGCCATTGTTTCAAAGGTTGCCGGATGCTCAAACACAATATGACTCCACATGGTTTGCTTGTAGCTCGGCCACTTGTAGCCAGGGCTATTCGTGTAGAGCTTCCTCTGCCTATTCCTCACTCTAATCTCCTTCCCTTCCTTCACAACATGTTCCAAATACGCGTCGGTGATCATGTCACGGTACTTGTTATGAAACGTGAGCTTGTACAGCCGCTTCTCCTGCTCGGGATAATACCCCATAGACCTCGTCGGCGCCGACGCGACTTTGCTCGACAGCCACCAGACTTTCGCCCCACGAAAATCATCCGTCACCCTCTCGTGCTCGTCCATGCTCAAAACCAGATTGCTGCTGTCTTTCCCCATCTCTGCTTTGAGCCGTTTGGCGCTCTTGGAAGAGTTGGCGCTGAGATATGCCTCGACAGCCGCATAGGCTTCGCTGCGCTTCAGCCTATCCCCTGCGTACTCGTGGAAAGAAATTCGGATGTAGGGATAAAAGAAGCCCATGAGCCTGTGGGTGTATTTTTCAAGGAAGCGGCGAAGCTCATATGGGCAGTACTGGCGGATGATCGCCCACAGAAACATGAAGCTGGCTAACGTCGAGCCCATTGTGGCCCACATCTCGGTCATCGTTGCCGGAAAAAATGTGGGTTTTTGCATTGTGTAACTTGTCTTTGAGGTTGAAGGAAAGCAAGAGTAGGGTAGGGAATGAGGAAGATCAGAGCTAGTGTTTATATGCAGATGGGATTTTAATTTTGGATTTAGAAAGATAAAATAATTTAAATATTATTTCTTTTTGCTTATGGTTTAATTTGAATATTAATACTTTTTGGGGTGGCACCATTGATGGTGATCAATGTGATGGAAGGACTACGTGGACGGTGGTCCACAACTTGCAAAATAATGTAAAAGCAAGTGACCAGTCGGCCCATCATAGTGTCCTTATGGGGGTACGTGTCATGCACATGAGACAGCCAAAGCCATGAAATGGGCATGGTGTTGGCCCATGGAGATGGAGTTGGATGTTTATTTTTTTCTTTGGGAAGTGAAAATTTGGGTGATGTTGATTGACAAAGAAGATGACAAATTTTGGAAGGACCATGGATCCTTCCTATGCCTTTTTTTCTTAATCTTTAAATCGTGCTTAACCTTTTAGGCTTCTCAATTTACATTAAAAAAAAAACAAAAATCAACTGGGGTTATGTTTGTTAATCATTCCCAATACCTCCACAGGAATCCTCGAATCAGATTCCAAATGGATGGGTTAGTGTGAGCTTATCCAATCGGCCGTGCACTCTTGGAATAGGTATTCATTTTATGAAAGATCCTGACTTAAAGTGGTGAGAAGTACTTATATTGTGTTGTTCTAAAAAGTTCTTTAAAGTGATTAGAAGTGTTCTTACAAGTGTATTTAATTTAGTGAGATCCATATTTGAGAAAAATATTATTTATTAAGTACATCTGCTTATTTTGAGAAATCCCAAGTAAACATAGAGTCCTATTTATTAAAAAATAATTAAAAATAATAATATAGAGAGGTTGTGCAGCCACCCCTCTCTTCTATTAAGAGTAGCCACACGACATCCTTCTTTAATTTTTCTTTTTCTAAATAATAAGTTAGCTCTTGCGACTACACACTCCTTAACATGACATTGATAATCACAAGTAAATTTTGAATTTGATAATAATTTTATTTTCATGTTAAGGAGGATGTACTCCGGAATGTGAGAGTGAGCGTATATGTATCATTTCTCTTCTTACAATATGGTAAAAAAATAATTTTATAAAATATATTTTATGTTTTAAATTGTTTGTTAATATATATATAAAAGAAAAAAATGACAAGGATAATTACATAAGACTGAAAGCAATGATAGAGAAGTCACATTATGCCCAGATGCAAATTTAAAATTGCAATGAATTAAGTGTGTAGTGATGCCGCACACGAATTTTCTGGGAAGTAAGATATTTATTGACACGAAGATTCCATGAGGTCATCTCATGCCTCTTGACAATAAGCAAAAGTTTACTCATTCTTTTTATTTTTTTATTTTTTGGGGGTGGGGGAGGTAAGTAATCATGCTTTTTATTCACCCTAGTGGACTACTAATTATACACTAATTACAGGATAATTGTGTTTTGCTAACACGGTTTTCACATGTCAATTCCATGAACAAAATTTTCCCCCAAAGCAATAATAGCTCTCTTAGATTATTCATATTGTGCTCTACAAATTTCCTCTATTTTTTTTTTTTTTTTAAAGTACTTACATTTCACTTTTTATTTTAGTTTTCAACTTCTACCATCTTATTTAAAATTTTAAATATTCATTCTTTTTCTATTTATACTTTAAAGTTATTTACAAAAAAATAAATAAAGTTATTTGCATGTCTTATCAAGAATCAAAAAGCTTTTCTTAAAAAAAAAAATGGTGAAACTTAGTGAACATTGTAGCACGTTACTAATTTTGGGCTAAAATATGGGACGCAACTACATTTACACCTAAATTTACATAAACACTTATTTAATGTGATTGGATACACCACAATACTTGGTAGCCGTTGGTTTTAGTTAATGAAATAATTAGCACAAAGCTTTCTAGTGTAGGTGTTAGCTAATAAGCTACAAGACAATATCCAAAAAAGAAGACAATATGAAAGCTAGAACCAAGACATCCCCACCTCCTTAATAAAAAAGAATCTCTTTCATCAAACTTGTATTATTATTGTTAGGTCGGCCAAATTTCATAAAAATCTAGACAGCTTAAAGAGGATAAGTGAATCTTGCGTTTTAGACCATCCGAATCAAATGGGCCATGTAATCTTATCTCTTAAGCTGTTTAAATTTCCGTCACATAACAATTTACCCCAAGAATCTCTATTAAACTTGTAAAAAGTAAATTTACAAGATGGGTTAATATAAAAATTGCTCTCCCAAGATTTCCAAGATCCTGCAAAAGCCAAAAGACAGCTCAATTGGGGGACATTCTCACATAAAGCTGTCTAAATAGATTCTCAAGCAATTTGTAAGTGAACTAAGCAGCCGTCCCTCTCTTATTTTGATCTAATCCTCTTCCAATTCCGTCTTGTATCTTTCTCCCTTTCCCTCCCTGTGGAACACTTTCCATTAAAGTATCTGATAAATTACGTGGCCACCTGCAGCCTGAGTTGGCCACTTCATTGGGAAAAAAGACAAAGGGTCCAGTCATGTCACTCACGTGGCCATGAACGTTTTCTAAGTACATTGAGAGTGACTTCAGAGGAATCATTTCCCCCCAAGAAGCTTATTTCATCACTTTCCAAAGCTTATTTCATCATTCTATGAAGAACTGGGGTAACCCTAAGGGAAAAGTACTCTGTTTCTCTGCATGTCATATCAATTATCACGTGTACTGATTATCAATTTAACTTGACATTTTCTCATGAGAAGATATATACTCTATTTGGAACCTTGTTCGGTATGAATTTAACGTGAAACATGTTTCTCCACACAATTCTGAACTGCACATGTAACATAGAACCAAATTTATAAGTGTGGATATAAATCATTTGGAATGAAATAAGGTAAATATAAAACAGAATAATATGGAATAAAGGAAAGAGAAAAAGACATAAAAATTAAGGTGGTTTGGCATATTTCTTAAAGGCTCAATAAGTTACATATTTTCTTGATTTTATAATTTGAGTACACAACTTTATTCATAGAGCTTTATATGTGATTTGAAATATTACAAATACAAATATATCTCTTAAATTAGGGTTAACAAATATTATCTACATTCCTTAATTTAGGGAATACAAAATTAACATTTATTTCAAATTATTTATATCCTTAACACACTTAACAGTTGGCAAGGGAATGAAAGGCCTTGTTTTTCAAATTTTGATATATAATTTTTGAGTAATGCTACAAGTTCATCTTGTGTCTCTCTTGAGCCTCTTCAATAATGATGTGGCTATTTAAATCATCATTGAGCTTATGATTGATTATTATTGAATTTTGATCAAATGATGATTTTAATAGCCACATTATTCTTGGAGGAACTCAAGAGGAACATAAGAAAGACTTCTAGAATTACTTATAATTTTTTTTTAAAAAAAAAAAAAAAATCATTAAAGTTTGACTCCAAATAAGTTCATAGAATTGGCAACAAGTGTTCATGTGTTGGGTTTGAATCGTGGTTAAGTATTGATGCAAAATTATATATGCCAACCGTAACTTACTAATTTCATGTTTGATTGATATTAGATTTGTAGATCACAAAAAAGAAAAAAAAAATTGATGCATTGAAGATAATTACAAGCTGGTGGGAGCTTTCACACTTATCCTCAGAATAAAGAGTTTGAAGTCATAAGATTTTTCCTTTGTAAGTGGGCAAGTAGAACTGACAACCAATGGAACCCACAACTCCAACCCCCTTTGCCCTTATTTGTGAGAAAGGAGATACCAACCAATACAACGACCATTGACTCCATAATAGTGTAAAACCATCATCACCAGATTCACCACCACCACCAACGACAATCTTTTTTGTTCTAGGGGGCCAATGCCAATCAACTTCGAATTCATAGTAGATTGACATCTCACCCGACGAATGAGGCTTTGTTTGTTTATGTGTTTAGGAGAGTACTTTTTATTTTTAGTTTGAAATAGTATTTTGATGTAACATATATAATGTAAAAATAGTTTTAGGTGTTTGTTGATTGTTGAATGTTTTGTGTTTTTGAGTTGTTTGTTAATGTTTTTGTTTTTAATGATTTGGGTGAAAATCTAGTTTTAACTTATTACGTCAAAATCTTTGAGTTTGGCCTCCGAAACAGAGAAACTATTGAGTTTTTAACTATGACAATTAAAATTGAGTTTTGCTTTAGTGACAAATTTTTCGTCTAATCTTTAACGAAATACTTGTCACTTGTGATATTGTTCATGTTGGACCAATTATAAAAATGTAACATGTGTATCTAGATACATGTCAGCCTTCTATGAAGGCAATTATGCCCCAAATTAAATTAAAAAATATATATATAAAAAAATAAAAAATAAAAAAAATGAGAGGGATAGAGATCCACCCCACCGTCACCCTCCCCTCAAAGGGAGACAATAAATGGTAAGTTGGTAACTCTACCCCTAGAGAGGGATGGTGAGGTGGATGCACCCTCACTAACCTTACAAAGGACAAAGGGGATGATAGAGGTAAAGATTCACCCTACAAAGATGTTTAGGGGTCCCCCAAGGGTAGGTAGGGGTAGAACCACCCCATATCCCTCTATGAGGTGGATCTCCACCCCCACCACCTCCTTATCTGAGTGGAGGGTGGTGATAGTCGGACCTTCACTCCTTTTTTTAATTATTTTTAACATAATTGCCTATATGACAAGTTGGCATGTATTTGGATACAAGTCACTTTTATATTGGTTTGATGGGAACAAAATGACGTACCAAAAATGTGATGGCAAGTTTTAATTATTTGTTGCTCGAGCAAAATTAAAAACTCAAGTACGTACTTATCTATCGTATCACAAAAGCAAAACTCAAAAGAAGTTTTGGGATTTCACTAAAAAAAAAAAAAAAAAAAAAAAACCTAGGTCAAACCCATGCATATCCCTATCCATGAGCCGAGTTCACGGGTGCTCGCTAAACTGAAGGCATGACGACGACTTTGACTTGGGAGCTGCGGCATGTCCTATTTGCATCAGCAAAATGGGATTTTCTCAATAATCTATTTATCTAAACAGTAAATTATTGGAGTTTCAACACCAACAAGTAGGTAGAATGTCTAGTGTTAACACAGTCATCACATGCCACTCACTGGGGGAAGGTCTACAAGAGAAAGGAAAGGTCTACAAGAGGGGTTTACCAGGGTTGGATCCAGCAAGACGACTCTGACGCTCAAGTCAATTGATGAGGATGAGAAAAAAATATCAACAGTGTTGAGATAAGGCAAATTAGGAGTATCTAAGTAAGTGCCCTCTCCTTTTATATAGGGCTTATCAGTCTCCGTCATTTATTTCTCTTTTGTTAAATATATTGGATAATATATTAGAAGCGGAAGAAAGAGAGAGAAGAGAGAGAGCGAAAGCACACAATGGACTACATTGTATTGACTCTGATTATAATAATGAATACAGAGACCTCTATTTATAGAGAGGCTAGTAACTTAATAGACTAAGGAAAGGTAAACCTAGTAGACTAAGGAAAGGTAAACCTAATAGACTAATAATATCTAAGGAAGTAAATAACAAGTAAATAACATTAACATAATATTCTTAACATCCCCCCTCAAACTCAATGTGTAAACTTGAGTTTGGATAAACGAAAAGGGAAAGAAAAATGAATTCGCCGAAAAAGCTGCTTATGCTGAAACAATTGCCGAAGTAACGTCATAAAAGTTGTTAGAGACCGGTGGATTCTGCCTGCATTTGAGCAATGTATTTAAGCTGGAGCTTGGTTCACTTGATTGTAATTTTGACTTGAAAACCATATACTAGTAATGAAGTAGCTCGCCTGGTCGGCTGAGAAAAGTAGGTTCGGTTAAAAGGGGCTTGTTTGGCCCGTAACCCTTGGACCGTCTCGCCTGAGCTAAAGTCTGTCCCAAAAAATTCTAACTAGTAGACCATCTCGCCTGGTCGGCTGAGATAAGGAGGGCCGGTTGAAGAGGCTAATCATGCCTGAAACCCTTGGACCGTCTCGCCTTGTCGGCTGAAGTAAAGTCTGACCCATCTAACTAGTAGACCGTCTCGCCTAGTCGGCTGAGATAAGTAGGGCCGGTTGAAGAGGCTAATCATACCTGAAACCCTTGGATCGTCTTGCCTGGTCGGCTGAGATAAGTAGGCCCGGTTGAAGAGGCTAATCATGCCTGAAACCCTTGGACAATCTCGCCTTGTCGGCTAAAGTAAAGTCTGACCCATCAAAAAAAAAATTCTCACTAGTAATGGATCAATGGCCTAGGAGAGGTTGCAGTGACCGGTGATGGCAGTATTTGACGAGGCATAAGTGGGCCGGTTGAAAGGGGCTTCTTTGGCCCGAAAACCCATGGACCTGAGGAAAGATTGGTCGGACTTGAGAATGCCTACTGCAAGAAGAATTAACCGGATTGAACTGCGCCCAAGAAAAGGCTATGGAATCGAATTGAACAAGCATGAACCAACTTGAACCGCATAAAACAAAGGCCTAAATTTGGAGAATAATATTGTTTTCTGCCATATAGAGATGCCAAAAGCAAAAATAGACCACAAATTTGAAATCATGACGAAAAATTGAGTAGAAAACACCTGGTCAACTCTTTTTTTTTTTTTCTTTTTTTCTTTTTTTTTTTTTCAGTGGTCAAAGTCAACGGTCAACAGTCAAAGTCAACGCTATAAAAGTCAACCAGTTCAAGGTGATGACGTGGCATATCCGCCGATGTGGCACTAATGACGTGGCAATGTCTGACTTGATACTGATGACGTGGCACACATGCTGACGTGGCATATCCGCTGATGTGGCACTAATGATGTGGCAAAGTCTGACTTGGCACTGATGACGTGGCACGTAGGGCTGACGTGTCTATGATGACGTGGCAATTAGGGCTGACGTGGCAAGGATGGCGTGGCACGTGGGTGCGATGGCGCGTGTGGTACACGCGCGAACGGAGGAGGCGTGTACTAGCGCGTGGATCTGACGCGCGGAACTTCTGGGGGCGCGTGGAGGCGCGTGAAGGGTCGTATGGAGGATCTGAGCCCTGTTCTGGAATCCTGGGGAGCAGATCTATCGATCGGTGGCCTGAGGGAAGTAATCGGACCACCGTGGCGGCCGGTGGCTGGACGGCAGTGGCGGAATTGCCGAACCTTTGGGCGGCGCGTGAGAGCGCGTGTGGGTTCCGATATGGCTGTGTGCGGCGGCTCTGGGACGGTTGTCTTCCGGGCTTTCAGGCGGTATAGTGATACGCTGAAAACCTCGAAGAGAAGATAGAGAACCGTGAGGATCAGAGAGAAGGATTCGCCGGATAATACTGGCGGCGCTGGAAAACGTCAAAGACGTTTATTAGAGGCCACAAAAAAGGTGGCTCTGATACCATGTTAAATATATTGGATAATATATTAGAAGCGGAAGAAAGAGAGAGAAGAGAGAGAGCGAAAGCACACAATGGACTACATTGTATTGACTCTGATTATAATAATGAATACAGAGACCTCTATTTATAGAGAGGCTAGTAACTTAATAGACTAAGGAAAGGTAAACCTAATAGACTAATAATATCTAAGGAAGTAAATAACAAGTAAATAACATTAACATAATATTCTTAACATCTTTTAAGGTTTTAGAAACTCTTACCAATAATTGTTACTTAATTAAATAGAGATTCCGTCCTTAAAGTTTGTTAGTGGTTGGCTAAGCTGAGAGAGTCGGGAATCAGTTGTGGGGAAGTAATTTTAGGTGGCCTGCTTGTATCCTATTAATAATGATATGGTTATTAAAATTACCTTTTGATAAAAATTCAATAATGATTAATCAAAAATCTATTGGTGATTTTAATAGCTATATCATTCTTAGTATGACACATATAGGACACAAGTAGGTTACCTAGAATTACTCGTTGTGAGATGTTACATCTTGGTAAAGATATACCCGCGGATCATAGCTAGCTGTTTGGGCTGCAGGCCTTCCAGGCCCCTTTGGTTGTCGGCTGGCAGACCTTCTAGGCCCTTTGGTCGGTGACTATCAGGTCCTCTAATAGCCCCCCAATAATAGTACTTCAGGAAAATTTTGTTTGTAAGTTTAGTGGTAACCAGGCCCTCCATCTAGGTTAACGTAATATCTATGACAAAAGCTTATCAACTTCCTTTACACAGAATAGTAGAACAACTCACAAAAATAGACCAAACCCTAACAAATCAGAACTTTGATTCCAGAATAAGAGAAAAACAGATCGAACTAAGATTATGTCAAGGTGTTCAGATTTCTGAACAATTTCAAGGGCAGCCTTGCCTTCTTGATTGGTCATTTCAAGATTAGAACAAAAACTTCTCTACAAATTGCACACAGAAATTGTGTAAATAATAGCACAAACCCATCTTCCCAAAAGGAAATTTTGAGGAAACAAACACACATGCTGCTGATACTAGCCACTGATGCAGATAAAGGAGACCTTTTTAGGGGGTGCTGGGGGCAGCAACTTACCATATAGTCCCTAGCATGTATGGTTCTCATTGCGACAGATTGACCCTTCCCTCCCTCCAGATATTTAAGAATGTTGAACTCTTTTGCCCCTGCCAATGTCTTTCTTTCTGACCCCATTGACAAGACAAGAAATTTCTAAGTGAAATCCACAAAAGCAGGCTCTCATGTACATAGATATATCAACTAAAATATTCTGAAAGATATGCCCTTTGCCTTTGGATTCACGGTCCGAGGCTTGTTTTCTTGTCTTAGTTGTCTACTATCAATGTAGAGTCAAGCAGCCATCATTGCTTCTTGATTTCGTCCTCTACTTCCTTTTATATATATATAAAAGAAAGTAGAGGATGAAATCAAGAAGCAATGATGGCTGCTTGACTCGTAAGACCAAGGTGTGAAATATTTTTAACTAAAATTGGGTGACTTTTAGAGGGAAGGTTCAAACTTCTTAATGCAATTTTATGGATCACTGAGCCAGTGATGGCAACCTGTAAAACAGAGAAATCGTCACCGAATCTGCCAGTCCCATGATACTTAAGTTAGCATGATATTTTGAATGAAAAGAAGGTAATAAGTTAGGGTTTTTTGGGAGACCTAAGAGCCCCCTTTGCTTGATGCCTTGCTTTGCTTTTATAATTTTAATGTCTTTGATACCTTGTCAAGTTCTACTTCAAAAGATAAAATCTTAATGAGACATCTTATACATTATTCTCTCAATCATCTTTTAACCATATTTTTTAGCAAATTCAATAGATTCACCATTAGATTTATGGACTCATATGTAGGTCTCATACAAATTTAATTGTAGATTCATTCATTTACTATAAGGAGATGAGTGAAAGATTGGATAAAAAATAATTTTTATCATTTCTCTTATTTGAGTAGGGTTTACCATATATATCAAATTAATTTTTGTTCAAGTGCATAGTTTCTACGAGGAGAAGATCTTGAATTATTTTTGAGAAAAGTCTACGTACCCCTCAAACTACCACTCAATTGACAATTATCCTGCACAAACTTTCAATTGCAACAATGTCCCTCCCAAACTACAAAAAATTATCAATGTCCCTCTACTGATGAAAATACCCTTAATAAAATTTAAAAATAAAAAATAAAAATAAATAATAAATAATAAATAAAAAAAGAAAAGAAAAAAAGGAGTGTATTTTTATTTTTATTGAAAAAATTGAAGATCATCTTTGTCTTTTTGCTGACCTTGGAGGACATTATCAATTTTTTTGTAGTTTGGAAAGGACATTATCCTAATTAAAAATTCGATAAGATATTATCAATTCGATGGTATTTTAAATGGACTAAACTACGTGAACTTTTTCTCCTTTTTTTAAGCTTTTGATGGCATGATTATCTTTCATGTACATGTAGGGGCATATTGAGTATAGGACCCATGATAGATTTTATCTCCAACAAAACTCATGACCTTTAATTTAATATTATATAAATCACTACTTGTCTCAAAAGTTTAAGTTAATAAAAAATTATAAATTTAATTATTTTTTATGAAGAGAATTTAATCCTTTTATTCCAACTAATTTTGTGATCAACGTGAAAAAACCAAATTGCCAGAGCCAGAAAGACCTTCTACGTACTTCAGAGGCTTAAAAGCATGAACAAGCACACAGGTTTTGAATCTAAATGATAATCATTTCCATCGGCTGTGGTTCAAACGTAAATTACAGAGTTTGGATTGGTATAAATTTGTTCCCTACACATCTAATCTCATCATCTTCCGACTTCACAGGCCCAAAAAGGAAGTGGGGGGAGAAAAAAGGGAAACAAGGAGATGGAAATAATGAACGAATTTGGAAGGCCATTTATACAGGGGCCGGAGATGATTAACCCAACTCCCACAAAATGTACAATACATTATGCTGACTGCAAAACTTGTTTCTCTCCCTGTTCTGTCTCAGATTTATATCTCAGATTCTGAAGGCATTGCACCTCCTCCTCACCTTCCGCCAGAAAGCAAAGGCAGCAAGATAAACATGAAGCATGCCTGCCATGAATCATCATCTCATGTTGCAGCACTGAGGCCTTCCCAGCGTTTGCAATTTGCCCCACATGCAGATCATCTGCCTTGGAGACTGGTAATGGGCTGTATAATAATCTTCTATGCACCCAAACTGGCAGAACTTCAAGCTATGCACATAGTGAACTGGTTTTGAGCTATTGAACTGCTCCACCCACATTCCCATACTCACATCTTCCATTTTAAACATCTACACAAAGTAGTAATTATATCAATAATCACCAAAAACAAATAAGCCAATAAAAATATGCCGAGTACAATCATTGATGTGCTTGAACCATGATTTCTCATAAGGGGGGCCAAAGCATAAATGCTGGGACAAACCTAATTTTGATAGGGTCCAAACTTAATTTATAGGCCAAAAAATAATTTATGTAGCATATGACAAAATATATGTTTCTCAAACTCGGTGTCACTTACCCTTAATTTATGTTTCTCAAACTCGGATACGATGAAGTGTGATACGTCAGATGACAAAATATAGCCTGGTCCATTTGCATAGGGTGGATAATCTTCTTCTGGCCACTCCTGAAACCACCACAAAATGACAGATTTGGCAAGAGAATCAATATCTAGAATGCGCATCTCTAAAATACCAACAAAAAATAATAATGTAGCGTACAATAGTTACACAAGTAATGTAGGGGAGTTCCTTTTAAGCAACAATAACACCAAATAAAAGATACTCACAACTCAACACTATAAATGTGAACAATACTGATTTATGTCAAACTTTATTGATACCTCTTCTTCTAACAAGCAAAATCCAGCCCAAAAATTCTTCTTCATTGTGCTTCTTTTTCTTTTTTTATATTTTAAATAAAGGTAATGTTTGAAGTAAGACCTATCATCATCAACTCCACCCTTTTACCACCTAAGCCAATCCACAGTGGCTTCAGTCTGTGAATACTTACTGACAAGATAATCCACCAAATCCACCAGTCAATAATCTATTTTGATATTCACTTTAAAAAAATTGCAATTAAACACGGAAACACCCCCTCCCCCATAAAAATAAAAAATAAATAAACAACAACAAAAAATCGAAGTAATCAATCATCCCCAACTCTAATCAGTTCTACGACAAAAGGCAGGTCAGGTAACAATTGGATGGTGATAACCAATAGAAGAGCTGACTACATCAGAGAGTTTTGCAGGACTACAAAGTAATACGGCGGACTTGATTTTTTTTTCTTTTCTTGTAAGTAACACAGTGGACTTGATTGAAATAAGTAATATCATCTAAAAACAATAATGCATTGAGTCAACAAACAAAGTTTGAATTATACAGATATAAGAAACTAGTTAACAATATTAGTGGTATCAGAACCAGCACGTTCTTCCATACCTCATATGTCACCGCCCATTTACCATAGCGCAGGGGCTTATGGAAGTAATTTATGTTCCCAATGTACAAGCTCCTACCCTCGGGCACCTTCTTTGCTTCATCAAAAACTGCATCCACTCGCACAAATGTGTCATCATCACACTTCATAATATACTTAGAAGATACTGTGCGAACCTGTAAACAAAGAACGGAAGACATTAAGTGCAATGATCTTAGTAGAAGAACCTACAAGTTAATATTAATTTTCTTCAATTTGTATTTATTCCACAACTCACCCCATATTCACAGATGGCAACAGTTTTCAAGACAACGAGATCATAATTATCCATGTAAGGCACAATAACAATATCTCCAAAAAACTCTGCTTCTTTCTTCAATTCAACATTCACTTCCTTTCTCGTGTGCTGTCCAAATATCAATTCAAAAGGTATTTAATAATCTCCAAGTTGAATTCCGTATTTTAGCCTACAGCCATCAAAACTGCAAGTTCCAAATGTGTTTTCACTTACCAATGCTACAAAGAAACGAGCTACCACATTCGAAGATTTGATAAGCTTATGCTGCATCCAAGACTTCCTTACAGCCATCCGCTCACCAAAATGGTTGCCAGCAGAGAGAATACCAATGAAAAGCTCCACATCCCCATCCGGAAGTGGTGGGGCCTTCCATCGGCTTGAAAACTCAAGATGTCGCTGTGGAGAAAAACTAGGATGTGATGCAGGTAAAGAGGCAGCAAAGACAGAGTGGACATCAACATCCCCACTCACTGCTAGCCCAGTGGCATCCTCCAAAGTAAATCCCTGTTGACATTAATAAACAATCTTAAAAGAGATCCATATTTAAATTGAGATAAAAAGATTGAAGATAATACTCACGGTGCGATAAGGGAAGGATGTGACATGCCGCCCATCAACATTAATATGATAACCCTCAAATCCGGCACTAATAGTTAGAACAAACAGCTTGCCTTCTCCAAATGCAAATGGCCAGTCAACAGTAACCTTTTTCGTTCGGCCTATTAATCGGTTCAACCACCATGTTGCCTTAGACTCCTCTGAGCCATTGTCATCATCTCGAATCCACTTCTCGCACTTCACATGATCATCAACTGCAGCCAGTCAAAGGAATTGCTCAATTTGTTGCTACCACAGTTAAAAAGGATGAAGGAAGCTACGAGAAAATATTCCAATATAAAGTATGTTTTTTGGAACAGTTTTATATGTGGGGGATAATGCAGATTTGAGAAGAACAAATGCCAAATGATTATAACAAATCAAAATAGAACATGAGCGGGGAAGAGAGCAACAAGATCCTCAATTTGGAATCTTTTTTCCCCTTGTGATACTTTAGAGTTGCTAAGAGGATGGAAAGAGATGTTTCAAATCTTATAACTACAATTGCAACCCAGATCAGTTTTAAGATACCACGTAACCGACTCTTTTTCACACATCTTCTCCATAAGCACTATGAGCACCATATTTCAGTAACACTCTGTTTCTGCATCAATTCAATCATCAACATGAACTCAAGTGGAAATATTTCACCTGCCTTCTCGGGGGTGATTATTCTGAATACGGGCCACACCAGGTTGCCCTTCCCCATCCCAAGTGAAGGTAGAGCGAGATAAAATCACTTCCTGTCAAAGGAATTTACTAAGAATATCGATCCTTGAAGAAACTTAAACTCCTAATGTTCTAACCCCGAGACATCAGGAAAGTCTCAAGCAATTACAGCCCAGATGTAGTTTTTGTAAATCTATCATGAATGCTCGTCTCCTACCCATTAAGCACTAAAAAACTAAAACATCCTAATGAAACAGCAATACAAATTACACCGTGCTGACATAGAATACTCCCCGAAAATGCATTCCGTAAATCTGCTTCAATTTTCTAAGCCAGGTTTCAAAACCCCGACAAGAAGCACTTCGTTTTTGATATATAATCACCCTGTGAATAAAATGAAAGTTTCTTTACCATCCATAAACTCTTCACCGGTGATAGGTAACTTCTCCACAAGCTATTTCCCCACAATCAAACCCAACCATATCAAAACTACTTCATTTCATTTACCCAATAACTCAAACAGATGCAGCAAAGAAATCTCAACAAAAATCAGTCCCATTTCAACAAAATCTTAATCGACTCACCAGTTTCTTCATCAGCCTTAGACTTCCACCCCTCGCACCTCAACGCCGACCCCCACTGCATCCTATAGCATGTATTGAGCTCAATCACAGGCTTCCCACTCCAGTCCCCTTTCAACCTCGGATTGAAATGCAAAACTCTAGGTGGATCCTCGCCATCCACGGTCTTCAAGCCCTGCAACTCCACCATGAACTGCGACACCATCACCGAGTCCTCGTCCTCCCTCATCAGCGCTATCTTCGGGTCGTTCTCGGCATGTGCCGGCCTCGGCTTCCCGACCAAAGTCACGTGCGAACCCAGCGTGAGCCCGCAGGGCAGCACCAAGACCTGCTTGCGAGCCAAGAAATCCGACCCAGACACAGAAACCGAATGCGGGCACTCCTCCACCGAGCGGTTCTCGCTCCTCTGGGCGATAACCTTAGCTTTCCCAGATTCAATCTCTTCCCAGAACTTCTTCCCCACTTCCCAGGCCACCCTCACCGACTTGTAAAGCTCCGACGCCCCGTTCCCACGACCCCAATCGAAAGCCTTCGGGTCGAAGGCCAAACCGGACAAAATCTTGTACTCCGCGTGTCGATACTGAGCCGGCTGGGGCGAGTTTAAGGAAATGAGCTTGTTGGGGCGAGTTGGGGCCTCTCGTTCTTCCAAGTCCTCCTCGGACTCGAGCCTTGGTGAACGAGATAGAGCCTCCTGGGACACAGCGCTGAACCCAGTCCTTAACACGAAGGGGATTTCTAGGGTTATCAGAAGCACATACAGAAGCCCAACTCCGATCAGAATCTGAATCGATCTTTGCCTGCTCAGAGACACGAACATGTCGAACTTTTCCAATTTCGCCCTCTTCATCCCCGATTTCAAGACAAATATTCCCCGGAATCCCAATCAAAACCCCTAAATCTTCACGTAAATTCACTGTGTTGGGTTTCAAGTTTCAAAATTGAACACGAGAAAATTCTAGAATAATATATATATATAAGAGCTACAGGGAAAAAAGAGTTAGGTCAGCAACAACGGCCTCAAGCGCGTAGAACAAGGGAAACAGAGAAGAAATTCGGAGCGGCTTGAGGAGATTGGGGATTTGAAATGGAGGTCGGTGACGAAAGCAATTTCCACGAACTGGAGAATTCTTTTGCTTTTCCAATTGAACAATTAAGAGCTTTTTGAAACGGAATTTGGGTGCTTTGAATATTTGAAAACGACGACAATAAATATGTGAAAGTGGTGGGTTCGGGCCTGGAGTGTGTACTCGCTTCAGTACTCGCCTCCTCCAGTGGGACCTTCTTCTTTGTCTGTGATTACCGATTAGATGTGTAAAACGACAATGACAAATGCGGTAACGACTATCGATAATTAACGTATTGGAAGGAAAGAGACGTGTTGGAGATGTGTAATTATGGGTAAATTAAGAGAAATCTAACGCCTGGATTTTTGAATGGGATGTTTAACCTACCTCTTGTTGTTGTGCAATATTTGGGCCCTACGTTTAAATTTATGCTCTAAATCTATAAATTTTTAAGGTTGTTGGATTTAAATATTCACATAAGATAAATTTATAATTTTTCATATTCTCTAGAAATAACATAGTGTTGTTGTTTGGATACCGCAGCTTAAATCCCGATCAAGCGCAATAGGTTGCCGGTACCCAATGAGAGCATGATGAAACTAATCCAAATTCCACTTATTCGAGTTGTTTGAATTTTTTTTTTTTTTTAGTAATAGATGACAGTCTGCCTTAACTCTTATATGAAACTGTCCTATCGCTATAATTTTTATTACAATTTTTTTTGTACAAATTGGGTAAGTCTCGTTAGTGGTTGGAAAAGGGTATTAGTCATATTTTACAAGTGCCACTCTCTATGTCAAAATGGGAGAGTAAGAATATTTGGGAATGGGCATTCAAATAAGACCTCTCAATAAAAATAAATATACCCTTTTCCCTTCCCCCATTGAATAGAAAATAAATAACAACAACAACGTAGCAACGAGAAATAACATACGTACTTCATTCCCAGATCCCCTTCCTTTTGACTGTCTTAATCAGAAAAAATAAATAAATAAAAAGTCGCAAGTACGTAGTGTGTGCTTAGTCTAGCGAGTGGGGATCAAAAATATTAATTAAGGCACATTTAATTTCGTATCGAAAGTTTCGCCTCTGCGCCAGAAACCAAAATATGTGTCTTGCAGAGAAAACGCAAGAGACAGGTGGTGCTCTCTCTCTCTCTCTCTCTTTTTTCAATTATCATTTATAATCTTAAGGAGAAACTACTTTTACCATCAACTATAATTCCTTGGTATTTATTTCTAGAACCGTCAATTGTACTATTTTGTCGTAAATTATTATTTTGTGTTTAAAACTTTCTTCCGTTAATTAAAATCATTAATTTAGACTATTAATTCGTCACTTTGTGTCATTTTGCTTCCATAAACTACAATGTATTATCACTTTAACCGTCCGAGTTAATAGCTTTCACTGACAGAAATAAGGTTTTAGGCACAAAGTGATAGTTTATGAAAAAAGTGTCAAGACGTTATAATTTATGGGAGCAAAATGTAGTTTCCCTAATTATAATTTTCCTGTTTATTTTACATCCACGGTGGAAACAACCCATTAGTTGTTGAATGCCGCCATAATTTTTTATTTTTTTTAATAATAATCTGATTAAGCCAAAAATTTGATTTAAAGTGTATTTGAGATTGCAATTTTGTAAAAATAATCTATATTTTTAAAAGATATTGCAAAATTTAAGGTATTTTTACGTGTGAAAAAAGTGAGTCAATAAGTAAACAACATTTACGAGAAGGGTAAGATATAAGTCATATAGTTTACTTCGTTAAAAAAAATTATTTTTCAATCGTTGTTGACATTTTCATATACTTCAAATGGTAAAACATTCCTTTCGTGACAATCCTTTATAAATCACTTCATAACTTAAACTACCTTGAAAAACCTTCCTTTCACAAAACTATTCTTAACATATCACGTCATAAATGAAAATCATAACAAGTTGCATTATAATCTTAAAGTGTCTTGAGTGTAGGGTTTTGGAATTTGGATTCCCTTGTAATTAGGGTTTTGAGTTTTGACTAAATCACTTCATAAATTAAACTACCTTGGAAAACCTTCCTTTCACAAAACTATTCTTAACATATCACGTCATAAATTAAAATCATAACAAGTTGCATTATAATCTTAAAGTGTCTTGAGTGTAGGGTTTTGGAATTTGGATTTCCTTGTAATTAGGGTTTTGAGTTTTGACTAAATCACTTCATAAATTAAACTACCTTGGAAAACCTTCCTTTCACAAAACTATTCTTAACATATCACGTCATAAATGAAAATCATAACAAGTTGCATTATAATCTTAAAGTGTCTTGAGTGTAGGGTTTTGGAATTTGGATTCCCTTCTAATTAGGGTTTTGAGTTTTGACTAAATCACTTCATAAATTAAACTACCTTGGAAAACCTTCCTTTCACAAAACTATTCTTAACATATCACGTCATAAATTAAAATCATAACAAGTTGCATTATAATCTTAAAGTGTCTTGAGTGTAGGGTTTTGGAATTTGGATTCCCTTGTAATTAGGGTTTTGAGTTTTGACATTGACATTGTATTTGTGTTGTTTTTTTTTTTTCTTTCAATTTTTTAATTTCTTTTTAGAGTGTCTTCATAATTATTATTTATAACCTAAACCCTAAAAGCAATCACTTTCTAAACTTTTTTTTTTCTTATTTATTAATTTGTAGTTATCAGATATGATAGAGATTACATTATTTAGTATCAAAACAGTCTTTAGAAACAACTTAATCCAAGATTAACAATGACTTGGAGTCTTCGAGGATAATTATCCCTCAAAATTTAATGATTAAATGACATAAAATATGAAAAATGTTACGGTTCATATTGGTGTTCTTCTTATTCTACGTGAATATTGTTTTCTAAAAAATATATAAGGGATAAATGGAATATTCACGTAATATGAAGAGAACACAGGAGAAACCGTAACATTTTTATAAAATATATTTAAATCTTTATTTAGAGAGTCAAATCTTAACTCATGAGAAAATCCTAACCTAAAGAAAATAAAAACAAACTCTTAAAATATTGTGACTAGACTGCTGATCCAAACGAGTTAAGAAAAATACAACTAATAAGATTGACAATAATATATAATATGACGATGATAATAATTAAGGGACAAAGTTTAATTTCCTTTAAAATGGCTTAAAAAAATCTCTTTTAATGCAGACTATTAAATTGAAGTGCTTAAAATCACACGTTCTATTAAAACAATTAGTGATTTTCAACAATAATTATGAAAAATTATTCGTTAACTTAATAGATTTGGTTAGAAGTTTTCAAGAGGTAGCTCAATCGGCTGTGGACCACGCCTAATGAAGTGGAGGTCACTAGTTCGAATTCCTCTCCCTCTTCCCTTGTGTGAACATGTAAAAAAAAAAAAAAAAAAAAAAAAAAAAAAAACAGACTTGACTAGAAGAAAATACCCGATCCAATTTAAAAGGAAAACTTTATTCCACTTAGACGTCATATCACTCTTTCCCTCCTTCTATTGTTTCAAAAAGTTGCAAATTATTTAAAGGTTTCTTCTTTTTTTTCTTCCGCTTTTGAGTGGGAAAGTTCCATGATCGAGCTTAATGGGGTCTTCACTTTCCCAATTTCTCACTGGCTGCTATTGCTTTTTGTTTTCTCTCTTTTTTCTTTTTGTCTTTTTTTTTTCTTTTTAATTTGTAAAAGTTGGTCATGGGTGACAACTACTTTAGTTCATTTAGCAAATTTGGTCGGGAAGTTAATGATAATATGAGAATCGATTAATCATATTATCTAATATTTGTCAAATTGTCTGAGACAAAATAAAGACTATGAAGAATGAGAAAGAGAACCATCACCTCCCTTTATTAAAATTTTAATTCTGTCTTTTTTAAATAAAATAAAAAAATTAGCAAACAATTCAAACGCAAGACACTCATAAAAATACAAAAATAATTTTTATTTTATGTCATATTAAAAAAAATTCAAAACACATTATAAAAAAAAAAAAAAAAAAAGGTCAAGGTCAAGGTCAACTATGTCACCCAAAAAATAAAAGAATATGTCAAAGCAACTGAAAATTGAAATATTCAGTGAAGATGGCTTGACTATTTGTTTAGCATATAATTTCGTCTTCAGTTTGTATTCTGATTATAATCTTCTAATCATTATAATCTCTATTAAAAATTCAAAAATCTTTAGACACAAAATCCCTCCACCAGAAAAATAAGACAATTTATTATTTTGCTACGGAGAGATTGGAAAGTGAAGAGTAACTAATGCTCCTATTGTTAAGCAAATGTGATAATGTTCATCGTCATTGGATCATACTTTATTAAGAAAAGAAAAAAATAATCTAAAGACTGATATACGTTGTTATTTCAACCCAGTAATATGAGAGTGAATTGAAAGATCAGTATTTAGAATTACTCTATTTTTAAGCACGAAATGGCATAAAAAATAAGATCGTTGGATATTGACTTGATTAAACTTTTAACCCTTAGAATCAAAACATCATCACATTTATGACAGCCTACTTTATTTGACATTGATATAATGATAGCTATTTCTCTTTTTGGTGGCTTGTCTGATCATCTATCCATATTCAATGACTTAAAACTATACACATACACAATATCAAAACATTTTAATCCAACCTATCCGGTATCCGTCACTTCTTTTTAACTCAAACCGTGATGTAGAAGCTTTCTAATTTTTGTTTTATTATTATTATATATATATATATATATATATATTTTAAAGTTTTGGTAAGCATCTTGTGTAGCCGGCGGACTAATCTTGCACGTCACATTTAAAAGGGCCTCACAATTTATGCTAAGATTTGACCCTTTTCATCGTAATTAGTTTGTCTTCTCTCTTGGGTTGTAGCAAATGCTTAATTGTCATCTAAATAAATTAAATAATGACTCTTTGCATTAAAAACTATTTATTTATTTATTAACTTTTTGCGCCACTTGATGTCCAAAATTCCATATAACTATTTATTTTCTTCGTCAATAACTTTCCATTCCTTCAAACGAACTGGCTATACACCACAAGGAAAAGATGTAGCCCAACTAGCTATCAAAGCTTCTTTATATTATCTTTTCAAATCGGTGTTCCCAAAGGGCAGCTATTTGTGTTTCAATAAAGAAAATGAAATCCTTTCCCTTGGACCTAAGGTTAGATTTGGAAGATGGAATGATGATTCTTTAAGAAGATGAATATGTACAAGTTGTTAGAATATATGATATAGTATATTTTGAAGATAATTACCTTTTAGGATTGGTTGTAATCTTTAGACCGTGTATGGACGAAGGATACCTCATGTGTATTTAGAATATTATACTTGCTGAGCAAGAATTTTCGGGTTGATTTTTATAAGAATGACTTATTTCAAAAAACAAAAAGAAAAAATGATTGGTTATAATCAAATTTGATGATAATAAAAAATTATTTGATTTGATTATCATATTTATTTTTATCTTCACCTACTATAATTATCCTATAAATGTGAGTTTTTTTTTTTTGTAAATATTATCAAATAATAAAAGCAAGATGTAGTACTCTTTTTTAGCGGTGGACGTAGTTGTATCTAACACTGAACTGCTTATAAATCTTTGTTTACAATTTCTTTATGTTTTCGCTTTTCTATATAATTTCCACTTCAATATTAGTTTCTTTTTTACTAATTAAGAAATAATAATAATACAAGAAGACGGAATTGAATAACACTTTCTTCTTTTTTTCTTTTTTTCTTCTTTTTTTTTTTTGTTTAATGACAAGGAAGGAATACCTAGAATTTTTAAGTAAGGACCAAAACTCACAAAAATTCTCTTAGTGTTCTAGTTAATTCTTGTGGTTTGTATAATTTGAAGTTGTTGGAGTATAATTTTTTTTGTTTTTTGTTTTGCAAGTAAATGATTAATAATTTAACATAGTATAAAAGTGAAGAAGGTTATGATCAAATTCAAATTTAATTCCCCACTTTACCCTCAATGTCAATTATATATTTCAACATTTCAATTAAGAAAAAATTAGAAAGGTTAATTATGGAGCCCCACTTACCCTGGGCAAGGCTCATACATCCAATAGGGTCAAATTCATTCGGAGCTGCTGATTGATTATATATGCATTGAGACACCGGCCACTAACTTTGAATCTCCTTAATTACTTAATTACGTTGGAAAGCAACAACTTTACATAGTGCTAATGCCCTTTAATCCCAAAAGTAACGGTAACTTTATCATCCTAGTAAATGATAATTCGAATTTGCTAGTACCCGGTTGGCTGTTCCAACCAAATTCTTGTTGTAAACAAAACTCACTTCATATTTTATTGATATTATCTGTTGGAAGTATCATTACATTAATCAAAAGAAAATATAATTTGGTCGGTTATACCTGTCGTACGTTACTCTGGAAAGTTTAAGTTTATAATGTGAGGCAAAAAACTTGTAGAGCTGTGCCACATGCTGGGTGTTCTCTTTATAAAGGAACATAACACAAGAATAATAATAATAATAGAAAAAATCAATATCCGATCCTTTATGTAATATATGCTAATATGCATACCTTTATGTAATTATCTTATACATATAATACTTATAGTTTAATCCTTAGTTGGCATTTGGAATAAGCTTCTCTTGTTCTTGACCTGTCCTATGACAGGCCAGTTAGTTTGCGTTGGAGTTTCATGTTGCTAGTGCGCATGCATGCACTTGATCACCCCGAGCCAGAGCCCAAGCCCAATATCAAGTCGAGTAGGGGTAGTATCTGTTCGGTTGATATCGGTAGAGGTTTTTTGGCCTACTGATTTGTGAAAGTCCGTTAAGTCAGTTAATTATTTGTTACAAGTTTTTATGTTAAGATTTATCTACTTCTTTGTAACTATAAAAATATCAGTAAAGCATATGCTTTATAAATGAAAATAAAAAGTAAATTTATGGAGCACAAACCAAAAGGTTATTCACAAATCAACTGGACAAACACAATAAAAGAGCCTACCAGATAAAATTCAAAATTCAGGCAAGCCAATTAAAATTCGAAGGCGGCGGCATGGGGATTGCCATGTTGGATATATATGATAGGCAAGCCAATGTGGGGGTGGAAGGTGGAATGGACTTGTGCGAATGTGCATGCAGGCTGTGACTTGTTGGTGTAATTGACAGGCAGCTGGCATTGACATGAACCAAGCCCTCCACTCGTGTGTGAGTCCAAGGCATTAACATGGACAAGAGCCAAGTTGTGTGTGCAAGCAAACGAAGCACTTACGGGCTGGGGATTGGCAAACATCAGATAATAAGCTGGTCCATAACTCCTAAACAACGTTCAGCCCACACGCTTAGAGATGACCTCTCGGCACATGGCCTGCTAAACCCCCCAAAATAATTGTTTTACTTGGGTTGGCCTCCAAAAATTCAAAAATTCAAATTTTTTTTTTTAAAAAAAACACTACCCTCAGCCAAAAGAAATCCTCTAAAACAAAAAAAAGCTATATAGTAATTCATTCCCAAAAAAACTATATAGAAAAGGTCTCTCACAACATAATTATTGAAATACAAATATTTATGAATTTTTTAAATCCAAACCAAAAGTTCCAAAGGAAGCCACCAGTTTTTTTTTTCTTTTTTTTTTTTTAAAAAAATCATATGACATGTCTCAAAACATGATATGACATGTTTTCAACTTTTTCCCTATACCCTTATTGCTCTTTCAAAGTTTCATTCTTTTTTTTGTTGGCGGTTTGAGTAATCCCTTTCTTTTTAATTTTCTCTTTTCATGTCTTCATTTTCTTTCTTTGCAAACAAAGAATGCAAAAGCCTAATAAATACATATTACAGTCTTTACAGAAGACTAAAACGTAAAAGAGGCTCGGTATTTAATAAATCCTCTTCCACTTTTATTTCTAATTTTTCTTCATTCTCTTACCAAATCTCATTGTATTGTGTTATTTTGATCAGGTTAAAAGAATTAACTACTTTAGTTGCTAGCCTATCACGCTCCCACATAGGCTATAGTTACATTGACAAACAACACAAAACTTAGTAAAACACTAAGTTGTCTAGGTGTTTTATTGTTTTGATGTTGGCATGTTACTATAAGTAAAACCAAATGCCAAGTCTTGTTCATGATTATTCTGTTTTTTATTAGTTTTTATTTTCACATTAATTATAGGGCATTGATGCTTCACTAGTGAAAATAATGAAAGGAAGATTATCTCAAATATCATAGATTCTAAACAGTTCGTATATACTCATGCAGGCGTAGTACGTTGTTCCATGTTGCTGCAAGCTTGCAAAGACTCTTAAGGGTTTTCAATATCATTTTTGATTTTCTTCAATTACTTAAATCCCTTGTCTAAAATAGTTTCTCTTTTCAAACTTGTGATAATTAGAAACTAAACCAGAAGTCATTTTCTTTACACAAGGAGCTAACAAATATAAACAAATCCATAGTTTATGTTAACTTAGTTAGATTTAAGCT
Source organism: Corylus avellana (assembly GCF_965113065.1). Lineage (NCBI taxonomy): Eukaryota > Viridiplantae > Streptophyta > Magnoliopsida > Fagales > Betulaceae > Corylus > Corylus avellana. Next base: position 34,168,133 of record NC_142492.1, on the reverse strand, counting down.
ACGTTTAACCAAATATTTCACCCAATTCGAACCTGACTCAAATGCTCTTGAAGCCAAGCATGTGAGTATGGTGGAGTTAGAGAGAGAGAGAGAGAGAGAGAGTAATCTTTATTTCCATCTCAAACCGTTAATGCGAAGATGCCATACATCATGCAGATTTAGTTAAATGGGAGCTAAGCCCCATGCTTTTCTTGCATCCACACTTGTTATACCTTTAATCCCTTCTCCCCCATCCTCTCTTTCCTCTCAAAGAGCATTTACAAAGGAAGTTGTTTGAAGTATCATTACTATCATCAACCCTCCTCTCTATCTTTTACTCTTTGTTTCATGCTTTCTTTTTCATTTTGGATTTGATTTTGGGTTCATAGACAAGATGGTAAGGCCTCCTTGCTGCGACAAGCTGAACCTTAAAAGGGGTCTCTGGACTGAAGAGGAAGATGCAAAGATACTTGCACATGTCTCAAAACATGGCACAGGAAACTGGACTGCTGTTCCTAAAAAAGCAGGTTAATTAATTAGTTCAATCTCCATAATGGATTGTATATATTAGCCTAACCAGAATTCAGTTTATCTAATTAATAATTTGTTCAATCTCTTCTGCAGGACTTAAGAGATGTGGGAAGAGCTGCAGGCTAAGGTGGACTAACTACCTGAGGCCTGATCTTAAGCATGACAGCTTCACACCCCAAGAAGAGGAGATGATTGTCAGGCTTCATTCTGCCATTGGTAGCAGGTGGGATTTCTATATATTTTCTTTCCCATTTGTAATGTTGCGATGCCTATGTATAAGATTCTAATTGCTATTATCTCTCAATGTCAAATTAATTTTTCACATGTTTTATTTACTTCTAATTGATTTGGAAGCATTATATATATATATATAATGCCTCTTCTCTGTCTCATTCTCTCATGGTTTTGGTGGCCAGATGGTCCATCATAGCCCAACAACTTCCCGGGAGAACAGACAATGATGTCAAGAACTACTGGAACACCAAGTTGAGAAAGAGGCTTTCTGAAATGGGAATTGATCCGGTTACTCATAAGCCCTTCTCTCAAATACTTGCTGACTATGGAAACATTGGTGGCCTCCGACAACCCGGCACAAGAATTGGATCTCTCAACAAAGATTTGAAGAGTGCAGTTATGTTCAAATCTGAACTATATCAATCCCCTTCACAAGCATTCCAAAACATCAACAGCCAATTGATGCCTGCAATAATGGCAACCCAAGAAGCAAGCCAAGATACCCTTCTGAATTACAATCATTCAGGCAGCCGCTCATTGGATCTTCTTGCCGAGCTGCAGGCTATAAAACTGGTCACAGAGGCCTCATATTACACCAAAAACAAGACCATCCCACCGCCGATAATCTTTGTTGAAGACTTGTTGTCACCACCGTCGTCGTCATCATCGTCATCATCTTCTCCTACTTGTTCCTCTGCAGCACAAGAAAAGTCACCCCTAGACTTCAGCTGGCATGACTTTCTTCTTGAAGATGTATTTCTACCAGCTGATCCACATGAGCAAGAAATCGTGGCTGAAAATTCATCAAAGGAATTGGCGAGCCAAAAACAAAATATAATACCACAGAGTGAGACCAACAATGAGGCTGCTATACAAGAATGTATTAAAGCTAAAGGAACTTCATCTGCCTCTGGCATTTCTTTTGTGGAAGCCATGCTAGATCAAGAACCTGAAATGTTCTTAGACTTCCCAAACCTTTTGGAGGAATCATTCTACTACTGATCAATTCCCCTCCAAGTTGCAGATGACATATATATACACACACATGTAATGGGCTGAGCATAAGAACTTTTTTACTGTTTTCTTTTAAACCTATTCTGCATTTAAGGGTTCAGGGCTAGCTTTTTATCATTGTGTTTTGAAGTTAAAACTATAGGTTTCTAATAGTTTATTCCTAATGCTAAATTTCATGTAATTGGATGGATCACTACTGATCTTTTTCCAGCAGATCATCCTCTAATTGAAATTTTATTTGTTTCAAAGTGGGATCCTTGGCTCGTGTGATCTTCTCAATTTCCTCCCTCGTGTGCTCCGTAAGAGAGAAGCATAAACAGCTCTTTGTTTATTTGAAATTTCTATTGAAAGTTTAGTCTGACTAATATGGATTAAGATCTTCCATGTAAGCTAATTTCACAGTAATTTTCTTAAAGTCATTATTATTATTATTTAAAGTATAAGCTACGAAGGAAAAAGGGAAGTCTTCACCGCTACAAATAGGAAATGATGGTGCATGAAAAAAGAAAATGAGACTGCAGGCATAAGAAAATTTGGTAGCTGCCCAAGATACAGAAGGTTTTACTTCCGTTAACTTTTCTTGCTTTCCAAAATGGTTAATATCAGGGTGGAATTAGAATATTTAGTTTGGGGGGACAAAAATTAATTTTTAAAAGGTTTTTTTTTGGGGGGAACCACCTTGGTTAATATAGTGTCCTGAATGATGAGAGTGATCCCCCATCTCGGTTGATGTTAGTCATCGTTTGGCCTGAAATCTGAAAAAGGTGGCTGGAGATTCCTCTTTTGGAATAAGGACAATTGCTGTTGCATTGATCGATCTAGGGATGATACCACCATGAAAGAAATACAGAACAGCCGCAATAAAATCAAGCCCCATGCAATCCGGTAGAAGGTGCCAGAAAATCCATCAGGTCCTAGAGAGCTATGGACAAAGATGACCATTTTTAAATAATTTTTGGATTTTTCTTAATTCATATAAAACTTATTGAGTAATGTGATGATGTATATCAATACTCTTATTGAAAGAAACGATAATGCGAAAATAATAAAAGTAGTATAAAGCCTTAAGACTGCCTTTAAGTTTTTAATTCTTTGAGTGATATTTACAATATAACATACTCTTATTTGTAAGAGAATCATGTTGAATACAAAATAGACTTATACTCTTGTTAGATTAATTAAGTGATAGTCTTTAATTATTCAACTGTAATTCAGTGATAATTTTAAAGTGTGAATATTCTTCAATGGTAATTAAGTAATAATCTTAAACTGTAACTATTATTCTCCATGGTATATTCTAACTCATATCTTACTAAGTTGTATATTACATAATAAAATCTGAATAATAATAGAGGATTATGATCCAAATAATTTTTTCCTTCTTTCTTTTTTATTTTTCCCCCGATAAACGACTTGTAACACATAGTTAGAATTTCGTATTTAGAAGCAGAGAGAAGAAAAAGGATTCACGGAGTCGGAAGAATGGTGGCGATATCGCTGTACAGAGGAAACCTTCACAGAGTCCCCGATGTGCCTCGTCGATGGCTTATGCCAACCCCTAAAATCTCCCTCAGAGACTTCAGATCCCTCCTACAACGTCGCTCCATAGCCTTCTCTCGCCTCCACTCCACCTCCACCACCACCACCTCCTCTAACCCTAACCCTAACCCTAGCTGCTATTCGAACCAACAAAATGGAGCCCCGAAAGAGAACTCGTCCATTGTCGAGCCTAAGTTGGAAGAGGAGAAGCTCGGTGATTGCGGAGAAGGGCCGTCAGGTGAGGAAAAGGATCAGTGTGGATCAGACGGTGGAGGTGATTGCCCGGTGAAACTGGTTGAGGCTTCCGATCCATTGCCTGAGAAAGCTTCTGGCGCGGTTGATGGCGTTGCCGATGAGCAAACTTTGCCGGTCGAAACAAAACCGGCTGACCTGGCAAACCCTAATCCGGAGGTACTCTTGCAAATTGTAATGGAAAACGTGGTTGTTATAAATATTTTGTTTGAAATCGTCCATAAAGTTCAAGCATTTTGCGAATGATCGATAGCTGGTGTTGATTTGGTAAAGAGGAGTTGTGCGCTGAAGAAACAACCAATTCATAAGCAACTAGTAATGAAAGAATAGTCCTTTAGAAGCAACTAAGTTAGACAAACATTATTGGAGAAGGTGATGAATTTCAAATCATATTCCTTAAGAAGCTTAGCTCATTCGAGAATCATAATGTTTTCCTTTACTATTGACCCTGAAAAACTTGAACACATTTTAAAATTCATGAAGTACAAACTAACATGGATTTTAATCCCCAATTACATGTTTATAATTCTTCATCCCCGCTCTTTAGCTATGCTTGTAAACTGTTTTTATTTGTCGTACTTGCTAGGTAAGCAATAAAGTGGATGTGGTAAATGGTAGAGAGAAGAGGAAAAGGGAAGTTGAGGATAAGTTACAAACTTTGAATGCAAAGAAACATAATCTAGTACAAGCCCTGAAGCAGGTAAGCTCCGGTTTTATATGGCTCTAGTGTGAGATGAGAAGTATTTAGAAGTTTCGTGCTTGCCTCATAGCTATATGTTGTTTTAAGACCTTAAGTTCTATGTTCTTTTTATTGCTCTGACAATGATTTTGATATATATATAGAAACAATTGATGGTGGTTGGCAGATCTTGAATGCAGAGGAGGAATTAAAAAGGCGAAATAGTATGCAAGGAATGGCAATTCGCCCATCTGTTCCACTTCAAGTGGATGCCACAAATGATATTGGATCATTGACTAGGCATGTTACTCCTAGGGCAGGCTTGGAGGCAAACCTTGGTGGTGATATGGAAGGGGGAGAAGCTGATGATCCATTAAACCATAACATTCATTCTCGCCATACGTTTCGGACGAGCAGCATGTCACCATCTTCAGAGTCTCCACTTAGAAGGCCTGCCTATGGTCAACACAACATGGTAAGGTTTCACAATTGCTTAAACTTTTTAATCATGCCGCTAAGTATCTAAGTATGTTTCTTTTTTAATCATGGGCCAGGTTGAGTTGGCCCCATGCGAATACAGACTCATTTCAAAAAATTAAGAACTCATTTTAGGCTCAGCTTAGACCTTTCAAACCTTTAGAACCATATGAAAGGCCCAGGTTTTAGCCTGTTGTAAGATATAAGCCACGGGCCAAGTCCTGTCTGGTCTGATTTAAAGTATGGAAACATTAACAGAACAAAATGATATATCTTATGTGGAGCCATTGAGTTGTAGCTCAAGCTTCACTTCCTTCAAATCTAGGAATAGAGAGGAGGGTGATTGTGTAAAGTACAAACAAAACAAATGATATTTGGTGAAGGGATAGCTTGAAACTAAACCTGAAGTTTATGTTTCATATTATCTACCATATTGTTCTTAAATGAGTCTTATGTGCTCTACAACGTAGAGATATAATGTCAACATCAGGTGTACTGGACATGTATATAGATTTAAAAACGTGGCTAAATGTGAAACCAGGGTACCCTTCGATAAAAATCTGAGAAAAATAGTAGAGTTTCAGAATTGACTTTAGTTCTTCATCTAGCGCCTTAAGAAGTCTACTTGTGAGTACATAATTGCCAAGTTTGTAATGGGTAACAAGGAAGGGGATCTGAACAGTAATTAGCTAGATGTTCACGTCTAGTAAGTGTAATATGTGGCTTCTCTAGAAATAGTATTAGTTCGCACTTGCTAGCTACTATCAAACACAAACTTGATTGAGTGGCACATTGTTTTGGGTTGGAGCTTGACAAACCATAAAACTTGAAGAAGGAGGAAGAAAGGGGTTTTCAGTTAGTCTCTTTAAGTTTGATTATATCATGCATGATTAGGATCCATATTTTCATGTGTGAAACTATGTAGTGGTATGACGCGCTGGATATAACTAGAAAGGGTTTGCTAGATAGAAGTCCATGCTTTGGGCCTTTGGCTGCTTATGATGAAGTACTGCATATTCATTTTCGGATGTCCCATTTATATGAAGGTTACACTCCCCTCGCGAGCAACCATTGGGGTTATTGGTAGTCCATCACGGTTTGCTCCCCCTGGGCACCAGGGGAATCCTGCAAGCGTGCCTACATTATCTGTATCAGGAACGAATTATGTTGTATCCTCTCCTTCTCCCGCAGCATCTGGTGGTACATCTGCCTTTAGAGATACTCGGCTGCCAAGTCCGTGGAATTAGAAGGTATGCTATCAACATCCTTCAATGTTTCATCAGGCTCTGTTTTCTGTTTTTTGCCAAGCTATGTAAGCATCTGATCAAGCAATGCTACCATTTCGAGTTTTGATAATTAAGCACCTCTTTGTGTCTCTGATCACAAATATGTAAATCTTGGTTTATTTGCCACGTCAGCATATGTGGTCTAAGAAAATCAGAAACTTTTTCCTTGTATCATCCATTTCGAATTATTATTGTCCAGGACTCGGCACTGAAATGTTGTAAACTAAAAGAGTTGAGATGAAATATTGGAATTTGTCTTAAAAGTTTAAAGAGAGTTTTGGTGAGAACTTATCGGACTCTTGAGACCTGTGGATGATATGATGGTCATATGTTCTTACTTTGAGCCAAACTTTGGCCCATATGCAGAAAATTTGTGAGTTCGGACCAATAAGGCAATGGAATTGCTGGAATGTGTGCCAAAAAATATATACCTAGGGAGCCGTGGAATTCATTTATTGCACTTCCTCTTATCCTGCCTTTTTCTAGTTTTCTTTTATTTGATATTCTTTTGAGAAATGCTTTTTATTTATTTTTTCATTTCGTGTATATTTGCTATATTCATAATTAATTAAAAAATAGATAAATACACCAATAATGGATGAAACATATCAAAACTCTTCAAAAATGTATCGAAATGAATGCCATAATGCAAAGAATCAATTCTCATTCTTTTTGGTTGATCTCTGCCAGAAAAGGTTAAGAGTGGAATCCTAGAATACTTTCTTTTGACTTGTGGCATCAGAAAAAATAGTCTGGATGCGAAGATGGTTGAGGTGACACAAGCATGTTCTTTTTTAAAAAATAGAAAATTGTTTTTGTTTCTTGTGATGCATGTGCTTCTGTTTATATTTGCTTGTACCTTTTTGATTCACACATATCTCCGATTTTATAATGTCGTTCCCGAAATGGCCTAAAAAATCGGTGTGAAAGGACATGAGCAAGATAGCCATGTGCTTTTTTGTACGAGAAGACCAAATAGGTTCTCAGTTCTCTCCATTTTAATTATTTTCTTGCAATTAACGGGGTACATGTAATTTCTAAATGACAAAATAATATTATAATACAAATACTCTTGATAAAAGTAATGACAATTATAAAACTAATAATAACAAGAAGAAAAATACTGCATGTTCACACAAGAAAGAAAGAGAGAGAGAATTTAAAATAAGAATTTTTATTTTATAAAGTGGTCTTAATCAATTAAGCTATTTCTCTTAAAAAATTATAAGTCGATGTGGACAATGGATGGGGAGAATAAACGAGTTCCTGTGCAACTACAGAGAACTCAATAATCAACCGATTTGCATTTACAGCCCCATAATTAATGAACCCTACTGTAGTTTTACTATTTGGTTAAGTACGGGAAAATGTCATATTGTGAAAGAGGCCCAGAAAATCAGGTTTTTTTATTTATTGTCCACGTAATACGAAATCAAACATGGGTCACCCCCGGTTACCAATTCGGGTTTGGCTTCTATCTGATCATTCATGGATAGACCGACGTATGATCTTGATTCTTGATCATAAAATTCCCTATTATTCTATTTAATAACTTTTTTTTAAAAAAAAAAAACTTTCGAGTCGGCTAGTAATTTGTAATAATGACAAAATTAGTGGCATTTAAACTTAAAATATCTCACATGAATGCAACTATTAAAAGCTAGAAACAGATCAAGTCAACGGTCAAACACGTCACAGACCTTCCATGTCCTCCGCCCCCGGCGCATGTTAGACCAAAGCAGCATTAGATCTCGCCACTCACCGCACAAGTCCCTATCCAATGAACCCCACACTCTGACCAGAGAGACCTCTCTGGCTCTGCCCATACCCGCCAACATACCCATTATACTCCCCTCCCCCAAATGCCCAAACCCCCTCTTCCTCCCTTTCCTTCTTTTTCTCCCCACCAACGCCCCACAACATGGCTCACCATACCACGCAGCGGCGCAACTTAGCAAACCCAGAACCACCCAAGCCATCCATGGATCCCACTCTCAAAAAGCACCCCAAACCCACTACCACCCACCACCAGATAAGAGCAAAACCAGATCCCCCTATACCCTCTAAACCCTCTTCCATGTCCCACCACGTTTCAAGATTAAACCCATATCACCAAGTCCGTACACCCCAAAAGCCAATTTTGGTAGACACTCGTTTGCAGGCCAAAGCCATGACAGTTTCTATGGTGGATTCCTCCAAGTTTTACCTAGCCAGGCCGAAGCTAGAAAGGGAGAGTAAAGCTAAAGCGACAAAGGATGTTTCTAAAGGCAAGTTGGAGAGATCGTCCAAAGAATTGGATAAGAAGCTTAATGTGGTGAAGGTGAATGATAAAAGGAAAGAACTTGATGACGGGTTTGATTTTGAGGGATTGTCAGAGAAACTGAAGGATATAGAACTGGAGGATCTTCAAGATGGGCATGATGGTAAGAGACCGTCGGTTTCATTGGCTATGAGAGGCGGCAGAAGGAGGTCTTTCTGTGGCTCACGGGTGGAGCTAGCAGATGTCTTTGCAAGCACTGGTGTCAAAGTGGTTTCAGTTGATATGCCACCGTTTATGCAGATCCATGCTGCAGATTGTGCAAGAAAGGCTTGCGACAGTCTAGAAAAGTTGTCCTCCAAGACGCTTGCCTTAACTATCAAGAAGGTAAAATTGTTTATTGCACTCTAATTAGGTCCAATTTTGGTCAAAACTCATTTAATTAAGCTTGTTGATTTTGTGATGTGGGTATGTGAATTTGAGATTGATTAGTAAACCATTTTGTGGGGTGGTTGTGATTTTGCAGGAATTTGATGGGGTGTATGGGCCAGCCTGGCATTGTATTGTGGGGACAAGTTTTGGTTCTTTTGTGACACATTCAGTTGGTGGGTTTATGTATTTCTCAGTGGATCAAAAGTTGTATATCCTCATGTTTAAGACCACTGTACAAAGAGCAGAATGATTTAGATGATTAGGAACAATTGGCAGATAAACTATTTTTAGAATAGGAAGTTTTGGAAGGCTAAGGGTAGTTACCCTCCTTCTGTGTGCACTGTGATTATACATGGCTTTTGTTCAGGAAAACAGATGGAAGTTTCTCTTTTCTTTTTGTTTAAGGACCTTTTCTAAGTGGTCTAAGACAGTACTTTCTTTGTAATTGCTGGGGTTTAGTAATAGAGAATTCCTTTTTACCTGGCCACATGTTGGGAGATAAATGGTCCGGGAATTTTATCAAGAGTATATATATATATATTTAAACATCACTTTAGCTTAAAAGTCAAGCCAATGAGTTTAAGTCTACTTAGTATATTATTTACTATATATATATTTTTTTTAATATGGAATTCAACATTGTAAGTGCACTCATAACAATTTCTTTTACATTAACCCAACTCTCTTTCGCTTGTAAGTCTTTAACATTTTCAAGAATGTCTCACATTAAGAGTTGCTCCAAACACAACTTCAAACGAGATGTGTCCAAACATGAGTCCCATGAACTTAACCATAACTCAGATATTACTTGTTGGGGGAGATGAACGGTTAGAAATTTTTTATGAAGAAGGTATTAATATATATATATTTGATCACCACTCTAATCCAAAAGTTTAAGCTAATAGATTTGGATATACTTAAATATATAACTATTTTTCTTCTTTATACTCTTTCAACGTGGAACTCAACAATTATAAGTATAATCACAAAATAAGTATATTCACAAAATAAAGCTTCAAATTTCTTAGTTATTTTCCTTCTTTTTTTTTTCATTGGAGTAAATGGGAATGGGATCTTCTCCATTTCTGTTAAAGAAACCGAATAGTGCAATATAAAAGGGCAAAATGATCTTTTTCAATTTTGTAAAAACTATTTTACCTTCTTGTTTTACTTAACCGGTCTCCGTTTCAAAGGAAATGGATAAATCATTTTGGGAGGAAATGCTACCCTTGTCTTAAGAAGAGCCTGCAGACGTTTGATGCTACCAAGGTTCTACTTTGGTTTCACTCATAGGCTCAGAGCAATGTGATGTGGCATGGTTTTCACTCAGTTTATCAATTATTTACACGTTACCCTCCTGAGTCCTGACCATTGCTGCCTGCAGTTTTACAGAAGCATTTATTCTAAGATATGATGATAATTTTAGTGCCTGGTCCACAACAATAAAAAGGGTTTGGATGCACACATTCTTCGTTTGACTTCCTTTGATACCGTAGGACATCTTCATGACAAGGCTGGAGGTTTGTCATTGCTTCTCTTTTCTTTCTTTTTTTTATAAACTTTTAAAATAAATAATAATTTAAAACGCGTATTTTATACAAAATCTAAAGCCGATAAAAGCATAGCCTCATGTCTTGTCCAGTTTTAATGGTTGTACAAGCATGAAAACAGCTCTAGCGTTAACTTGTGCTTGTGTTATTTCATAGAATAGTAATTGATTCAGTTTTGGTCTCTAAAAACGACATGTAACCATCCAGTTCATAATGCTTACAGTTTCTTTCCAATTGATTGATCTTTCTGTTTCTGAAACTCAAGTGGGATCCAGTAATAGTATCATTGATGGGTGGTGGAAGGGACCCTACGATGTAACCTTTTAACAGTCCAAGGGTCCCCAAATTGTTTTATCTTGATTGGTCGATTGGGGCCTTGCGTTCAAGTCCATCAAGAAGTGACTAGGTAGTCCCTATATGTAGATAGAGAAGGGAGAAGCCTAGTCGACATGAGTGAATGGCCTTGTACCTCTGTCCAATTTCAAATTTGAGTGTAGGCCTCAACTTGTTGATCCCATCATAGCCCACCCTACGTTTTCTAGCTTGCAAGCCTAATACTCAAAACAAGTTATCAAGTGGGAAGAAGAGAAAAAAAACAAGAGAGGAGAAATTGCAAAATTGACTCTTGGGGTTTGACCATTCAAATAACTTTTTGAGAAACGGTAAAAATCATTTTCTATCTCATTTTTCATCATCTTCACCGTGAGCTAACAATAACCTGGCAAGCTTCCATCTCATCTGAGTATGCTACTTGCTTCCCCTAGTACCTCTTTTGTTTCAAATGGGTGCTTTCCTCTCTCTCTCTCTCTCTCTCTCTCTCTCTCTCTTTGTGTGTGTTGAATGTGTGCAAGATTGAAGTTACCGGAGGGAATATGAATATTTCCTTTACCTTCTTTGAGGCCTTGGTCAACCCTCGTTATATGGAGAATGATCCTCTGCATTTCACTTGAAATGGAGAGGATCCATTTCCTCCTTAGAGCATTCCCAGCAGCTACCCGATCATTTTCCCTAAATTTAAGGATCCAAACTACTTTTTGCTTCCCTATATCAATTTACTCCCCAATAGCTTCCCTAAATACTTCCTTATATCATTAAAATATTGTATTTTTATTTTACTTTTTTTATATTTTATTCCTTTAATTTACACTTTCTCTCTCCTTCATATTTTCTTCTTCTTTCTTTCCGATGCAGCACAGGCGCAGCACAGCAGCAACCCATTTCTTCTTCCTGTGATTTCTTCCTTTTCTTCTCCTCCCAACAAGGAAGCTAATGTCCTCACTCCTGTCCCTGTGATCCTCTTGCACCCAACCACCTCAAATTTCTTCAATTTCCAACACCCCCTCGCGATCGCTATCAACCCCATGTCGTCCAAGTCCGCCGAGTTCTTTATCGACAGTGACTCCAGCCCCTCGCACAACGCAACCCCATCCAACTGCGACCCAATCGGCGCTCACACGCCTTGACGCCTTGTGCCTTTGATTTGATTTCTAGGTTTCTTTGGTTTGATTTGATTTATGGGTCTGAAATCTCTGGTTTGAAATCTCTGGTCTGAAATCTCTGAAATCTCTGATTCGATCTGAAATATCTCGTTTGATCGATCTGGGTTTATGGTTTGATCGTTTGGTGGTGCAAGAGAGAGAGAAAGAGAGGTGAGAGAGAGACGTCTGGTTTGATCTCTGGTTTGGTGGTGCGAGAGAGAGAAAGAGGTGAGAGAGACATGAGACGGGAGGAGAGAGGAGAGATAATATTTTTTTTCTAATTTAATAAGCATGTGGATCGCTACAGTTGAACCCAAAACATTGGGTTCAACTGTAGCAGCTGATGGTTTAAGGAACCATATAGGGAATCTGCTGTAGGACGTTTTTTGCGATTTTTTAGACATATTCCCTAAATTTAGGGAACAGACTCCCTTATAGGGAGTCTGCTGGGAATGCTCTTATATAGGGGGTTGAATCCCTTCCAGCAATAAGGAAAGTGTAGGGAAAAGGATAATGTCTAATATTGCCCCTCTCTCAAGCAATGTGCAACACGATAAATAGTGAGGAATAAGATGTTTGCTCAAAATGGCAAGACTTGCTGGCTACTTCCGTTTGGTCTTAGTTTCCTAAACATGCAAAATTTCAAAGAGAAATACTCAAACTCTACATGGAGCTTGAGAAATGGAGATTAAACAAAGTTAAACTAAGGTTTAGTCGACTGTTCTGCTACTCGCCATATTTGCCACTACATGAGAAATGAACTCTAACCCGGATTCGGCTTGGGGTGCGTCTCCTTATGTTCCATGGGCCTTCATGACCCCATAATGAGATGTTGGTTGAGCCTTTGACCCTCCATAATAACATGCTAGGTAGGTGACTGACCCCAATATAGGCTAAGTGTTACGATCTTAGTGTTCTACATGGATTAAGTCTAATCTTAATCATGTGTATATAAGCCCTTAGGTATTAGTTCACCCTTAAAAACCGGCTTGACTTAACCCATGTAGGACACTAAGATCGTAACACTAAGCAACTAACCCTCCATGAAAGAACGTTGACTAAGTGACCAATCATCCAGATATACTGGATGACTAACCATATGATAAGATCTTGGTTGAGTGATCGACCCTTTGTATAGCTCACACGAAGGGTAGTTGGGAGATAACTACGTATGTGTCAAATGCCTCTTTATTTTAGCTTCTAACCTAAGACAATCTTGCATTTCTTGCTAACATACATTGTGCTTCTGATTTCAAACTTGAAATTAATTAACAAGGTGAATCAATTGCGGATAGAGATTTGGATAGAGCTTTAGTTCAATGATGAACGGAATTTGCATTCTCAGCAATTAAGCTATTCAAATTTTAAGGTGTTACCCGAAGAACAAGCGGGGTCTGCACTTCAGATTGTCTGGAATTAATAGATTCTCCTTTTTTCTTTTTTCTTTTTTAATGTGAGCCGTTCAAATTTTAGTGAAATTAGAATAGGAAATATTCGATCATCCAAAGAGAAGTCCTTGCAATATAAGTTCCAACTGAATAGGAACTTAATTTATGGACAAAAGAGGTAGGCAAACCTTATCACGACTTTGCTTAATGGGTGAGACATCCTTTGCTTTTTCTTTTTAATTTTTGAGACACGTCTACTTGGCATACAGTATCTTAAAGGAACTTTGTACTTTCAAAAGTCACTTCAAATTTTGAACTTGGCCCTTCGTGTTTGGGGCACACCTCTTTGTCCTTAACTTTTTATCATCAATCATTAATTATAAACCATTTATTTGAGATAATAGTATTTCTATATAATTGTCGTACAATTGAGATAAAATGACAGTAAAAATTAATGATTATTTTTTTTTGTAAGAGGTTACTTTCATTGCTGCATTATCAAGTTATAACAATATACTAATTTTTTTTTTTTTAGAGATTGTAGTATAATGGGATATCACTCACCACAAAATTTTAAATTTATAAGTTTAAGTATAACTATATTATATTAACCACTTATATTTATAACGTGTTTTCTACACATGACTCAATTTTTTTTATACTTATTTATATATATACTAAATAGTTAATTTATTTATTACAATTCCATTTCAACTTTATACTGAAGAGATAGATACCAAACCTTCACATTTAAAGCTAAGAAATCCCAAGACTTTTGGAGTGTTTACTGTAAAGTTCCCATGAAGTAGTCAAAATTTGTACAAAAGGAAAGCAAAGAAGAAACTAAACGCCAACTTTATTATCATAACATTGAACTTAACTGTCATTTGTCAAGGAATTCTGAAAGTAGATGGACAAATTGTATCTATCACAATATTCATCCCTTTACATGTCAATAACCAGTTAATACTCTAGGGTTTACAACATAACCAGTTAATACTCTAGGGTTTACAACATTTCGGGTTTGGCTATCGAGATTATTCCAATAAAGGAAATGTTCAAATTTACATATTCAATCCAAACCTATCAACACTCGACACGTTTAAAGTTCAATTTTCGCTTTACAATTTAATCAATATATACACGTGAAATGAACGTTTGCTTGTCCCATGCACCTTTGCCCTATTTTAGGGATTTTCTATCATTCATGTTTGTACGGTACACTTTTGTCCCTACTTTAAGGAATCTCATTTGTGCCAATGACATGAACTTTTACCTCTTATTCTAATGATTCTCATTTATGCCCCCTTTAACCTTTGTCCGTATTTGTGTTGCTCTATCATACCGTATAACACCACCCGCTCTAATACTACTTGGTGCAAAGATTGATATCTTGGAGAATATTTTAGTGATACGCGACCATAATGTAAAAGGTTGAAAGACTACTCAACCAAAAGTTTTAGTCTATAAATTTGGACACAATTATGTTATATTAACCATTAACACTCGTGACATCTTTTTAACTTGGGATTCAATCTTTTTACCCTTCAAACAAAAATTGCAACGGAGCACACAACCCTTTTGGTGCTTAGCACGTGCAATTTGGATGAGGGGGTTGGGCATGAGTCATGAGGATGATAATGAAATCCTCACAGCTTGATTCCAAACATGTAAATTCAAGCACGTTTCCAGAAACCCATTGGAGAAGAGACCAAAAAAGTGGGAGTTAGTCCTTCTCACGCACCCATCTGTGACATAATGGGCTGTCAATCCCGCGTGAAATGGAAACTATCTTAGCATGAAAGGAAGAGACTTTTTTGGGCTTAATTATATTTGCTTAGCTCAATATCATTTTTCTGCAAAGGCAATTGGTAGAAGATAATGACTAATGTGGGTTCGGTTCATTTTGTGTTGAAGGGGGCAGCAGTTAGGCAGTGATGGTGCCCAAGCTGGAAACCTCTTTCTCTCTCCCCCTCTCAAAGTATTTATCACTTGCACCAACCCCTGTGGCTGTGGCTGTGTCCACACAATGGCTATTCTCTGACGTATCTTTAGGTTGTGCTTTACTCTTTTTTTCTCTCTCTCTCTCCAGAATAAGATGGGGAACTGCCTTTCACATCAATAGTAACTTCGCCATATGGCCGGGGCAAAATTCGCATTGGTGTGTCAAATTAGAGTCGTGTTGAATTTGTGTTGAGTTTGTGGGTCGTGTTAAAATTTGTTAGCCTTTATGTCATATTTTAGGTTTGAAACATGTCGAATAAATAATATAAGACTATATAGATCAACCTTAATCTAATTTATTTAATTTAATAAATTAAACTAACATACTAATTTTGTGTTAGATTGACGAGTCATAGGTGGATTTTACGGATTCAGATACTTACCATTTTCTTCTTTAAAATGAGAGGTAGGAAGAATAGCAGGGCTGTGAGAGGGACTTTCTATTTGAAAACGACTCCCTTACTCGAGTGAATAATAGAGTAGAATAATAAAGAAGAAAGAGAAAAAAGAAAAAAGAGTAGAATAATAACAGGATCCATATCAGGATTCTACTGTTTCCCAATTGCATAGCCTGCCATATTGGTTTTACACCTATATAAACTACTATATTTATACTTGTTGAGGATCAATTAAATATGATCAGCTAGTGATAAATTATTGCTTGAATAGGTCTTAAAAATTCCACCTCTATTAATTTAATCATATGTTCTTAACAAGTTTATTGTTGTTTTATAATTTTGAACATCAAACAAAAAAAGACACACGGTTCTTTCTTCTTCTTTTTTTCTTCTTTTTGTTTTTTAGATCGAGAGGAGCCTAAACATTTTAGTAATGTTATATTACACCTTCACACCCCCCTTTTGTCTCACTGGACTAATATGGTAGTGTTTATTAACTTTTATTTTTTATTTTTTTAACAAGAGCTGATCCTAAGAATAATGATTATTGCTACATCAATATAATAAAATAAGAGCGGAATAAAAACGTAATATATAGCATTATCCATTGTAAAATACCCTTTGTGTCGATTGTTTTTCACCTCGGTTTATGCCTCTTTAACTTTTTCTAGCACTCCAAAAGATTCTTTCTCCTCCTGTTTTTTTTTTTTTTTTTTAACAAATTATCTTCCCTTCATCATACACAAAGTGCTCAGTAGCTAGCAACTTGATAGTTTATTAGATTATGGTTTTTCTTTTTGTAAAACAAGAAAAACAAAAAAAAAAATTTGGTTATAAATGACTAGGTTACCTTTACTTTACGAGAAGTAATTTGATTTATTGATCGCCATGATCTTTAACCGATTAAACTTCCATTTATCTTTGGGGACTTTAAAGTATCTACTTGAATATGCTCTAAAAGATCTAAAGATGAAATGCACAAGTAGATATATTTTTTCCTTTGGCTTCCTCTTATTTTCATCATCTTTCCTTCCATCACCTCCAAATATGCATAAATAGAAACTCATATTTGGTCTTTCACTTTCTTTTTTTATTTATTTCCTTTTCCTTCACTATTTTCTTTTTATTCTCTTTTCTCTGCCGTCCTATAATAAATCCATGGTTACGGCAAGTGCAGCTTTGGCTGTACCCGTTGACCCCACCCAGTTGGTTCTTGATGCAATCAATTTTTGCAGACCGCGTTCAAATTGTTCAATACACGCGAGAGTCTGTTGCTCTCGCCCACTACCTCATGCGGTCGATGTAATTTTGACTCTTTGGGCTGAACAAATCGGGCAGTTTAGTAAATTACGGGCCAGAAAAATGCACGTGGCCTTCAGGACTGAGCGAGTACTATTTGTATATTTACGCCCGCGATTGTGCCTACTGTTGGAATTCGATGACTAGATCCTCCGGGAAAGCCTCTGAGTCTCTAAGTTTGAGCCTCCCATGTCTCTATCCGCTTGGACTGATTACGACTAAAGAGCACAATGGGCGTTCTGCGCCTCCCTTCAATTGGTTTGGGTGGATTTTTTCAACTCGCTCAAAAATGGAATTTATTATTTGCATATGAGAAAACACATATCTTTTTTCTTGAACTAAATAATTGTGTATTTCTTATCTAGAAATTGACACATATTATTTTTATAGATTAAGTTAAAAAATTATTTTTTCAATTTAGTTGGGAGAAAATTTTTGTTCTCTCCTAATGTAATTAATAATTTTTATAAAGAAAGAAGTTTTTTTAAAAATGGTTTAGGTGTTGTAAAATAAACTATAAGAGTTGTTGTTGTTGTTTTTTAAAGTAGTTCAGATTTACTCTCAATTTTTTTATGATTAATTAAAAGAGAAATTAAATTTGAACAAGTTGAAAAAACTAAACGAAATTAATTAAAAGGTTCAAGAGTATAACTTAAAAAAGGATGGGGTGTAAAACCCACTCTCCAATCACAAGTTACAAGTCGAAATTTCACAAATTAGCAAATAGACTTTAGGACACATAATAATAACCTTCAAACACCCATTTATGCCAACATCCAATAGGGTGGTTGGACCACCGTTGAAAAGCCTTAGTGGTAGCTCGACCACCCTAAAAACCCTTGAGAGGGTGATTAACTACAACAACAACAAAAAAGGCATTAAGAGTGGTTCAACTACCCTCAAAACCCTTAGAAGGTAGTTCTGCCACCCTTAAAAAGCCATAAGGGGTTGGCGGGCACACTCGAAATGCCTTGAAGAGGTGGTCAAGCCACCCTCCAAAGGTTTTTAGGGATCTTTGGTGCAACGACCCATGAAAAAGTGCTAGTTATATTTGCGCTATCACCCAAAATAATTAATCAATTTTGAGCTTTCCTATAATTTATTGTAAAGTACAGTTTTACCTAGTAATTAGGTAATGTAAAACTTAGTACTCATGATTATCTTTATAAACTACCATATGTAAATTATTTCTTATCTTCCCAATATGAGATCAGTGTGTTACATTTGGTCTTGAGGAGGTGGCCAAACCACCTCTTTAAGGCATTTATTTATTTATATTTATTTTTATATGTCCACATAAGGGAATATGGAGGGAGATTCAAATTAGTGACCTTCGCTTCATAAGATATTTTTAGAGGATGACTAACACCCCCAAAAAGCCTATGAAGGTGTCGGCGATCCTTAAAAAACCTTTGGAGATGGCCTAGAGATGTAGAGGCACTAACTAAATTGCACTAGCATATCTCGACAAGGAGTAATAGTGTAAGAATGACAAGAATTAGCATGATTAAGCGTATTTGGGATTTAACACGCAACATGCAGTAAAACGAACATACCGTTTGATAAGAGTATCATAATTGCACATATAACCCAAATTCAAAAGGCTTATTTTAGCGCGCACGTTGTGGCCACTTAGTTATGTTCGGCGAGCTTCGTTTTGGGCCTCAAATTCCACTATTTTTCTTTCCTAATCAGCGTTTGACTCTTGTTTTTTTTTTTTTTTTTGGCCATTTCAGGAAATATTTCAATTATGGTTTTGGAAGGATTAGTTTCTTGATTTTTGGCAACATCTTTGTTTTTATTTGTAGTTTGATTTTATTTAAGAATTAAAATTCTGCCATTTTTTTTTGGCAATTTTCTATTTCCATTAGCTATTTGACCTGAGATTGTGGGCTAAGTTGATTCATTCAAAGTTTAATAATAATTCAGTATTTTCCAAAGAGGATTCACTCTTTGTGCACCTTGAGTGGTTAGGGTTTTTCACTACTCTTATTGATTTCTCTCTCCTAATATATCTCCATTTTTCAATCCATATTCTATTTTCACCCTTCCTATATCACTTGGAAACATTTTTATTAAAAAAAAAAAACATATTTTCAAACACATTGACAAGTATACTAAATTTACTGTTAAAGAAGCAGGAAGCAAACGAATTGTCAACTTCAACACGATTTTCTAGACACCCATATTGTTTATTGTTTATGCACATTTTGGCTTCAGCTCCTACTCTCACAGGCTATAAAGCGCAGTGGGCGCACTGCGCACCACTCCCCACCTTAATCAAAAAGATCACACCACTGCTTCAGCTGCCTCACACTCGCACTCAAACACACGCACAGAGACACTCTCTGTTTCTGTCTCTGTGCGACTTTAATTCCAAGTTCAAACCTCAATTTGGGCTCAAAATTCTGACCCGGGTCGCGCCACGTTGGATGAGTTCGGGCCCGAGGCAATGGATCCGCCACTGATCAATGAGTCTTCGTTTTCAGCGGCTAACCCGTCCGCGTACAGCTTGGCGGAGATTTGGCCGTTGAGTGCGGAGCCGGGTAGCGGGGGGCTGGGACTACGGATGGGTAGCTTGCGTCCGAACCTGGGTGGGGTCGGCGAGAGCTCCGCAAATCGTGACGGGTCGGCCGAGGAATCGACGGTGACGGAGCAGAGTGGCGGTGATGGGAAGAAGAGGAAAGAAGTGAGCTCCGAGGACGAGTCCTCGAAGATGGTTTCCACTAGTAGTGCGAATGACTTGGTTGGTCTCTTGCTTTGAGTGTTCGGTTTGATTTTCTTGGTTGAGTTCTCTGTTTGGTTTCCGGTAAAATGGAGGAAACTGAAAGTAATTAAGACACAGAAACACTGAGTTTTGAGTCTTACGTTTTATTTTGTTTTGGTTTGGATAAATGAAAAGCTTGATGGAAGGTTTATGCTTGATTGAGTGAGTGGGTGTCTTTTTCTTTTCTGGGGTCCAAAGTAATGAAACAAGAGTCTAAATTTTTGGTTTCTCTCTTTTCTCTGTTTGGTGTCTGAGAACTGAAAGGAAAAGGAGAGAAAAGAAAGTTTTTAACTTTTATGCTCTGCATTCTTTTTATTCATCCAGAGATTAAAGAACAAAAGACTACTAGGAGAGAGAGAGAGAGAGAGAGAGAGAGAAGAAAGTTATGCTGAATGGTTCTTGTCTCAGGCTACGGTTGAGCCCGAATGGAAACATTTGGATTTGAATGGTTTCCTTTGACCACATTTTCTTGGCATTTAACTGGGTCTTTGGGTTATATGTGTGTGATTGAGATTTTTTGTACTTCGTAAAACTCGATCTTGCAGGAATTTCTTGTGTTCTTCTTCTTTTTCAAGCTGAGAATTGAGGTTGTGATTATCCAACCAGAGGTGTAGTTTGAATTGATAGAATTGAGTGTTATATGTGACTGGGCATGAAATGTTGCAATTTGTGAAACTAATTTAGCTTGTTAATTTGCCTAGTTTTAGTGCTTGTTTTTCAAACTCTAGTTTGACGGTTTTTATTCATTTGAGAACAGAACGAATCAAATGGTAAACGGATGAAACTTGCTGGATCCCGAAATGAAAATGGTGGTTCAAAAGCTGAAGTGGAAGCTAGTTCAGCGGCTGGTGACAAGCCAGCTGAAGAAAACACTATACATTCAGAGCCACCTAAGCAGGACTATATTCATGTGAGAGCGAGAAGGGGCCAAGCTACTGATAGCCATAGTCTGGCAGAGAGAGTAATTCCCTGCAGTCTCCTTGAGCTTGCTATTTCCATTCATTGGCTAATTCCCGAAAATAATGAACTAAACTTTCACGCTGTTACTGGAACTCTAGATCCAGATTTGGAATCATTTTCAGTCTTAAGTATTTTTAGATTGGTCACTATTGTCTTTGATATGTATGGTAAAGCTGGTAAAGCAGTATATATAACCTTGCTCATATTGGCAGGCAAGAAGGGAGAAGATCAGTGAGAGGATGAAAATTCTCCAAGATTTGGTCCCTGGATGTAACAAGGTATATAATGTTCTCTTGTTCGTAGGTTAAGATAGGTGCTATTACTATTGATTACACCGGTTAATGCTATATGATTTAGCATATTAAAAAAAATGCCGAATTTGCATATGTTAAATGTATTGTTTCATGTTCCCTATTTTAGTAGTAGGTATATCCTAATTATATCTTTTAAAAATCAGAAGGTGTGAGTTCAAAATTCAGCTTTGCTTGACTTCATGTACTTCCCCTCTGACCAGGTTATTGGAAAAGCACTTGTCCTTGATGAGATAATTAACTACATCCAGTCGTTGCAACGCCAGGTTGAGGTACGTATCTCCATTGCTTATTTATGACAATAATTTCCTTTAGATGCTGAACCTGAACCTTTGTTTATTTATTGGATACTGCAGTTCCTCTCAATGAAGCTTGAAGCAGTTAATTCAAGGATGAGCTTGAACCCCACCATTGAGGGCTTTCCTTCAAAAGATGTAAGCTTACATTAATTTTTTGGTTACGGAACATATCTTTCATCATAAAGCTATTGAATCAAATGTAATTATTTTCTTATACATCATACGTGGAATGCATTTTTATTCTTTACAGTGAGCTGCTTGTTGGGAAAATAATGATTTCTACATGGTCATGTCAATACTGCTGGAAGACTTTTTAGCCATCCAATACTAGAATTTATCAAACTTGAGTGGCAATTAACGCCAGACCCTTACTGCACTTTAAAATATTTATTGCTTGCGTTTAAGCACTAATCTACACATTGAGCATCACAGCTCAGTTTTGAGGTTGAAGAAATGTGTAATGGTTTTTTATAATGGAAAAGTACTGACCGAAGCTTCATGTTGAAGCGGTTTAATGCTTCAAAGTGTGATGAAATTGCTACATAACTGCTTTTTGTGTCAGCACCAACACCTCATTTCTTTTTTCTCGGTTTTTTGATAAGTGTGAGGAATTATCTTTTCCTTCTCATAGGAGACGGTCGAGAGACAAAATAGGCAAATTAGTGACTTTTATTCTTGATTATTTTCTTTTGGGGCCTTATGTTTGAATTCATTTCTTGTGCCAATTTGTGTTTGTGTCAACAATTCAAGGAGCAAAAGAACATTTAATGTCTACCCGTCCCTAATTCTAACCACTGAGAGGGAGAGTAGAGAACTTCTCTTGTTATGCCTTTCTTATGATTATTATTATTATTAGGTGAAGCCGTTGGTTGCCCAAAGGTCAAACTAATGCTTTTAACAATGATAATAGCTGTAGTAAACCATTAATTTTGTCTAATAGTAAATTCACACACTCCTTAATTTGCCTGCTAAATGGCCATTTGCCTGTTTTGTACTTTTATTACTCCTGTCCAAGTTTCTTTCCAATTTCAAAGGTGTTTCTAATACTTTCACAACTTTTCCATTAGGAGTTATAAATAGAATTTCTAATCGAAGTTTCATAGGATGGAGCTTGAAGCTCCCATGATCACCGTGTTCTTGCTTTTTGTAGATTCATGGCACCAGTCACTCCCATGTTCTAGTTCCTTGCATATTTCTATTCTTTTGTTTCATTTTCAATTATCTTGCCTCTATAATGCTTTTGGATCTTTTGCTTTGGAAGTTGTGGCTATAGATGGTAGGTGTGCTTTCTGAAGAAGATAGTCGCAGTGGAACTTCTTGTGCTTAAATATGAACTCAGGCACCATTGGACAACCATCTTAACTGCTTCAAACCCTTTGCCACAAAAGAAGTAAATACGTAAATATCTATTATATGTTGATACGGCAATGAAGTGTTGCTATTTCCCAATAATTTGGGTTGACGACAGGGACCATGTTTGGTTGGTCCACATATACATAAAGCCATATCTTGATCTACCTATCTTCACCCCATGGCCAGGCCCCACGTTCTTTTTTCCTGCTCAACTGTTCTTTTAGTGCTTCCAAGGTCCTGTGCAGTGATGCAATTATTGGTTTTCATTATGCATGATTATGCCAACTCGTCTTCTCACATACTGGTTGACCCTTTCAATTCTCATGGATGCACTTAATGTTTTTTCCCTTGTAATACCCTTAGACTGTTTTCCAGGTTCAATACTGTTTGGTATTTCATTTCCAATGATACTTCAGTTTCTGGTGCATGGGCTCTGTAGATACGTTAATTGCATCACATGGATCAGAAAGTAAGATTTTTCTAACCAGCTGATGTGGTGTTTCAGCTTGATTCACAGACATTTGATGCTTCTGGGATGATATTTGGATCACAACCAACGAGGGAATATGCTCAAAGCTCGCAGCCTGAATGGCTACATATGCAGGTTGGTGGTAGTTTTGAAAGAGCAATTTAATCAATCTCATGAGCATAAGCAGATCAACAGCACAACTGGTACTTCAGGTATCTTCATCATAGGTTTCTCTACATCTGGTGCTGAAATGTGTTTCCTCTCTGTTAGAATGTTCCTAAATTTGTAATATGAGATCATTTGTAGAAAATGAATTGATCTTCTTATGTACCATCTGACTGGATACGCTTTAGTCAATTGTACTAGTAAGCAGACAAAATATCCTAGGGTGAATTTTGTTCTTCAGCCGTGTAAGCAAAGGACTGTGCTTCCAGGAATTTATTTATAAATTCTTATTCCTTGTTACTGTATGTTACTAATTGATACAATTTCCAGAATTTCTGATTTCTTATTAATTGTTAAATATGTTACTAATTGGTACAAAGTCCTGTTTTAGTAGTGGTTATGAAACAATTTCAAATAATGCAATATTCTGGAGTCATCAAACTAGTAGAATCAATGTACAAGCACATAATAAACAATGGGTTTAACTATTGATCCGAAAATTGTAACAATTGATTTGGTTAAACCCATAACTCAGTAGGATTATAACAATTTATCACACTTCAAAATTTGACATCACGGTGGCCTACTATGTCGGATCAAACTTTCTCTTTTGACGGCTTTATTTACCTACTAGTATTCAATAACATAACATTATGTCTATATACAATATAATCACATTTTAATCCAGTCTATAAGTTGTTTCTTTGTGTGATTCAAACTTGTGGCAGGATGTTTGCTCTAAATACCAAATATTAATGGCCAAATTATTGATTCAAAAATCCTGAGATTGTTGGATACTGATTTGATTAAATCCTAAACATCGTAACAATATCATTATAGAGATATTCTTCAAGGTCTTTTCTACCACGTGTCTCTCGCTTGCTGCTGTCCCTGGTGAAGTCTCCACTGTGCTGCCCGCGTCAAAAGGCTGGATCAATTTTTTCCTTTTCGTTTGCTCTTTTGCTTTAATGGTAGTGCACTTTTTAGTGGACAATGTGTAATTAGATGGGTCGCTTTCAACCTTGTGTTCGGAAGCATTCTCGACTAGTCTCTTATTCTCTCTTCCTTTCGAATCAAGAATGGGAATGACTTATTTTCTCTTCCTTTCGAATTAAGAATGGGAATGACCTCCCTTGGAACCCTTTCTTTATTTGCTTAAAAAAAATAAAAAAGCCAAAGCTCAACGCTTGAAATAATAGGCGAGAACTTTTAATGTAAAATTCAAGAATAACCATAACATCTTCTATCTGGAAGGCCTTAGTCAACACGTGATTTTGAATTGAGTTGTTGAAGCAAAGAGAGTTAATGAGAGTGGGTTGGTATAAAAAACTTCAAAAAATAAAAATAATGGAAAAAAGCTCCAAGGCACGAGTCATTTAAGACGCTATTTGCTAAAATGGGGGGATATAGAGGGGATATGTATTTTGCAGAAGTTGCATTGAGGGGATAGAACATATATTTTTCCAATGTGGGTTTAGTAAAAGGATATGGAAGGAGATTTTAAGCAAGTGTTTAGTTCAAGATCCGGATAAGGCTTGGGAGGATATTATAGATTGGGGTAGAGCATTTACAGTAGCTCCCTTATATGTGGTTCTCTTCCCTAAGTTTAGGGAAAATGTAAAAAAAGGCACAAAAAGCTACCCATAGCAAAGTCCCTATATCACCTCTAAACATAAGGATCACTACAATACAACCCAATGTATAGAGTTGCAATCAGCTGTGTTTTTCAACAGAAATTGCCGGCCAGCTAAGAAGCATTCTATCAAAGGCATTCTTAATCTCAATTTGATCCCTGCCAGAGCTAAGTATCTTCGTATTCTTCTCTTCATGCACAAGAGAAAGTCTGGTTCCTTTATTGAGCTAAAGGACAGAATTTTTTCCAAGATCACGGGTTGGAAAGCTCGCCTTCTTTCCCAAGCAGCTAGAACTACTCTTGTGAAGTCTGTTGCGAATGCTACTCCCACATATCTTATGTCTATCTTCCTTTTTCCCAAGTCCTTTTGTAGTGTGATTAATTCTGGATTAAGGAAATTTTGGTGGGGTTTTCCCCAAGAAAAAAAGCATAATCTTTCCTTTCTTGCTTGGAAAAGTATTTGTCAACCTAAGTCGCCGGGTGGTTTGGCTATGCGTTCTATGGAATTTCTGAATCATTCCTTATTGGCTAGGTTGGGTTGGAAGTTGACATCCAATCAACCTCTTCTTTGGGTTGAAGCTCTTAGTGGAAAGTATCTCAAGAATGGTGTCTCTTTCTTGAATGGCCCTCCCAATCCATCTTCTTCTTGGCTTTGAAAAGGTTTGCTTAAAAACCGATTGGTGGTCCAAAAGGGTGCTTGTATTGCTATTTCCTGCGGTTTAAATGCGGAGGTTTGGCAGTCTCCTTGGATTATGAATCCGAATTTCAAGCCTATTTCAAATGTCAATTTGGTTTCTCTTCCTTCTTTTGATGTTGCAGATTTGATTTTGGAAGAAGATCGCTCCTGGAATGCCTCTCTCTTGGTTGATCTTTTTGAGCCTAGTACTGTCTAGAACATTCTCAGCATTTATCTTCCCCAGCATAGTTGTATGGATAAGTGGACTTGGGCCCCTTCTCCTACAGGGACTTTTTCAATAAAATCTGTTCATGACATCTCGGCTCTTCATGGTGGCCGTTTCTCTCCTCTAGCCGAGGATGCCTAGTTTTCCCTTTGGGGACTTAAACTTCAAGCTAGGCTTAAGCATTTGTTGTGGAAAATAGCTTGGGATATCTTACCCTCTAGAACTAACATTAGTAGATTTAAGATGTAGAGGGGGCTTGGGTTTGCCCTTTTTGTAAGGGTCCTTTAGAGACTCTTTGTGATATTTTTTTGGATTGCAACTTAGCTAGATTTCTTTGGAGAAATTCGCCTTGGCCCTTAATCATTGATGGCTTCTCTAATAAGCCTATAGTGGATTGAATTTTAACTATTATTTTTCCTGCTCAATCTCTTGCTATTCCGGATTATGATGTTAACAAATCCCAGTTGTTTGCTGCTATTATTTTGGATAATATTTGGAGGGCAAGAAATATTTTAGTGCATGATGGTGTGGAGCTTGTGCCTTCTCCAGAGTTGCTTTCTAGATTTCCTCTTCTTTGGAGCATCATCTCTCGGCTTGGAGAGATTCTACCTCTCCTTCTATTTGGGTTCCTCCTTCATTTGGTTGGCTTAAGGAGAATTTTGATGTTCCTATTCGTGGCTCTTTTTCTGTTGCTGCGGGAGTCATCTCAAATGCTTCTGGAAATATTATCATGGCAGTTACTCATAAGTTATCCTCCACAGATGCTCTAGCTGGGGAAGCTTTTGCTGTTCTTCTCACGTCTCGATTGGTTGTCTCTTTGACCAGTGACAAATTTTGTATAGAAGGGGATGCTCTTTTAGTAGTGTTAGCTATTAATAATCCCTCCCTCTTCTCTTCTTGGTCCTCTGCAAGTTGTATTTCTGACATTAGTGTTACTTTATCCTCATTTCCTAGCTGGAATGCTTCAAAAGTGTCTAGATGTGCCAACTTTCGTGCACATGCTTTAACTAAGTGGGTCGCTTCCAATCTTATTTTTGGAAGCATTCCTATAGGGTTTCCCATTCTCTCTTCCATCCGGATCAGAGGTGGAAAAGACCCTCCCATGTAGCATTTTCCTTTATTCAATTAGAAAAATAAAAAATAAAAAATGTATAGGGTTGCACTTTAGTAATATTTGTGCTTATTAAAATAGAAAAAACCTATTCTCTCTCCTAAATCATTAAAAAAAAGTAGTGTTTGTGAGAATACTGGCGTGCATGAACAGTGTGCACGCCAATGTTCATATATTATTATTATTATTATTATTTTACTGTTTAAATAATATTTTAATAATAATTTTTTTTAAAAAAATAATATATGAACACTGGCGTGCACACTGTTTATGCACACCAGTGTTCTCACAAACACTACTCTTAAAAAAGTAGAGAAATAAAGAACTAAATAAATAAAGAAAAGTAAAGAAATGATATTTAATTAGTATAGAGAATAATAAAGGAAAACTATTGTAGAGTGTGTGTAGATAGAGAAGTAAAAAATAGTTTTGATCATTAAATTTAGGAAAAATGACAAGAAAACCACTATGAATTGTTAAGAGATTTGAAAGGCAGAAGGTTGAAAGCAACTTTATGATGACCGAGTTTGAGTGCGTCATTGTATAATATTTGGAAGCAGAGGAATGATATTAAACATGGGAACCAATAAGAATTGAAGAGAAAATTGTTCAGAAGATTAGGTGAGGAGTCAGAACAAGAATTGTGTCCAAAGGAAGATCCCAGCTTGACAAGAGAAAATGTGGAGTTATGCCGCAGGTGGAGATTACTGGAAAGGATTCGTGCAATTTTTAGAAAATTAGATTTTTTGCTGATGTTTCGAAGGAAACAGAGGTTGAGTTGATGTTTGTTTAGTGCTCTGCAGAGCATTTGTGGGTTTTAGTTTGGTTAGCTGCTGGTTGTAGCTGTTGATCCAGATGTACACGCTGGAGTGTTTTTAAAAACTCTGTTTTCTTTGGTAAAAATCTCATTCATTTAAAAAACACCATAACAACACAGATAAATTAATAATCTGAATAACAGCACAAGAAAGATGGAAGCAGGCTTTATCAAAAGCTTTATTACACAATCTTCATATTAGAATACATTCGGCATGATATTTGCCTATTTGCCAATTTGCCTGGAAGGCATCAGCTTAAGAACCGAACTTGGACTTTATGGAATTGACAACATCGTCTCCTACTTGGAAGGCCTTTGTCAACACGTCGTTTGGAATCGGTGGTGTTGAAGCAAAGAGATTCAATGGGAGGACATCAGCCCCTGGTAATTGACTGTTGAAAGAGGTGAAGGCAAGGGCCTTCTCTTGTCCAACATTCTTTTGGAAGTGCACGAGTCCCCTAGGAATCACAAAGATCTGCCCAGCACTAATAACTTTTGAGAAATACACATTCCCAGTTGTCACAAATCCCACAAGCAGCTGCCCTGAAATGACCACACCAGTCTCACTTGCACGAGGATGAGAGTGTGGTGGATTAATTCCTCCAGGGGCAAAGTCCACTCGGTTGATTGAACTCCCAAGAGTGTTAAGCCCAGGAAATGAAAGGACATTAGCAGCGGTGACTCTTGAGCCAAAGACGTTTGTTGTGTTTCCCTCTTTGCTCAGTCCATCAAAGAAAAAATCATCTGAACTTACATTTGATGCAGGTTTGCAAAGAAAGCCATTAACTGATGTAGAGGCACTCAAATCAGCAACGCAGAAGTCCTGTAATGGGTCAGGGTCAGCAGCCAAGAGGGAAGGCAAAGGGAGAAGCAATAACATCACCAGGCAAGATAGCATGTACAAGGGTGAAGCTGATGGATTAATCTTCATCATGGCTGTGTTGCTGTGTAGGCTTGTTTTCTAGAGGTGGTTGGGCTGTTGAATATCATGGTTCTATTTATATCTTTCTTCCCATTCCCAAAACCCCATTAATCTATTCCTTTCTAAAAGATTTAAATTGGAAAGGTCAACTGATCGTGAGGGGGCAATGCATACAATACTAGACAAGCCCAGCAGAAGATAAGGTTGAAGCTAAAAAGTCCCACCTTGGAGATTAGATGGGGTTAGTTGAGTTTGAGAAGCAAAAATGATGATAATCTTTGATTTTTTTCAATAACTTGTCGGGAATTGATTGGACCTGGGAAGGTTGTAGCTACTTATCGACTTCTCCAACCATGTGAATCTGGCATTTGTAAAAATTAAGATATATATTAAATGCTAATTAACAATATAATTAGCAGCGGAAATAATTTAATACATATATGTACCTCCGGCCATTGTTTTGCCCAAGCAACTTGAAGAACAGCTCCACAGCAACCAAACTAAAACTAAACAATTATTGAGAAGTTCTTCTAACCTATGCCTACCAGTGAGTGCCAATTGATAAAATACACATGCCTTATTTATAGGTAGGTCAGGGGACTCTCAATTAGAGTTGTTACCTTAATTATTCTTCCTATCAAGGAATAAAAATCAAATCATACAGCTAATTGATTCTACAATTGACACTCATTGGTAGGCATAGGTCAGAAGAACCTCTCAATAATTGTTTAGTTTTAGTTTGGTTGTTGTGGAGCTATTCTTCAATTGGCTTAAACAAAGCATGGCTAGAGATATTTATATAATTATTCATTCCACTGCTAATTTTATTGTCAATTAGCATTTAATTATATATTGAATTTTTACATGTGGTATCAGAGCATCCTCTAGGCCATATTTGCTCAGTTTAATTTTGAGATATGCCTGCTATAAAATTATAATTTTTGTTTCAACAATATTATTTTGTTTATTGATTATTGAAACAAAAATATGATTAGGAGCATAAAGCATGAACCGACGGCCATGTGGATATATATTGTTTTGTTTTGTTGAAATTAAATGAAAGGCTGTAACCACTTAATATTTTTCAATAATTAAGGTAACAGCTCTAATTGAGGGTCTCCTGACCTACCTATAAATAAGGTATGTGTATTCCATCAATTGACACTCACTGGTAGGCATAGGTCAGAAGAACCTGTTTAGTTTTAGTTTGTGCTTGGGCAAAGCAATGGCCAGAGGTACATATATGTATAAAGAGGTTCTTCTGACCTATGCCTACCAGTGAGTGCCAATTGATGGAATACACATGCCTTATTTATAGGTAAGTCACGGGACCCTCAATTAGAGCTGTTACCTTAATTATTCCTCTCATCAAGGAATAAAAATCAAATCATACAGCTAATTGATTCCACAAAAATAAAATCAAATACTTGTTCCACAAGAATTAAATCAGTAATTTAATTCAGAATATTTGATTAAAATCAAATACTTGTTCCACAAGAATTAAATCAGCAATTTAATTCAGAATATTTGATTTTACACAATAAGCTTTAATTGGAATAAATTATTGAACACCGTAATTATATATATTTATAATTACAATAATATATGTGACATAAATGACATACTTTAAATGAGATTTCTTACAACATTTTCTCGCATACCGAGTTAAAAATCCACAAAATCACGTCAACACATGCCATTTTTTGGAGACTTTCTTACCAAGTTTTATATATATAATGTTTATTAAATACCATTCAGAGTTATTGAAGAGCTAAACATAATGATCACGCAATTATGTTGCGAATTAGCCACCAATTTCCATTCTAAAATGTTTGACTTTGGCTCTGCTAATCTCACACATATTGACATATGTTTCATTGATTGTTATCTATATCTTAACCATGCGAGGGGAGGGCCGGCTCATAATGCATGGTGTCGAATTATTACAGGAAAAAAAATAAGTTTTTCCTTCTATTTGAAATTTTCAACTTTTCTTTCATATCTGTCTTTCACTACTCTGTCCCACATTGAACTTTTAGTGCTTTATAACAGATTTTTTTTTTCACCAAGTCCAAATTGGCTTTTACGTAGACACATGCTGGTAGTATCAACCGAGTGCATAGCACTAACCATGTGCGTCGCATTGGCGCTTTTACGTGTATTATTTAAACAGTTAAGAACCATTTTCCTATGTGTAACACCTTTTTTTGTGCAAAATAGTGTTTAAAATTTGCAATATGCACATAATAATTAGGGTAGTGTTGTATCCTGAGAACAAAATTGTTGTATTTCCTGTACATATAATATTCGATTTAAATTCGCCTTTTTGTCCCGAGTTGAGCTATTTCCATAGAATATTTTGTTTTCAAAAGGTGGTGTGGATGAACCCTAATGCAGACAAACACGCAGGTGATCCAAGATCCATTAAACAGTGTTAGGGGCATATATCTTCACTCATCTTAGTCACCAAATTCGAACTAATTTTGCCCCTTCACACACTCGAACCAGCTTAACAACTTTGCCATGTGAGGCACCAATTGTTTCGCTTGAGATGAGACGTAGGAAAATGATGGTCAAATTAACAATTGCACATTTAGTAATTGAATGCAGAGTTTTAATTTGTTACCTTCTTAAGGATTTAGGTTTAATCAAATTAACAACTACTCTGCATACGCTTACATTGTAAGTTTACATGTATGATTTATATCAGACTCGTAATTCTTTAAGCCCTTAAAGCCCAATTTACGACTAATCTAGTGGTCGGTGCCACCTCTAACCACCACGTTGGGGGTGGCGATGACCACCAGATGGGTGACCGACCACCTCCTTACCCAAAGGAGATTGTCAACCACCCATGAGAGTGCTTGGGCAGTGTTTCTTTGGCCACCTCAAAATAACTCATTAAAAAAATTAATTTGAGCTGATATATATGATAGAACCATGTTACACTGCCACATGTAGTGTATCAAAGACAAATGGACATCACTTGACTATGCGTTAAGAACAAATGATTTTCTAAAAGCCATAAAGAAAAATAATGACCAATGATCATAAGTCATAACAGATTATGAATCAAAAGCCATAAAAATTTGTTAAAGACCAAGAAATCAATGGCTTGTAAAAAATGGTCATCAAGAATCAATGGCGTGGAATTAAGAATTGTAAAAGAGTAACGGTCATAACCATTACAACTGATTTTTCTTTCAATGAAACACAGGAATATGAATTAATGTTAAATGACAAAAACATTTAAAGATGGCTAAAAAGGAAATCGTGTTTGTAACACACACATCACAACATCCTGGTCACCAAAATCGAACACACTCGAACCAGTTTAACACGGTCGCCATGTGAGGCACTAATAATTTTGCTTGAGATGAGATGTAAGAAAATGGAAAAAGGATCATCTCCATTTCAAATTTTCTTAATTTCTTTTTATTAGTGTATTTAGAAGGGCAAAATTGTCTAAATTTTTTTGAGGTTAAAATTTTTTTGAACAACACTACCCTTCTAAATGCACTAACTAGAGAAAATTAAAGTGATTTGAAATGGAGAGGATCCTTTTCCAACTAGTGGTCAAACAATTATTACACATTTAATAATGAATGCAAAATTTTTGTTACTATACCTTCTTAAGGATTTAGGTTTAACCAAATCACTACTATGTATACAGTTACATTGTAAGTTTACGTGTATGATTCGTATCAAACCCATTTTTTAAGCCCTTAAAGCCCCACCAGTTTGTTTCCATGTAACACTTTTTTTTCTTATTTTCTAGTGTTTGGTACAATTGATCTAGTAGTTTGCAAAGGCCCGTGCTTAATTTTCTGGAACTATTTTATAAATTCTTATTCATTGTTACAGTGTGTTACTATTTAAGGTATTTTCTTCGAGGTTTTTCCCTACATATTGAAGCAGATGCTGGGTGTTATTTAATCCTACTGATTCTCTTTTAACTCAACAAGCAGTCAAAGCTCAATGCATGAAGAAATCAAAGGTGAAAACCTTAATTTATTGTTTAATCAATAAACATAACAACACAGATAGATAACATGAATAACAACAAAAGAAATGGAGGCAAGCTTTATGAAAAGCATTATTACACCAGAAATGGAAGGCATCAGCTTAAGAGCCGAACTTGGATTTTATAGAATTGACAACATCGTCTCCTACTTGGAATGTCTTTGTCAGCACATCGTTAGGAATCGATGGTGTTGAAGCAAAGAGATTTAATGGCACGACAGCAGCCCCTGGCAATTGACTGTTGAAAGTGGTGAAGATAAGTGCCTTCCCTGGCCCAACATTCTTTTGGAAGTGCACGAGTCCCCTAGGAATCACAAAGATCTGCCCGGCAGTCAAAACTTTAGAGAAATACACGTTTCCAGTTGTCACAAACCCGACAAGCACCTGCCCTGAAATGACCAGATCAGTCTCTGTCGAACGGGGGTGAGAGTGGGGTGGATTAACACCTCCAATGGCAAAGTCCACTCGGTTGATTGAACTCCCAAGAGTGTTGAGACCAGGAAATGAAAGGACATTAGCAGCAGTGACATTGGAGCCAAAGATGGTTGATGTGTTTCCCTCTTTGCTCAGCCCATCAAAGAAAAAATCATCTGAACTTACATTTGATTCTGGTTTGCAAAGAAAGCCATTAACTGATGTAGAGGCACTCAAATCAGCAACGCAGAAGTCCTGTAGTGGGTCAGGGTCAGAAGCCAAGAGGGAAGGCAAAGGGAGAAGCAATAACATCACCAGGCAAGATAGCATGTACAAGGGTGACGCTGATGGATTAATCTTCATCATGGCTGTGTTACTGTATGTGTAGGCTTGTTTTCTAGAGATGAATGGGACGTTGTTGAACATCATGGTTGTATTTATATCTTTTTTCCGATACCCAAAACCGCATTAATTTCGCCGAGGCAAACATCATGAATGACACAAGCAACAAACGAAAAGGTCAACTGATCATCAGGGGCCATACAATCCCAGAAGATGATAAGGCTGAAGTTATATTGATTGGGATTGGTGGGGTTTGAAAAATTCTTAGCTGTTCGATGAAAGATAATCGTATGATCTTTTTTCTTTTGGACGAAGAACAATTCAATAACTTGAAAGAGGGAGGCTCTATAACTTGTCTAGATCAATAGCTTACTGTATGTGAGAGAGCGAGATCATGACTAGCTACAAAGAAAAGGAAGAAGGGGCATTTAATGAATATCTTATTTAGTTTCTACTTCTAGACTCCTTTAACAGTGTGAATATGACATTGTCTTGCCAATGAACACAAGTAATATTACACCAGTAAGTTCAATTTATACATATACCTAATAATTGGTTGGAACCTTTAAGCACTTGGTCAAACAGACTCGGATGCATTATATATATATTAGAGTTAAACATCAATTTTTTTTATTTTTTTAAGTAGCTAAACGTCACCATACTTTTATTCATTAAAAAGACTCTTCTAATTGTTTTTTTTGTTTTTTTTTTTGGTACAGCATCCATGAAAGAACAATTCCCAAAATAAAAATTAGAAATAAGTACGCATATCTTCTTCAAACTACCACCCCATTATCAATGTCTCTCCCAAATTATCAATTATGTCAATGTTCTCTTTAAACTACAAACAAAATGTTAAATATGTTTTTAAAAATTTATTTTTTTAAAAAAAATTAAAATTAAAGATGTTAATTTTTTATTAAAAATAAAAAATAAAATCCAATTTACAAGGATTTTTTTTTTAAAAAAATATTTTTTTAATTTTTTAATTTTCTTTTAAAATATAGAAAAAACTCCAAAAAAAAAAAAACAATTTATAAGGAAAGCTTTTTTTTTTTCTATAAAAAAATTATTATTATTATTTATTTTTAAAATATATATATATTTTTTTAATAAAACCAAGTCAATAATAAAATAAAATAGATGAGTATATATGAGAGCAGGAAAGGTTGGTCAACCATGACTTGCGAAAACATAAGGATTAATTTTATGATATATATATTGGGACCTGGTACTTTTGGCAGTTACGATTTCTAGACCCCTTCAACGATATGAATCTGATATTGTCTCCATCGACAACTTAGTCATTCGTTTAGTTTCTTAAGCGAAAGATCAACTTCGTTGTTGTTAGTTACTTTTAGTCATTGATGCATCATGCAAGGATGTTAATTTGGTATTGTTTCAATGTTATGTAAATTTGTAATGAGTTTAAGGATAGTTGTATGTGCATTGTCCGTATGGGTCTTTAAGTGTTGATGTATGTTGGGCTGCACAAGCGGTTACGGTTAGCGATTATTGGCTATAAACGCTAACCGCAACTGCCTTGAGCGGTTATCAATTTTTAATAATCGCAACCGTAACCACTTAGGTGGTTAGCGATTTTTTTATATGGGCATTTGGGTTTTTTAAGTGTTTTGGGTCATTACTGTGTTTATTTTAAACGTTTTTTGCTAAAGTTTTCCCAAAAAGATGAAAAGAAGTAAAAAACATGCTTTTTTTAGGCCCAACAATGTTTTTGAATAAGGCTTGACCCAAAACATTACATGCTACATTATATTTCACATACATACAGTCATACATGGCCAAAACGACATTGTCCACCAAAACGGCATCTTTTTGGATGTTATATATATTATAATTATTATTAATATAAAATATAAAATATTTATATTTATATTATTGTATATAAGGATAGGCGATTAGCGGTTATTAACCGTTTTTTCCTATCCCTAAAACCGCTAATCATAACCGCTCTAGGCAGTTAACGATTTTTTATAACTGCCTACCAAAACAGTTAACAGTTAGCAATTATAAGCAGTAAGCTATTGGCGGAGCGGTTTGAACACTCGTAGATATAGCAGTGTCTGGTACAGTCACATCAACCAATAATTTTATTTATTTTTTTCTAAAAAATCATCATATATGATTGTTGGTGTCATCCCTAATCACCGCGCAGGGAGCCGATGATGCTAACCATACTAATCACGGTGAGTCGCAACTCGTTAAAAAAATTATTTTGGGCTAATGCCTGATGTGCAATAAAGAGTGCATGCAATACAATGACGTTGCATTGCCACGTTAGTGCTTTATACACAGAAAATGACATTATACATAGAAAATGATTGGTCTCCGTAAGTACTATATATCTAACTAGATTTATTCAACTGTATTTAAAAGTACATATAGATAACATGAATATATAACAACAAAAGAAATGCAGGCAGGCTTTATGAAAAGCATTATTACACAATCTTCAAATCAAGGAGACTAGGGGAGGCTATCTGGAATAAGGCCCCAGCTTAACAACGAACTTGGACTTTATAGAATTGACAACTGTTGGATTCTAAACGATCGTAGGATCTTGTATAATTAATCTCAGGAAGGATTTCTCCCGTTAGGGTGGAAATCCTGTGGAGATCAAGAGAACTTGAACACACATTCTGTACGTAATAAAACCAACGTACGTAAGATTGAGATAGTGTTTGTGTTCTCATGGGACTCTATTTATAGAGTCTCAACTTAACTCTTGACCAAGAGTTATGTCTCTTGACCGGTTACCTCCACTGGAAGTTATATTACCTTCCTGTATATATTATACAATCTGGCGTGAGTATGACCACACTTATAATAGTGTGATCATCTTATGCACCTTCATCTCCCACTTGATCATACTATTATGATCGGTAATAAAACCCTAGTTATACATGTTTACCTTTGGTACCATAAAACATGTCAACTCCTTATCTGCTAACGCTTGCAGACAATAGTCAGATTATAACATCTTTGATGTGTACACACTTATGTTATTTTATCTGATTGCACCTTTTTATCATATGTGTCTTACTGACGACATACTAGTGGTGACTTTACTTGCTATATAATCTAAGCAAATAACATTAATTATCCATAGTTGGGAATACAGTCTACACCCAAACTACAACTAATGATTTTTACATAGTAACCATATGTAAACTTGTATTGAATTTTTCATTCAATTTCTTATCTCCAAGGTTATCCCTATTTGAGATTTACATTGACACTTCTTTCCGATGACTATCGGTATATAGATACTATACCAAACTTAACATAATGCCTTTAAGTGGACTTTACACATTTATGTCTGTTTATGATATCTATATTCACAAGTGTCATTCACCCAAGAATGTTCATTACATTTAATGAGGCGTAAGAAACGCATACCATCATTCATTCAAGCATTCCCTGAATCCTTCTGATTATGTCGTTTTTACCATTAGTTGAGCATGATTACCATGGTAGTAATAATTTTGCCCCATGCCAACTCTCATCTGTAAAACCTACAGATTGTCGTCAGATCATGACATGGCTATACGTGCGCACATTTTCGTCATCTTATCTGACCGCATCCTTTACCATATACTTTCTTACCGATAGTATATTAGGGATGACTTCATTTCGCTATCTCTCAAACGAATGGCATCAATTCTCCATGGTTGGGAGTATAGTCCACACCCATTCCACACTTGACGACTTCAGCCGTACACAAAACCATGTGTCGACCTGCGCTAAATTTTTGATCAAGTACTTCCTTTAAAGCCATTATTCCTATAGTTTTCCTTGATACACCTTATTAGCGTCTTTTTGCACCTTCTGAGCATAGATACTACTCAATCTCAACATAATGCCTTTCAGTGGACTTTACATTTATGTGAGATGTAATACCCGTACCTCATTAGTGTCATCTGCCCTTAACTGACCAATTCTTTTTTCATTAGGCAGAAGTGCATAAAATCGTTCTTCCAGGCGTCCCCGAATCCTTCCGACTATGCGTCAACCCATGTAGCTCTCACCTAGGTGTATTTCAATCTCATTGTTGCTACATGCCCTCTGAATTTATCCAGAGGCAATCCCTTGGTCATAGGATCGGCTACCATCTCTATTGATGAAGTAAATTCAACCTTTATTTCATCTTTTTCCACTATATCTTGAATATAGTGATAACTTCTATAAATGTGTTTGTCATTGGAGCTATGTACTCCACTTTTTATTAAAGAGATAGCAGACTTATTATAGCAAAACACATTTATTGGTCTACTAGGTATACCTAAATTAAATTGTCGACAAAAAATTAAATCCAGCCCAAATTAGTTACCTTTGTGCTGCATGCAATGTACTAAGCTCCATTGTGAACTCCACAACACAACCTTGTTTCTTTCTGAAACCAAGAAACAACCATTCCACCAAATAGAAATATGCATTCACTTGTAAATTTTTATCATCTAGATAACCTTGATGCCATGCAAATATCACCGTATTTGCTTCACTGCCTGACAATGTACTCTAATTGGATTGAATTTGAAATATACTTATCAATCTAGTTGCATGACAAATATCATGTCTAATACTTGTCATAACATACATGAGGATGCCCATAGCCTGGGCATAGGGGATATTTTCATTTCTTTGTTATTATCTCCTCATTTCTCGAGCACATAGTCTCTTTGCCCTTTGTAGACAAGTTTGCTCAAAACTTTACAATTCTTCAAATGGTACCTTTTGAACACTTTATCCAGATAATTTTCGATCCAAAAACAATAATCCTGAATTTCTCTATCCAGAAATTCTTGTACTAAGAACATGAGTGTCACTACCCATGTCTTTTTATTTTAAATTTGGATCTTGAGAATGCATTTTATTTCATTCACCATATCCAGACAATAACCAGCTAACAATATATCATTAACATATAATGGCTATATTGTTGACTTATCTTGGCACCTCTATGTGTAAACACAGTGATTTAACGAACTCATCTCATATCCTATTTCCAGTATAACTTGGTGGAACTTCAAATACCACTGTGTCATTATCACTTAGAACATAATGATCTCTGAGTATACTTGACGGTTGCCTTTATCTCTTACTCCCACTATTTCCATCACTTGCATCCACAAGTGAGTGATCTTTAAACTTTCTTTTACTCCCACTGTTTTGAACATATGTGTCTTGTTCATCTTGTAATGGAGTATCTTGTAGTTCTTGACATTGAGGATCTACATTTTCTGAAAGTTAGATCATTTCCATAGGAGTAATTTAGTTGGCATTCTGAAGAAAGATAGCCTCCCTATTTTCTATCAATCTTCTCTCATAATAATATATTTTGTACCCTCTATATAAACCAGTAGAGCTGTAGCCCTTCGAATCAGCTTTCCAATGGTTTTTAAACGGACCAAATCGGAATTAAAATGAGCCAGAACAAGCAAATTACCAAAACCCGCTTTGATTGGCCGGTTCAGGTGAACCGGCAGTTTTCTGGTGCTGGACCGGGTGTGGTAAATCCGGACCTCTTGAACCGCGGGTTGAATCCCGGACCGGTTATCGGGTATGGGCGGTTTGGCGGGTCGGGCAATTTAATTGCCGGTTGTTTTTCAACAAATCGGGCTTTTGCGGGTTGGGCTCCATTTTGGGCCGGAGCGGAAGGGCTAACGGATTGGGCTGCACTGATGGATCGTTATGGTGGGCGTGCTCCAGGAGGCGTGGAGCAGGTCGGTTGACCCGATCCAAGACCGAAACGGCATAAAGGTTAGAAATCAAAAAAAGAAACCGCAGATGCCGTTGCTCGAACCAGTGCCTTCTTCCTCCTTAAGAGCCTTCGCAAAGCCTTGACCACTAGGCTAAGCGCATCTGATGATTAATTTTAACCAGATCAATTAGTAAACCATTTCCCAATCTGCGCTGTAAAAACTGTGCTTCTTCCTCGCACTTCTCCTTCGGAGAACTGTATTCTGATCTGCTGGGCTGAATCCGTGTGATATCAATCCCATCCCCATAGAAGAAATGTATTCTGATCTTGACAGTTCTTCGTTCTCTGCGCTTGTGGATTTGGTCGATTGCGCGCTGCGAAACTTTTTTCGCACATCAAACTTGTTCCTCGTAGCGGACCATTTCGCATCGGTCATGCATCCCGTTCTTCCCCTTGGCTTGTCGGCGTCGCTCTCGTCGGAGTCGCTATCGAAGAAGTCACTCTCGTCAGCGTCGGGGTTAGGATTCAGGAGCGGGGATCGCGGCAGAGGAGCAGAATTTGAGGCTTTGAGAGTGCGTTTTCGGACTTTTCTCACCATCGACGATCATCCTCTCTTCTCCTTCTTCTTCCTCTCCACCACCTTACCCATCTCTCTCTCTCTCGGCAGAAACCCTAACCACCGCAGTCAAAGATTTCTATTTTCACCGTTGTCTTCTTCCTCCAGATTTCCTCTTTTTTTTTTAATACCTCTGCAATTCTTCCTCTTCCCAAACCAATGCCTTCTCCAGTTCTCCTTCACAGAAACTTAACCCCGCAGAATCTTAACCATTAGACCAGACACATCTAATGTTTGATTTTAACCAAATCAAATCTTAAACCGTGATTGAATCTGTTCGAATCTGTTTGCACAGATTACTTGCGATGGCATCCATTGATTTTAACCAAATCAAATTATAAAACCATATTCAAATCTGTTCAAATCTGTTTCTTATCACAGATTAGTTGCGTGTATATGCATCCGAACAGAGTATATATATACATATAATTGCAATTTGAAGATATAAACTTCAAATAACTCAATTCACGTTCATAAGAAGAACCAACGGTCGAAGCAATTTCAAATTCTTGCATCAAATTCTTGATCTTCCACAACCTGGCTCTGATACCACTGTTGGATTCTAAACGATCGTAGGATCTTGTATAATTAATCTCAGGAAGGATTTCTCCCGTTAGGGTGGAAATCCTGTGGAGATCAAGAGAACTTGAACACACATTCTGTACGTAATAAAACCAACGTACGTAAGATTGAGATAGTGTTTGTGTTCTCATGGGACTCTATTTATAGAGTCTCAACTTAACTCTTGACCAAGAGTTATGTCTCTTGACCGGTTACCTCCACTGGAAGTTATATTACCTTCCTGTATATATTATACAATCTGGCGTGAGTATGACCACACTTATAATAGTGTGATCATCTTATGCACCTTCAACAACATCGTCTTCTACTTGGAATGTCTTTGTCAGCACATCGTTAGGAATCGATGGTGTTGAAGCAAAGAGATTTAATGGCACGACAGAAGCCCCTGGCAATTGACTGTTGAAAGTGGTGAAGATAAGTGCCTTCCCTGGCCCAACATTCTTTTGGAAGTGCACCAGTCCCCTAGGAATCACAAAGATCTGCCCGGCACTCAAAACTTTGGAGAAATACACGTTTCCAGTTGTCACAAACCCGACAAGCACCTGCCCTGAAATGACCAGATCAGTCTCTGTCGAACGGGGGTGAGAGTGGGGTGGATTAACACCTCCAATGGCAAAGTCCACTCGGTTGATTGAACTCCCAAGAGTGTTGAGCCCAGGAAATGAAAGGACATTAGCAGCAGTGACATTGGAGCCAAAGATGGTTGATGTGTTTCCCTCTTTGCTCAGCCCATCAAAGAAAAAATCATCTGAACTTACATTTAATGCGGGTTTGCAAAGAAAGCCATTAACTGATGTAGAGGCACTCAAATCAGCAACGCAGAAATCCTGCAGTGGATCAGGGTCAGAAGCCAAGAGGGAAGGCAAAGGGAGAAGCAATAACATCACCAGGCAAGATAGCATGTACAAGGGTGAAGCTGATGGATTAATCTTCATCATGGCTGTGTTACTGTATGTGTAGGCTTGTTTTCTAGAGGTGATTGGCCGGGTTGTTGAACGTAATGCTCGGGTGGTTTTGTGGTTGACCATCATGGTTCTATTTATATCTTTTTTCCCATGCCTAAAACATCATTAATGACACAAGCAACAAATGAAAAGGTCAACTGATCAGGGGGCAAACAAGCCCAGAAGATGATAAGGTTGAAGTAAAAATTGATTGGGATACGTTAGTGGGGTTTGAAAAATTCTTAGCTGTTAGATGAAAGATAATCGTATGATTTGTTTTTTTT
This sequence comes from Corylus avellana, assembly GCF_965113065.1. Taxonomy (NCBI): domain Eukaryota; kingdom Viridiplantae; phylum Streptophyta; class Magnoliopsida; order Fagales; family Betulaceae; genus Corylus; species Corylus avellana. The sequence continues at coordinate 34,126,700 of NC_142492.1, read as the reverse complement.
TTGGACGAAGAACAATTCCATATATAACTTGGAAGAGGGAGGCCCTCTCTAACTTGTCTATATCAATAGCTTACTGTTTATGTGACAGAGCGAGATGAGTACATAGAAAAGAAAAAAGAGGGATTTAATGATTATCTTATTATCTTAGTTTCTACTTGTGGAATCCTTCAACAGTGTGAATCTGACATTGTCTTGAACCTTTAATTAAGTTTAATTTATACTTACCTGATCATGAGCTTAATAACTGGTTTGAACCTTTAATTAAGCACATGGTCAAAATCGTCTGCATTATATTATAGCTAAATTAACATCATACTCTTTTTAAAAAAAACAAAACAAAACTCTTTTCTTTTTTCTTTTCTTTTTCTAAAAAAAAAAAAAAAAAAAAAAAACTTCACAAAGGCCCCCTTTCACACGTTTTGAGAAAATCTCAAAAGTTCAAAACCTCTTAATTTTACCATTCGAACTTTTTATTTGATGTCATCTACCCCCTCTGTTAGAGTTTGGTGTTAAACAGACGTTAAAATTGATGAAATAACCTTTGTACCCTTGAAAATTTTATAAAATTTTAAATTTACCCTTAATTTTACATTAAATTTTTTTTTTTAAAAAAAAAAAATTGAGGGTATTTTGGTATTTTTCATAAACTTTGTTAGGATTTAATGCCAAATTCTAATGGATGGGGTAGATTGCATCAAATTAGAAATTTGATAGGTGAAATTGATAGTTTTTGAGTTTTTGAGGGTCTTCTCAAAATGCGTAAAAGTTCAAGAAACCTTTGTGAAGTTATTTTTATTTTTTTATTTTTTAAGTAGCTAATCATCATAATTTTATTCATTAAAAAGACTCTTCGAAATGTTTTTTTGTTCAAACAAAGCTAGCCTCATTAGATCAAAGTCTGCAAAATTCCCTACTCCCAGCGTTATGTCCTATTTTTGCTCGATCAAAACCTGCTGCCAATTTAATTGTTACGTGATTTTTCACAATAATAATAATAATAATAATTTTTCTCTTCACCATTCTCTTTTCCTAACTCATGCAATCCTAATAAACCGTTTGCATGCATAATATACCAATCTATAGTATTAAAAATATCAAATTTTTTTTTAATCAATAATCCTAATTTTATTGTTGTTTACCATTTAGTAATTGAATGCAGAATTTTAATTTGTTACTTTCTTAAGGATTTAGGTTTAACCAAATTAATAACTACTCTGCATATGCTTACATTGTAAGTTTACATGTATGATTCATATCAGATTCGTAATTCTTTATGTCCTTAAAGCTCAATTTACTTCGATGCAAAACCTTTTTCTTATTTTTTGGTGTTTGGTACGACTGATCTAGTGGTCGGTGCCACTTCTAACCACTACGTACGTTGGGGGTGGTGATGACCACCAGATGGGTGACCGACCACCTCCTTACCCTAAGGAAATTGTCGACCACCCATGAAAGTGTTTGGGCAATGTTTCTTTGGCCACCTCAAAATAACTCATTAAAAAAATTATTTTGAGCTGATATATATGATACAACCATGTTACACTGTCACATTTAGTGTATCAAAGACAAATGGACAGCACTTGACCATGCGTTAATTAAGAACAAATGATTTTCTAAAAACCATAAAGAAAAATAATGACCAATGATCATAAGTCATAACAGATTATGAATCAAAAGCCATAAAAATTTGTTAAAGACCAAGAAATCAATGGCTTGTAAAAAATGGTCATCAAGAATCAATGGCGTGTAATTAATAATTGTAAAAGAGTAACGGTCATAACCATTACAACTGATTTTTCTTCATTCATTGAAACTCATGAATATGAATTAATGTTAAATGACAAAAACATTTAAAGACGGCTAAAAAGGAAATCGTGCTTGTAACACAAACATCACAACATCCTGTTCACCAAAATCGAACACACTCAAACCAGTTTAGCAACGTCGCCATGTGAGGCGCCAATAGTTTCGCTTGAGATGAGATGTAAGAAAATGGAAAAACGATTTTCTCCATTTCAAATTTTCTTAATTTTTTTTTATTAGTGTATTTAGAAGGGCAAAATTATCTAAATTTTTTGGACAACACTACCCTTCTAAATGCACTAACCAGAGAAAATTAAGGTGATTTGAAATGGAGAGGATCCTTTTCCAACTAGTGGTCAAACAATTATTACACATTTAATAATGAATGCAAAATTTTTGTTACCTTCTTAAGGATTTAGGTTTAACCAAATCACTACTCTGTATACTGTTACATTGTAAGTTTACGTGTATGATTCGTATCAAACTCATTTTTTAAGCCCTTAAAGCCCCACCAGTTTGTTTCCATGTAACACTTTTTTTTCTTATTTTCTAGTGTTTGGTACAATTGATCTAGTAGTTTGCAAAGGCCCGTGCTTAATTTTCTGGAACTATTTTATAAATTCTTATTCATTGTTACAGTGTGTTACTATTTAAGGTATTTTCTTCGAGGTTTTTCCCTACATATTGAAGCAGATGCTGGGTGTTATTTAATCCTACTGATTCTCTTTTAACTCAACAAGCAGTCAAAGCTCAATGCATGAAGAAATCAAAGGTGAAAACCTTAATTTATTGTATAATCAATAAACATAACAACACAGATAGATAACATGAATAACAACAAAAGAAATGGAGGCAAGCTTTATGAAAAGCATTATTACACCAGAAATGGAAGGCATCAGCTTAAGAGCCGAACTTGGATTTTATAGAATTGACAACATCGTCTCCTACTTGGAATGTCTTTGTCAGCACATCGTTAGGAATCGATGGTGTTGCAGCAAAGAGATTTAATGGCACGACAGCAGCCCCTGGCAATTGACTGTTGAAAGTGGTGAAGATAAGTGCCTTCCCTGGCCCAACATTCTTTTGAAAGTGCACGAGTCCCCTAGGAATCACAAATATCTGCCCGGCAGTCAAAACTTTGGAGAAATACACGTTTCCAGTTGTCACAAACCCGACAAGCACCTGCCCTGAAATGACCAGATCAGTCTCTGTCGAACGGGGGTGAGAGTGGGGTGGATTAACACCTCCAATGGCAAAGTCCACTCGGTTGATTGAACTCCCAAGTGTGTTGAGCCCAGGAAATGAAAGGACATTAGCAGCAGTGACATTGGAGCCAAAGATGGTTGATGTGTTTCCCTCTTTGCTCAGCCCATCAAAGAAAAAATCATCTGAACTTACATTTGATGCGGGTTTGCAAAGAAAGCCATTAACTGATGTTGAGGCACTCAAATCAGCAACGCAGAAGTCCTGTAGTGGGTCAGGGTCAGAAGCCAAGAGGGAAGGCAAAGGGAGAAGCAATAACATCACCAGGCAAGATAGCATGTACAAGGGTGAAGCAGATGGATTAATCTTCATCATGACTGTGTTACTGTGTAGCCTTGTTTAATTTTCTAGAGCTGATTGGGTTGTTGAACGTAATGCTTGGGTGGTTTTGTGGTTGAACATCATGGTTCTATTTATATCTTTTTTGCCCATGCGCCCATGCCTAAAACATCATGAATGACACTAGCAACATACGAAAAGGTCAACTGATCAGGGGGCAAACAAGCCCAGAAGATGATAAGGTTGAAGTTAAAATTGATTGGGCCGGGTACGTTAGTGGGGTTTGAAAAATTCTTAGCTGTTAGATGAAAGATAATCGTATTTTTTATTTTTTATTTTTTGGACGAAGAACAATTCAATATATAACTTGAATGAGGAAGGCTGTCTCTAACTTGCTAGAATAGCTTACTGTATGTGAGAGAGCGATCGAGATGAGTACAAAGAAAAGGAAAAAGAGGGATTTAATGATTATCTTATTATCTTAGTTAGTTTCTACTTGTGGAATCCTTCAACAGTGTGAATCTGACATTTTCTTGAACCCTTAATTAAGTTTAATTTATACTTACCTGATCATGAGCTTAATAACTGGTTTGAACCTTTAATTAAGCACATGGTCAAAATCGTCTGCATTGAATTATAGCTAAATTAACATCATACTCTTTAAAAAAAAAAAAAAAAAAAAAACAAAAACAAAAATCTTTAAAAAATAATAAATTAAAAAAAAAAACTTCACAAAGGCCGCCTTCCATATGTTTTGAGAAAACGCCAAAAGTTCAATACCTCTCAATTTTACCATTTGAACTTTTTATTTGGCGTTAAATAGGCGTTAAAATTAATGAAATAACCTTTGTACCCTTGAAAATTTTATAAAATTTTATATTTACCCTTAATTTCACAATAAAAAGTTTTTTTTTAAAGAAAAATGGAGGGTATTTTGATATTTTTCATAACCTTTGTTTGTATTTAACGCCAAATCCTAATGGATGTGGTAGATTGCATCAAATTAGAAGTTTGATAAGTGAAATTAAGAGTTTTTGAGCTTTGGAAGGTCTTCTCAAAATGCGTAAAAGTTCATGAAACTTTTGTGAAGTTATTTTTATTTATTTATTTATTTTATTTTTTTAAGTGGCTAAACATCATAATTTTATTCATTTAAAAGACTCTTCGAACTGTTTTTTTGTTCGAACAAAGCCAACCTTGTTAGATCAAAGTCCACAAAACCCTACTCGCAGCGTTATGTCCTATTTTTGCTCGATCGAAACCTGCTGCCAATTTAATTGTCACGTGATTTTTCACAAAAAAAAAGATCATTTTTCTCTTCACCATTCTCTTTTCCTAACTCATGCAATCCTAATAAACCGTTTGAGTGCATAATATACCAATCTATAGTATTAAAAATATCAATTTTCTTTTTTTTTTATCAATAATCCTAATTTTACTGTTGTTTACCATTTCTTTAAACCTCCAAAAAAAATTGTTAATCTTAACCTAATTGCTTGAGGTTAATTAATTAGTGGGATTGGACAAGCAAGATTGTTAGTTTTTGTTTTTGTTAAAAAAAAAAAAAAAAAGATGAAAGATAATCTTCTTGTTTTTGTTGGACAAGAACAAGTCAATAATAAAATACATGAGAGAGCAGGATAGGTTCGTTGACCATGACTTCAACGAAAACGTACATATAAGGATTTTATGATATATCGGCTCATGGGACCTGGTTTTTTTTTTTTTTTAAAACGATGGGACCTGGTACTTGTTTCGATGTCTCATGCTACTTGAATTTAAAATTAAAACTCTGCAGGGCTTATTATGAATATTAAAAAAAAAAAAAAAAAACCAAAGGCATAAAAAAAAGGCTTGAATAGACTTATCTCTAGCCCACTAAATGAGCTCAAGACCCAACTACCCAACAGACCTAGAGCCATGATCCCTCCAACAAACTCTAGAAGACTTTAGAGTGCTTTACAAACTTGTATATAAGGCTTAAGGTACACAATTTTATCGTTCTACAAACTCTATCAATATTGTTCTATTTACACAAGAAAGATCTCCCTCTTGCCCAATACTGACTTGAATGTTGGAGTTCCTCAACCCTACAGGGCTGACAGGCTTTTGATGCCTTCTACTTTTTTTTAAACAAATCTCCTCCCTGTAAAGCGGCTTGAGGGCATTGTTAGTTCCGTACACCAAACAAATGCAAATATTTTCCTCCAATTTAATTATTGAATCAAGTCACAATTACGCTTATTAGTCCATATCAATATCAATGATCAAGCACACTTATGATGCCGTTCGGGAGCTAGTTATATCAAAATTATTTCATTAAGTATAGAAAGAACAAGTGAGACTCAAAGATCAATGTGATCCTTTATTGTATAACTCAAGAATAAGTGAATAACTATAAAACACATGTAAGTGTGCTTTCTGAAAAGCATTATTAAACAATCTTTCAAAACAATGGGGGGCTATGTGAAAGGCCTCGGCTTAAGAACTGAACTTGGATTTTATAGAATTGACAACATCGTCTCCTACTTGGAAGGTCTTTGTCAACACGTCGTTGGGAATCAATGGTGTTGAAGCAAAGAGATTTAATGGAACGATAGCAGCCCCTGGCAATTGACTGTTGAAGGAGGTGAAGGCAAGAGCTTTCCCTGGTCCAACATTCTTTTGGAAGTGTACGAGTCCCCTAGGAATCACAAAGATCTGCCCGGCAGTCAAAACTTTGGAGAAATACACATTCCCGGTTGTCACAAACCCGACAAGCACCTGCCCTGAAATGACCAGAACAGTCTCTGTTGCACGAGGGTGAGAGTGGGGTGGATTAACACCTCCAATTGCAAAGTCCACTCGGTTGATTGAAATCCCAAGAGTGTTAAGCCCAGGAAATGTAACGACACTGCCAGCGGTGACATTGGAGCCAAAGATGTTTGTTGTGTTTCCCTCTTTGCTCAGCCCATCAAAGAAAAAATCATCTGAACTTACATTTGATGCAGGTTTGCAAGGAAAGCCATTAAGTACTGACGCAGATGAACCCAAATCAGCAACACAGAAGTCCTGTAATGGGTCAGGGTCAGCACAGAGGGAAGGCAAGGGGAGAAGCAATAACATCACCAGGCAAGATAGCATGTACAAGGGTGAAGCTGATGGATTAATCTTCATCATGGCTTAGCAGGCTTGCTTAATTTCTAGAGGTAATTGGGTTGTTGAAGGTAATGCTTGGTTGGTTTAGTGGTTGAACATCATGGTTCTATTTGTATCTTTTTTCCCATGCCTAAAACATCATGTATGACACTAGCAACAGACGAAAAGGGGGATTTGGTGATATGTTCTGGAATCCTTCAACCGTGTGAATCTGACATTGTCTTGCCCAGAAAAGAAAGTATCTGCTTTGGCTGCTTAGTAGATCAAGCCACCTTTCATTAATTTATTCTGGCTGCAGTCCCCCAACATATTTTAGAATAGATTGAACAACTTTAAATCCGGTTTTTCCAGTCTTTAAATCAAAGATTGGCCACCTGCCTCCTGGTTTTACCTACTGCAGTTTCTACTTCAACCGTGTGAATCTGACGTTGTCTTGCCCAGAAAAGAAAGAATCTGCTTTGGCTGCTTAGAAGATCAAGCCAGCTTTCATTAATATATTCTGGAGCATATTTTAGAATAGATTAAACAACTTTAAATCCGGTTTTTCCAGTCTTTAAATCAAAGATTGGCCACCTGCCTCTTGGTTTTACCTACTGCAGTTTCTTCTTCAACAGTGTGAATCTGACATTGTCTTCCCCAGAAAGGTTGAATTTTCAATTGTCTTTTTGGATAAATTTTAGACGAAACATTGAAATGAAATTTAGCCCAAGGCCCAAGGGAATAGGGGCTACTCATATGCCCAGTGGCCGAACTTGTATGCCCAATGTCCAAAGGGCCCTTGAGGCCCACTTTCCAAGAGCCCATCAGTTCCCACTCACCAAATTTATCATAGACAGATTTGTACCAATTGTCGCGACAGGGTTACTGGTGGGCTTGACTACCAAAGGTCCCTTGAGACCTATCGACTAAAGAGTTTGCCAGCCTATCAAATAAAACTAAAGCCAATGGGCCAAGGAAAAGCCTATTGAAAGAATCATGTACGGTCACAAAATTTAATAAAAAAAAATTCAATGATTATTCTATTTCAATGTCTTGTATTCCTAGTAATAATTATTTTTATTCTTAAAATAACGATCATTTAGCGTACCAAACATGCCCATATTTTTCTCCTCGTGAATTCCAACGAGGTCTCACAAAAACGGGTTCCGGCATTCAATGGATGGAAATTTTTTAACCAAAATTTTAAAAAATAATTCAATTAATCGAAAACATGCATGGATCATAATCATCCCATTTTAAGTGAAACGTGATTCATTTTATGATTTAAATTAAATTTTATTGATAATAGGATAAATATTGTCATATCATGTCACCATATTTACATGACATGCATGTATATATCACTACATTTCACTTGAAAAGAAAAGTATCTGATATCGATAAAGCATCCTGTGGTGCATATATATTTAACATGTCCAAAATATCAACAAGTTTGTGGCACAAGGCCCTCTGATCTTGCGTTTTTCTTTGCCAATGACATCTCATCATCGTACCCACACTACTAAAAAATCAAGATTCAACGAAGCTCGGCTTAGTGTCGTTTTACCAAAATTACACAAGCAAGTGTCCCTTTTAAAGTAAAAATATTCCTGGGTTGCATAAATGCAAAAAAGACGTTTGAACAGAAGAGACGCGCACTGTTCAAAGCGACGCTTGAACAGAAGAGATACCAGCCATTTAGTGTCATTTTCACCGTAGAAACAACTCTATGTTTGAATCCATACCGTATGTTTGCCAAGAATTATTATTCAAACGTCGGGCTTAAAACGTCATCGCTCACATGTCACTATTTGTGAATTTTTTGTAGTGCGATATTGAAGCCGTTAATTAATTAATTTGTTGGTTTCCCTTGGAATCTTGTTAGAAGGAGCTAGATGAACATATTGGTGCCTCGTCAATTCCAACCGCACTTAATGCGAAAGCCCCTCATTATTCCTGTTCCGATCTTTGGCCCTCACTATATATTTTCCTCCGATGGCAACTGCATGCACCGTCATTTTCAAACTCAAGAGTAAAAATACTAACCAATTCCGTTGCACTACCACATCAGCCCGTAAATTATTCCTACGTAAAACACACGGTATGATCGACCAGCATTTTGTCATTTTGAAATATGGCACTGATCTTCTAAGCAAAGGATATTGTGCTTTCTAGAACTCATGATTTTGTAAATATTCATTCATTGTTACAATATGTTACTATTTGATACAAATGCATGTTAAACAGTGTAATGGGAGGATTGTGCTTTCTAGCTAGAATGTCTTTTAGGTTTTTTATTGGGTTAAATACTTCGGTTTCAAAAAGTGTTACAGGTAGCACTTGTCGTAAATCGAAATACTAACTTTGTACTTCTGCTTAATAACCTATCTTTTTTTTTTTTTTTTTTTTTTTTGTATTTTGATTGGTTGTACTTTTTCTTTGCATTTCGAGACAAAAATTGGGATGTGGTTGTAGTAAAGGGGAGAAAAATATTTTGATTTTGTTGATCATATATTTTGAGAGACAGTACTTCTGAGATATTTGTCGTTGATATGTGATTTACTGACAGTTAGATATAGTGTCATATATATATATATATATATCTGTGTATTTTTAGTAGTTCATGTTCTCTATGCATTTGATGAGTGTGTTCATATTTCAGGAGAGACAAGTCAACTTGAATGAATTTCTTGACTGCAGCCTCCATTTTCTGTATTAATTGTTTACTTTTTCTGCATATTGTGATTTGGTGATATAATAGGTGATTCTAAATCCGTATTTCAGTATATATAAATAAAAAGTGAAGAACCATGACAAAGCAGATAGAAAACCTGGCATGAATAACAGCACTAGAAAATGAAGGAAGGATTTATGAAAAGAAAAGCTTAATTTATTACAGAATAATCTTCAAAACAATGGGAGCTGAGGCTTTCTAGTGAAGAGGCCTCATGAGCTTAAGTAATTAAGAACCGAACTTGGACTTAATAGAATTGACAACACTGTCTTCTACTTGGAAGGTCTTTGTCAAAACGTTGTTGGGAATCGATGGCTTTGAAGCAAAGAGATTTAATGGGAGCACAGCAGCTCCTGGCAATTGGCTGTTGAAAGAGGTGAAGGCAAGGGCTTTCTTTTTGCCAACATTCCTTTGGAAGTGTACGAGTCCCTTGGGAATCACAAAGAGCTGCCCAGGACGCAAAACTTTTGAGAAATACACGTTCCCAGTTGTCACAAACCCCACAAGCAACCTCCCTTTGATGACCAGAACAGTCTCAGATGCACGAGGGTGAGAGTGGAGTGGATTAACTCCTCCAGGGGCAAAGTCCACTCTGTTCATTGACACCCCAAGGGTGTTGAGCCCAGGAAATGAAAGAACATTAGCAGATGTTAGATTGGTGCCAAAGATCCCTGTTGTGTCACCCTCTTTGCTCAGCCCATCAAAGAAAAAATCATCTGAACTTACTTTTGATGCAGGTTTGCAAGGAAAGCCATTACCTGAAGCAGAGGCACTCAAATCAGCAACACACAAGTCCTGTAATGAGTCAGGGTCGGCCAAGAGGGGAGGCAAAGGGAGAGCCAGTAACAGAATGAGGCAAGATAGCATGCAGAAAGGTGAAGTTGATGGATTCTTCATCATGGTTGAGGAGGAAATTGGGTTGTCTGGTGGTTGTTGATGATCAAGGTGATATTTATATCTTTGTTCCTATCCCAAAAAAACCCATTATTAATCTTCCTTTTTGGTCTTGTAATTTCTCCGAATGACACTAGCAACAAAGGAAAGGTCCACTGTTAGATGGGTTAAGTTTTGTTTGACAAGCAAGATGATGAAATCTTAGGTGTTAGATGAGAGATATTCAATAGCTAGCTAGGACCAGCTAATTAAGGTGGTGCCTACTTCTTGACTCCGTCAAACCGTGTGAATCAGACATTGACATTGTCGTGGCCAGAAAATAAAAGAATTTGAAATTGTCTTTATGGAGATAATTTAGTCGTCGAGGCTCGAGAGTAGTTTTAAGGCCAAGTATCTCGAAATTGCTTGAGAAATGCGGTGTTTTTATGATGTTCTCTTAGTCCTAAGTAGATATTATTTTCTAAAAAAACAAATAAAAAAGTAGCCCTTATTTCTCTCTCTTGATTTTAAAAAAATAATATTAACCTAGGACAACAAAAAAAAGAAATTAGAAAAACTCAGGAGAGTACCTAACATTTTTTCTTTATCTATATGTTTTGTTCTTGTGCCGTGGAGATCTGTTCAACCAGATATAGTTTTAGTGGTCTCTAGTTGTTTTTCATTGTAGAAAATTTCAAGTAAGTCATACTTTGGCTTGTTTCAAAACCGTTTTGTGCAGATTATTTCTTGGCTAGCCTAAATATAGAGAAATCAACCCAATTTTTGCCCCATTTCCCAATTTTTGTTAAGTAATGTTACACTTACTCTCACCTCTTCACACCCATTTTTCACACCCATAGGAAGCTTTTAAAACCACAATTGGATTAAATTCCAATAAAAATCTATCTTATATTCAATAGTAATTTTTAAAATCACCCATAAGTGAGAAAAAAATAGGTAAAATAGAGAAGTGAAAGGAAATGTAACATTATTATTTTTTGTTTGAGCGAGCTTACATCCTGCTCTCTAAATGTTTAGCTAAAAAGGCCACCTTTTTTTTTTTTTTTTAATTTGAATTATGCTACTTTTTTTTTTTGATAAGTAATTTGAATTATGCTACTCTTCGGTCTTCACATCCATTTCATATTAATCGAGATAAAGCCGCTTCAAACATCAATATAAAATAAATGTGAAAAAAATATTATTATTTTTCTTCTTTATTCTTTCTTTGCAACACCACTTCAAATCCATTAGAGAGAATGGAGAATAAAAAAAGTGGAAAGCAGTTATCTTTTTGGTGAGTTTTTGCTACAAGACGGATGTGAACGTTCCATTGCTGAGGTTGACAAACGAAGGGGCATATGATTGAAGTCTTGGTTGCACCATCCTCGAAAAATCAGCATACAACAAGAGTCAAGACCACAACAGGAACCACGAGATCGAGGTGGGAGTCTAGAAGGGCGGCTGGCTCTTCAGATAATTAATATACTATTTCATTTTTATCACCTAACATTTAGTTATTGACTTTCTTGCACACAAGTTGCAACATCTTTATCAGAAGAGAAAGGAACACAAAGCAAACATGTTCACATTCTCTGGCTACCCTCTTTTACGCGTAAAGACTGAAAGGGCTACACGGCGTTGGCGTTTACTTGGAGCTTGTCCGTGCATTTAATGGTGTACATTGTGAAAATTATTTAAATTTTGTCAAAGTCGTATTAATATTGATATCATATATACTATTAGATGCACCAATTTTAAATCATGATCGTAAAATAAATAATATTTATTTTCATTTGAATGGGAGAAAATCAAGGAGAATGAAAAAGTGGTTTGAGCACTAAAAAAATGTTTTACCCCATCTCTTGGATAGCATGATCCTTACATTTTAAGCAATCCTTTGGACTGCTTATGAGCAATCCGAACTCAAATTTCTTTAGGAATGAAGAACCAGTCATCAAAGAAAGCAATCAGGTTTGGTTTCCAAATCCAATGTCAAAGCTTCATCCTGTAAGTATTTTTTTTTTTTTTAAAAAAAAAAAAAAAAAAAGAAAAAAAAAAAGGTGTATGAAAAAAAGATTTACAGCTCATCTAAATACAGCAGAATGAGGGTTTTACTTGGTGCTACCTGTCTAAGGCATCTTGGCTGATGGGAATCACACCAGTTGGTGAGACAAGAGCATCCACCAGAATGTCATTTGGAGTGACTGGTATAATTCCTTCATCCATTATCTGCAGAGAATAGGATAGAGCAACTGCAATACCAGAGGCAGTCATTTCAAGAGACTCACAAACCCTTGGAAGCTGAATACAAGACTGTAAATAATTTTTAATATGAGAAGTCATACATACCAAGGAGGGGTTGTTTCCAAGCATTTGCCTTTGCGAGCTCTTGGTATTTCTTCAGGAAGGCATCATAATAACTAATGATTTTCATCAAACAATAACATTAGTGATGCACAACCTTAAATTTATTGGTGCATACAGATAAAAGGTTAATTTTCATGTAAAAATACAAATAATTAAATTTCTTCAAAATGCACAAGAAAGAAAGAGAGTGTGAGAGAGATTTTTTTATACAATCATCACTCCTCTAGCAATCCCATTAACTTGGCTCACCAATTACTTGGAGGACCAGGATAATATAAATAAACCAATAGTTATACTTTTTTTTTTTTTTAATTTGGTCGGAATGAATACTTATACTTCAGGAGCTTAAAAAACGAGATTTTATATCAAAAGGAGCAGATGATATCTCTTAAAAACTCAGCTCCCACAATTTCAGAGGGTAATTAGAAAGTTTAGGTAGGCCAAGATTCATAACCATACCCTCCACCACGACCCAGGCGCCTTCCAGATCTGTCAAATGCTAGTCCTGTGGGCAGAAAATCAGCCAAATGCTGTTATCTACATCCTGTGTTTTGCAATTGTAAAGCATTTTAGAAGCAATTAAGAGAACAGGGAAAATAGTTCTACCAGGTAAGAGGAACAAATCAACTGGCACATTTGCTTGCATAACTGCACCAACATAGGTCCTGATACGTAAGTCTTAAACCATGCATATATGTTTAGGTGCATCTTTGAAATATAAAGACAACCACAGACAAAAATCAAACAAGAAGAAAAGAAACAAAGACATTGCTCAAGAGAAGGTTTTAGTGTACAATGTGACCAGGTTTAGCTGAATTAAGCATGGAAGTTGTGACATGTGTTTAGGGAATAGCCCAACCCCCTGCCCCTTCCCCCCAGAAAAATCAGTAAAGGTTTCACTAGAAGCAAAGATTATTAATAAGTATTTTAGCAAGTTCAGTGAATCTAGGAAATACTAGGATTAAAGGGCTCTAGTTTCCAGCCCAGTCTTCAATAACTAAAACGTCTCTTAAAGTGCTAGCCATAAATGGAACAGAGGTAACAGGCTGGGTGACATTAAAATAGCTAAAAGCCTTGAGGTCCTAATGTAGTTCTCTGACTGTCTCTCAACCTGGATGATAAGTTGCAGATTTAGCCAGAAAATTCACAAGGCCCAAAGGTCATCAGATATAAAGAACAAAATTACCATCTTCACGTTCATTTCCATCACTATCCACCGGAGCTGGTTCTAAGATGTTCATCGAATTCGCAACAAGATCATCGATACATGAGATGTTCAGCATGCGCATGTGACTATTCTTGTCCTCCACACGTGGAACATAAAGCCTTTTCCCCACCTGTGTATGACCATCTTGATTTAAAGGGAAAAGATAAGTACTTCCCCAAGTGTAAAAAAAAGTACATGGTAAGCAAGCATTTATTAAAGAAATAAAATTGCACAAACTTAGCATATATATAGATAAGCCGGTTTGTTTGAGTCAAATGACTAGTGGGATAGGGAAGCAATTATATGTTGATTCTATCACTGAGTAGCAAATGATGGTGTACGAGAGTTTTGGTTGAGGTGAATGTAAATTCAGAGTTTCCAAAGGAGATTGAATTGAATGTGTGTGTGTGTGTGTGTGTGGGGGGGGGGGGGGGGGGGGGGGAAGAGAGAGTTGGAGAAACCCACTACATTTGTAGTTTAGTACCCTTGAATTCCAATGAAGTGTTCAATATGTCAAGCTTTTGGCCATCCAAGTTATGCATGTTTGAGAGAGGAGAAAAGGGTGTGGAAGCCTTAAAAGATTGGCAATCAGGTTGATAAGGTAAGTGAAAAGGAAGAGGGAAAGCAAGTTGGAGATGAGTAGTAAATTTGGTTTGATTGGAGGACAGAGGGAGATGTCTATTGAAGATAAGGAGGAGAAAGCTTGGTTTAATTCGTTTGCTGTGTTTCAAAACAGAAATGAAATTGAGGAAGGGGATGTATCACTTGTTAGGGAACAGGTAGGCAGTCTGGCAGTCCTCAAAAAATCCTTGAGGCAGCCTTATTTGAAGATCACAAAAGAGTATAGCATTAAGGGATAAAGGGAAGAGTAAGATAGGAGAAGATGCAGATAATACCAAGAGGGATTTTTCTCCTACTATTTCTGGTTAATAAAATTGGTAGTATGGAATATTAGAGGTCTTAATGATCTCTTCAAGCAAAAGGAGGTAAGGAGTTTTGTGATGAGAGTTAAAGTGTCTTTGATTTGTCTTTTAGAAACAAGCGTAAAAGTTGAGAAGGCTGAGAAGATAGGAAAATATTGTCCCAAGATGGAGGTTTCTTCATAATTATGATAACCATCATCTGACAGAGTTAATCAGCTGACGAAGAGGAAGCTAACAGAAGATCAAATTAGTGAGATGCAAAAAGATGTTACAGAAGAGGAAATAAGAGAACTATGTTTGAAATGAAGAATAATAAAGCTCCTGGCCCGGATGGTTTTTCTGCTGTGTTTTATAAGGCAGCTTGGTCAATAGTTGGTGATAAGGTGATTGTTACAGTGAAGTCTTTTTTTGAAACATAGAAGCTACTTAAGAAGGTCAATGCTACTATTATCACTCTTGTGCCTAAAAAGTGGCACTCGTGTTGGATACTTTGAAGGTAGGAAGGGTTTAAGGCAAGGAGATCTGATCTCTCCATATCTTTTTGTGATAGCTATGGAAATGCTGTCTAGATTGATAGAAGAGGCTTCTAAGAATGGAAAAGTGTATAGTTTTCATCCTAGATGTTCTGAAATTAACCTTACTCACCTTTGTTTTGCTGATGCTACTGCTATTTTTGATGGCAAATATAGAACAAGTAGAAAAAATTAAGCAAGTTTTACAACAGTTTGCATACTTGTCAGGATTGAAAGCAAATCCAGCTAAGAGAACATTCTACTGTTTTGGTGTTTCACAAAGGATGAAGGAGCAGATGCTGGCGTGTTTAACTATGAAGGAAAATTACCAGTAAGATACTTGGGAGTTCCATTGATTTCCACAATGTTGTCAGTTGCAGATTGTACAATGCTTATGAAGAAAATTTCAGGAAGGATTGACTCTTGGCCGTCGAAAAATCTGTCATTTGCTGGTAGATTGCAACTGTTATCTTCGGTTTTATATGGCATGCATGTTTATTGGTCTAGCATCTTCATTTTTCCTAAGAAGATTATTAGATCAGTAGAACAAAAGTTCAATCAATTTTTATGGAATGGTAATGAAGTTTGTCCAGCAAAAGCAAACTTTGAAGCAAAAAAGGAAGGAGGGTTGGGGTTGAAGAGGATAGAAGATTGGAATAAGGCAGCAATTTTGAAGCATATATGGAATCTGTTCACAAAATTAGCGTCTCTTTGGGTGGCATGGGTTAAAGTGAATTTGCTTAAAGGGAGATGCTTTTGATAGATTAAAATACCACAGAATTCTACATGGAGTTGGAGGAAAAATACTTAAGCTGAGGGATACAGCAAAGTAGTTCATAAAATCCTTGGTGGGAGATGGAAGCAGGATACATTTATGGCTGGATTGGTGGCATCCGGATGGCATCATTTGTGATCATTATGGTTATAGGGTAGTATATGATGCAATGAGCAAACTGGGGGCAAAATTATCAAGTGTAATAAAGGGGAAGGAGTGGGAATGGCAACCTGCCAGGTCAGAAAAATCTTGTGAATATACAAAGTAAGCTGCCAATGGTGAAAATAGGAGTAAATGATAAACCTATATGGGTGATTTCGAAGTCAAGCAGTTACACAAGTAGAGACACGTGGGAGGCAATTCGTGACAAGAAGCCAAGGGTTGATTGGTAGAAACTGATTTAATTCTCCTTTGCTATTCCTAAGCATGCATTTGTGTTGTGGCTGGTGGTTAGAAACTGTCTTTCAACAGGAGATAGAATGTTGAAATGGGGCTATAAAGGAAAGGCTAAATGTTTGTTTTGGAGAAATATTATTGAATGCAGAGACCATTTGTTCTTTGAGTGTGAATTTAGTAAAAGAAATTGAAGGGAAGCGATGAAGAAATGCCTTTTGCCTGATATACCAACAGCTTGGGAGGAAATTATGAACCAAGGAATCAGAGAACGGAGGAATAAGAGCTTAAGAGCTTTGGCATCTAAAAGCTGGCTTGGGGTGCAGCAGTTTACAACATTTGGAGGCAAAGAAATGAGGTCAAGCATGGGAACCAGATAAGAACAGAGGAGAAAGTGATGCAAAATATTGGGTGCGAAGTGAGAAACAGAGTTATGGGAAAAGGGAAGTTTAAGAAAAATGATAAGAATGTAGTAAAATGTACATGGTGTGTATAACATCTGTTGATTTTGTATTGATTAGATGGAATTGCTGTAGGTAGTTGCTTGTATAGCATCTGTTATTCCAGCGTTTTGCTGGAGTGTGTTGTATATCTTTAGGAAAAAATATCTGCCCAACAATCATATCTACATGATTTTCTCAAACAATTGCAATATATAAGTACATTGGATTAAGATGCTCTAAAATTTCTTCAAATTAAATGGTCCGAGACAAAGCACACACCTTTGGCAGGATTTTGCAGAATTTCAGACAACAATTTGGACGTGTCAACTTCACGCAAAGCATTGCAGCTTATGTAGGCACACAATCCCGTGCTGGACTGAAACCACGGAGACTTCAAAACAATACTCTGAATGTCATTGTCTGAAAACAAAACAACAAGCACCCAAGTGGATGGGATCTGTTCTGGTCCCAGCAGTGACGGACAAATGAACAGCAATAAGATTAGTAGATCACGTACCTTCTTGGGATCTGAGTGCCGGGTCCATGGCCTTGAGGGCCTTGCGGACCCTGGACCGGAGGGCTCGTTTCCGCTTGAACAAGGCGTCCAAATGGTCTTGTTCTTCGTTGTGGTTCATCGTCCTGAAGGTCAAGGTGGCGCGTGGCGCGTACGAGAGTGGGCGAGAGAGGTAGAGTGGCTTTGTTGCTGGTGCGGTTGTTGAGGGTGTCGCCCACGGTTGGGTCATCAGCTCATCAGCTGTACCAACGCTAGTTGTTTGACATCGACCCCTCAACTCTTTTTGATTTACATAGGCGCCACATGAGAGTTTTATATTTATGTTTGGAACCGTACGTACGTACTAATCTCTTTTATTTATTTTTTCCTACTTTTTTTCCAACATGTAGAAAAAGGAAAGAGAAGTTATTGGAGGAGTGTGGAAAGTTTGGAAACACAAGAGGCGTTTGATCTAATGACAAAGTTAAAGTGCATAAGAGAAATTACGTGCTTTATTAAAAATATAAGTTTTGAAAATGTACTTAAACGTCAATTGAGCCTTTAAAATAACGGGTTGGCCTTTAAAATCTTGTATTTTTAAAAATACACTTACTTATCCGCGATTTGAAACGTAATTTTTTTTTTTCGCTTTTCAAAGACTCAAGAAATATTAATGTTTATAAAGAATATTTGATTTTCATATGTATCTATTCCATAAGTCGAGCAAAGGCCTAATGGAGTTTCAAAATAATCAATTGTTTTTTATTCTTTTCTTCAAACCAAAAAAAAAAAAAACTGCTTAATATTCGCGCCGGGTTGGGGCTACCGTAGTTCTAAAAAAGGTTGTTGTTCAGTTGTCAACATCGTACCAAATGATGGGTGTCCATCACCCTAACAGAACATTGGAAGTAGTCACAGTCATCCCAAGTGTCGTTGGGGTTGGTCTTGTCCAATTACAATGATAACATGTGTTGTCACCAAACAAAAGAATATGAATAATCACTCAATTCTAATTTCTTATATTTTCAGTAATACTCATTTCTATTCCTCAAGAAATAATCATTCCGTTTACAGAGCGTTACTGTAAGACAGAAGGAATAATACATGACTTTTACACAAAATATGTTGGAACCAAGAGACTAGGCGCCAATAAAAAAAAAGGGGGGGGGGGGGGGGCGCAAAAGGGAAATTGTAGCAGGAGAATATATAGTTCTTGAAGAGGCTTGGTAACCAGAGATAAAAACTGACATAATCCTCACATAGTGAAGGAGAATGCATGCACAATCCACAAGCAAAAGATTTACACAAGCCTCAATTATCCAAATTGATGTTGCAAGCATGATATATACCATTATAAAACAAAAGGGTTTGGATCCATACATGTAACAACTCTGATGGAAGAAACAATAATGATACAAACTAAATAGTTTATGAAGAGTTCATAAAAAGCTCTCTGATTCTCCACATTTTGGGGTATATGCTCGTCAGCCATGAATATCTTGGTCTCTCCTTTTCTGCCTTCCTTGCATCACCAATAGTCCCCCAGCATGCACCCCAACAGCTAACCTGTTTTAGTTTTCAATCAATTGCCAAGTGGGTGCCTGATATGACAATTTAAATCACTATTTCCATTTTCTGCCATCCCAGTTACTGTTTATGTTGACTCTCTTTCCCCACTACATCAAAGTCGATAGGTTGCTTTCAAGGTGACAAGTTGCTGGAGACGTGCTATTTTCACCTGCACACTTGCACAGCATTGAGTCAGGATTTCTTACTTTTTTTTTTTTTTTATTGGTTCAATAAAATTACTTTATTCAACAAGAACTGGATACATAAGAGTGATCAAAACAGGGATTATATAATAATGAAAAAAGGATGAGATGCTTATCTTCAGAAAATGTTTTGCCTCAGTAAGTATGCAAATGTGCAGACAGACCAGAAAGTAGCACAACTCTATAATCTTTCATAATTTTTGAAAATTGACATTAAGCATCCATTACTTCTTCTTTTTTGAGCATTCTTGAATTACAAGAAGTGTGTTCAAGGGCATATATTTGTCTAGCAAATAGAGCCACAAAAAGTGAGAACATTAATGAAATGAAACAAACAGTCATCAGCGTAATTGAGACAACACCATTTGATTTGTCTCATGCCATGAAAGTTTTAGAAAGTTTTAGATGTCCCTATCCGAACCAAACCAAGGCAGTTTTCAGATAAAGATTTGTTGAGTACATGAGGCAATAGCCACAACTGTTGCTTCATCTCAGTATAAAGTGCCAAAAGGAGAAGGCGTTTAGACATCATCAAACTACTCATGGAATTCCAGAGGATGCAACAAATGTCAAAAAACTTTGCTGCATATATTTCAATAGTAAGAAGGATAAAACTGCAAAGATGATAATAATCCAAATTAGTATTTTTGGTTCTTTAACCAATCATCACACTGTTAACGTGGAGCATCTATATTATTCGAGTTAACTGAGAACAGAGCAGGTTGATTTAAATGATTCAGTATTGTTTAGACATCATCAAACTACTGATGAAATTCCAGAGGATGCAACAAATGTCAGAAAACATTAATTGTTAAGGAAAGAGAGCACTTATTACCACAACAAAAGAAGGTAGAAAGACCAAGAGCTTCATGAAGAAAAGAAACATATGTACATCCTAAGCAGAAAAGAAACTGCAACCAAAAAGATAATAGTTTTAAACATTTAAATATTCATTAACTTGGTTTAAGAACTGCCAGTTCAGTATGCTACACCTTTTCCATTATAGTGAAGTTTTACGTTTGTTGTTTATTTTTTCATTAACACCATAACTCTGAGCAAAGAACTTCTATGAACGCATAAGAAAATATCTTCAAACTTTTAGTAATTCAAACTTGTGAGAGGGACTGAAAAGAGCCTAAAACAATTTGTGAATGTATGCTCAGAGAAATTCATACTAGTTTCTGGCTCTTCTCCAGTACATGATGCATCCAGTACCTTTACCACCAACTGGATTTTAGCCAATAGCAAAACTACACATAATTTTCGAAAAATTCCCATTCAGTACAAATAGCCCTAATATTAATGTCATTATAAATTCTGGATAAAGAAGCCGCATTTCCTCCGACTTCCTATCCCATCTCCTATAACTCTCACTAATTTCCTAAACTTGCCTTGCACTACATGCTCTATTTTGTTTTGCAGTGAGAGAGCTATTTAAAGAATCTTGAATCATAAGTGAACAAATTATGAGAAGTGAGCACAAATAATTAGGATTAAACAGCATTTACCATAAAAAAGATTAGGATGATAATCCTGCATCATTCTCGTCAATGGGCGATGTCACAAGGTGCCGAAGCTTCCGCAGATTTCGCGATATCTCTAACAAAAGTGTTGTTCCTTCACTATGTTTCTCGAGTGTCAGTGTCTGAGCAGCATGGTCTAAGAATCCATTGTCTGCCTCAAGGGCCTTCACCCTCTTACTAAGATGAGACAATTCTCTTGTTAGTACAGGCTTCCTTGACTTTTCTGCAACATGAGAAAGACTAATTGATCCTTTGATCGATACTGGTATTGGAAATGCAAAAGAATCATTATAGACATGCTGATATTGTACTTATGTAGATTTTTCAGTATGTATTCTATCTGCTAATCATCTATAAGCTTAAAACACAATCATAGTATACATGCATGGATATATGTGTATGTATATTACCTAACTCATCATTTATATGCTCAACACTGTCAAAGCTAGACAACGAGGAATAAACTCCATTATCCAATACCAATTGATTTCTCTTGTCCAGTTTTTTAAACCGTCCCAGAATAGGGCTTTCCTCCCCTTTAAAACCTTTCAATGATTCACTTAGAGTACCCCCTCCATTTGCCTCCTTTGATGACACGGCTTGGTAATTATTGAGTGCAGTTTCTCCATTAATCTCCACTTCATTAACACTAGCACGAGAACCACCACTTTCAGATTTTGCACTCAGAGGTGAGGAAGATTGTGCTTTATAGTCGCAGTAATCCTCCCCAGCCTCCATTTCGCATTGCTTGAAATCATCATCTTCCCTTGAGCATCCATATTTTCCTCTATATGCCTCAAGTTCAGCCTCTATAACTTTGAAATCTTCCTCTCTCTTGGCAAGCAAGTCATTTGTTGCTTGTAGGGCTTCTTCATCATACTCTGCCTGCTCCTCCATCATTCTCTGATACTGCAAGGCCTCCATCTGAACAGCTGCCTTTTCTGCTTGTAACCGGGTGATCATTGCCATTGCATTGTTAGCTGCAATAGCCGAAGCACTTCTTTCTTCATCGAGTTCCATGTATAAAGCCATCAGCGATTTGCGATCCAACCGAACCTGTCTCTTCAAATGATGCAAAATGGAATCACTATCAGCTTCATTTGTCAAATTCTCTTCAATAGACTCTGATGCAGACACTGTTTTTTCAAGTGGGGATTTCCTTGTAATCCTACCACCCCCCCACCTAGGACTGTTGGAAGCTGAATCTGTTAGTGGGATTCCAAAGAACCTGTTCCCTCTACCAAAGTTAGGACTGTTGGTCTTAGAGGCATCTTCATTCAACTCCTCAGCTCCGGTCAATAATGGCACTGTAGCAGCTTTAACATCTTCCCTAACTGGAATTACAAAAAATTCAGACACTAAATTAAATTAATGACCTTTTGGATCTCTTCTTACAGTGGGACATTATGAGAAATTAAACAACAAAGCAAAAGCAAGAATGAATTATTGAAAGCAATTGATCATATTTCGATGCCAATAAATGATTTGAGTAAATCAAGAAAAGAATTAAGACAAATTGAGATCCTAAACTCACATGGAGTATCAGGATTAAGTGCATTCAAGCCATCCTCATCCTCCGGAGGCGAATTGTTCTCCGAAATAAATTTGAGTTCCGTGTATCGGATGTGGGCCAAATCCGAATTGCGAGATTCCTCATTTCTCAATGCCAAAAAGGGTGTTCGTGGTGAAGAAGCAGGAGCCAGTGAATACGCACTAGCGCCTTTTCCCTTTGAGTATGATGATTTCACCTTCAATGGCTCTCCACAGCAGGAGCAACAATATTTGCTACTCTTCTCAACCTGCACAAAATCATCCTTCCTTCCTGCGGGCAAACTCAGATGAATGTGGCTATCATCCTCAACAAAGCACTCAAGATCCTTATGCAGAATCCCAACCAGAGCCTTATACGTGTTACAATCAGATTCTTTCTCTGTCGCAAACGAAAGGAGGCACGCTTCACACATGTTTCTTATGTCCGACATTTTCTTGTGGTTGTGGCAATATGCCAGAGACGAAACTTCCTTCTTGTGAGCTTCGCACACCGAATCATTGTAGTAGAAATCGGGGTTCCTGTGGACGAGTACATGGTCGATTCTGGTGCAAAGCAAGCAAGGGACTCGCAATTCGAAGAACCTGGCGTATTCATTGGCGACAAACGCAAGAAACCCATCAATGAAAAGCAGAATTATTAACACCCATTCGAGAATTGCGTATACCAAGAAATGTGGGAACTTTCCCAGCTCTTGTTCCACATAACGTGGAAACGACCGCTTAGCCATGTTTTTCTTGATCCAGAAACAGGAATTATCTTAAATCCTTTTTATCTATGTTGTCGTGATTCGATCAGAGAGGCTGGTGAGATCGGTGGAAGATCATGACCTTGGTGCGACGAAGCGACCGACCCAGATCATGACCTTTCTTTCTTTCTTTCTGTGCTTTGATGTCCGAGGAAGGATGTTTGGTTTTCTTCCTTTGCCCATAAATAGAAATGCGCTTTGAGGATATTGAGGTTGTCAGTCGGACCGTGGAGCTGAAATAACGGTCTATCGTGCACTTCTCCAACCAACCGGCCAACCGTGGAACGACATCGTTCCTTGACAAGATTTTTGCGCGGGAAAAGTGGGCTAGATTTGGTGGTTATTATCTCATTAACACTGATAATTGGCGTTCGTACAGAAATTACATTGAAATTCGGTTTTTTTTTTTTTCTTTAATATATACTTGAAGGAAAAATGTATTAGTGTTGGATTTGGTTGTTATATGACATATCAATCTCATTTATGGCTTCTTGTCAGCTAATTTTTTTCAAACGTCATCCAGCCCAAAAAAAAGGAACCGTGCTCCCTAACGTGACAGTGTGACATCTAACCTCCCAAAATTATTAGCCCAGCTTCCGTGAGTAGCCGACCACCCCCAATTGAACCTTCGAGAGCGGTTGCAACCACCCCCAACATTCGCTTTGGTGATCGCAGCCACCAAATTGGGTGGCGGTTGGGGGTGACCGCGCCAACTAGAAAATGGGGAACAAATTTCAATTTTTTGTCTGACATTGCACTGCAACGTTAGGGAATAAAGAAGAGGAAATGACAAACACGGCTTTCAAAAATCATTCCCGCTATGGTTACTTTAGTATGGGATACCGAAATACCACCGATTCTGCCAAACTAAAAATAGGCTCAAGCAAATAATCATAGCAAAAGACATCTCCATAAATTTCATCGCCATTAATATAATAGATTAGAATAATCCACAGGATTGACATTTCATTCAAATACAAGAGTCAAAGAGTCTCTGATGTCTATTGAAACCATATAAAACTGGCTTCTGCTGTGCCCATCTCTTGCGTGGTTGGGGAACTTAATTAGCTTAGTGACCAACAAGGAGATCCTAAAAGATTATACTTGGGTATCATCACTAGATTAAGAGCTAGCTTGTAGAGAAAACATTTGCAGACATGTAAGGTGATATGCATCCCTGGACCTGAAAACAAGTCAATAATTTTAATAAGATCTACAGCAGTAATCAATAAATAAGGATCTGTTTGTCATGACAGAAATAAAATGAATGATAAAGAGAGCTTAAATGTTGTTGGATAAATTGTGAATGAATAAAAGGCAGTATATCACAGCATATTGATCATCCCAATTTCATGCAATGCTCAAGAGCTAAAGGAGGCACAGATGGCCCATCTTTGGTTTAGAGAGCTGTAAGGAAAAATGATGTGGAAAAAGGGATAATCTAGCCAAACCCAACTGGTTGAGATTTAAGGCTTCATCAAGTTGGGGTGAAAGAAAATTAAAAATTATTCAAACTTTTCTCACACTTAAATACATGCAGACAGGAATCAAGCAAGAGACTGTACAGAGATATTCCTGTAAAGGATCGTCAGAAAAGACATGTTTTCTTTTCCAAAAATATACCCCACAGGAGGATGAACTGTTACCTGCAACAAGCAAGTAGGAATTTGGATAAACCCCTGCAGAAAAATATCAACCTTTTCGAGAGTGCTCTGAGGGACAGGTGTGATCACATATAGCAAACCTTTAAAAGTGTCAATGCCTCTCACTATCCCTGGTTCAAACAAGAATCAAGTTCATGGGGTTGTCAGGGTAATCAAATCCAAGGATAAAATTGAACATGGAAATGGAAATATGAAAATAAGACATAAAATGGTTTATGAAAACATTTCCTATAGAGAGAAGGAAATATGATAATAGGACATAAATGGTTTATGAGAATTCCGAGAGAGAAAGGAACTACAATCTGCTATCTTGAAAAGGTACTGAAACATTTACTACCATCCCAAAACTTAATAAAGCTTACAACAGAAGTAAAAACCTGCTCCAATCAGAATATCATTTATATTGCATTTTTTCTTTCCCGTACTGACTCTAATGGATGAAGCAGTACGTAATGCTTTGCAGGAAATTCTTGCAATAGGATGGTGCTAACCAAAGGATAAGAATATCCTTGATTTTATCTTCCAAAGAAGTCTGCCACTGGCAATATCAACCATGAAAATTATTGATTGGTTGATTGAGAGAGAGAGAGAGGATCACGAGAGCTTCTAGCACATTAGCATTGTAAATACACTCTCTAGTATGCTAAAACATAAATATTTCTATCAACATCTTTATAGATGACAATTAGAAATATCTCTTATTTGTAATTCCTAATATGAACCTGCTCAAATGGTACTTCCTTTGTAGCAAGATGGAGGGTGAGGTCGTAGGTTCAAGTTCCACCAGGTGCATGTGTAACTTACTACAATCCTACAATTCGACCACAAATAGGCAGCCATCCATTGGAGAAAATAATTCTAACTCATTTATATACTCAAAATTTATACTCTAGCACTCCAGGCCAGCGTTACAATGGACACAATTGTGAGTAATTAAAAATACTAAACAGCTATACAAACGAGAGAAAGCAAATAATAACCGATTGAGTAAGGTGACACAACAAAGTAAAAGTGACCTACCAAGACCAACACACAAGGGCAACTTTTCAGGGTCTTCAGAGCTAACCGCCAAGCCAACAATGGTTGCATTCAAACTGAAAAATAGCTCAGAACTTGGGACCTAGCATCAGAAATTTGAAATATCTATAAGAACCTGAAATAATTTAACAAATACATGAATACATTCGTGGATCACAAAAAAGTTAAAAGCAATGTTTCAGAGATATTCTAATGAAGCAAACTATCTTCTTTGAATTCTATCTTAATATTTTCCGAGACAATTCTTTACTGCAGAGGAAAGGAATATAACAATTAAAATGGCAGTTACACAAGATGTACCGAAAAGTAAAATTACTAAAATTACACTACAGCAATTCAATCAACATCTCGAACCGACCTGGCAATGGAGATGTCTGATCTTGATACTTGACACTGGAAGTTCATAAGGAGAGTGAGAGGCAAGTGCATGCGCAAGTTCTTTGATAGTGGTGATATTCAGGTTACTAGGAAAGCACTGCCTGAAATATGCCATTATACGCAAATCGCGTAAAAGCCGTGCATCCTTTTGCACTAGCACCCTGGAAAGCAAAATGGAGATAAGATCTAAGGAAGAAAAGCTGCAACTCCAGCAAAATTCATGTCTTCTAGCAATAAATACACCACTCATCAAGGCAACAAAATGTATAAAATTGAAGTACATTGATAGCCGACCTCAATTACTTTGTTTAGGAGAAGAATCAATATGAGTTAGTATTAATTAACAAGAATTCCTTACATACAAGATCCAAGAAAAAACCTAGTATAAATGTAACATTCAACCAGCCAAATAAACCCTAAATTATTTTTATCTTAGTATGGTAATTTGGCACTTGCATCTGAACTACTGTGGTCACTATAACCCACTTTTCTTTTTCTTTTTTTTTTATCATGAAAGATTTTCGTTTATATCGAATTGGGCTCCAGACAAGGACAAGAAGGTCAGAACACCAAATGATCCTCATGTATGAAGAATGAAGGCCAACATACAGTGAAGCAATTCATGATTTACAATTTGTACATAAGAAATTGCATTCACAATGTAACATTTTCGATATAAATTTGGAGACAGCTAAGAACTTACGATCTGTTATAAGAATCCTGACGAGCTGAATTGATTTCAATTAGATTAATCATCCCATCATAATCCTCATCTAACCAGAATGCCCCAGCTGGTAGATTCTTACTCTCAGCAGATATGTTTATTTTAACTACGTGGGTGGGAGCAATGTATTTCAACATATCCACCAATATGTCATAACCAACACCTGCCACACAAGAGGAATGAGGAGCAAATAGTGTTGTTAGTGTAATAAAGAAGTAATGTAACATTAGAGGAAATATTTTCATATCATAAATCAAAAGAAGAAGAAATTAAGCATTCGAATAAGCCTGCCTTTCACCCAGCCAGGAGTATTTACGACAAGAGGCAATTCAGTCTTAGTAGGGTTTTCGTTCTTGTTGGACAAACAATAATCCTTTCGATAGTAATCACATAGGGTAAATACAGCATTTGAGTATGCCGTTGGATCCCTTTTTGAAGAGACGTCACCGAAGAAAAAGCATCTGAGAGGAAGTAAATAGTATGTCAATATATGTATTTTTTACTATAGAGTGTAGAAGTCAAGGAGAATGGCCTCTTACAACATAAGGAACGACTTAAAAAGAGAGATGGAAGAAAGCCAATGAGGTCTAGCTCATATCACGCTTCATCCCGTTGTAAGCACAAGATGGAATGTAAGGTCGTGGGTTCAAAACTCACTAGGTGTAAGCATAATTTACCAATAAAAAAAAAGGGGGAGAGAGAGAGAGAGAGAGAGAGAGGTGCACCGCATAGAAATAGAACAGTCCATCAATATTACTTAATAGTAAATCCTTAGGGACTGATTACATTTTAACATTTCATATGAGATTGCCTTTGACAGACTGAGCTCATGTGTTAGGTCACAACTAATGTTTGATGCAAATTCATAAAGTGGCAAGATCCCTTCTAAAATTCTGCAAAACAAAATTTCCAGCTTTATACTAATTGTGGGGATCCAAATTCTAATTCATACATTCTTCATACTATTGGAAGCTCCATACAGAGTTTCCACTTCTTCCATGACTGGAGTTTTTACTAAAACCAAACTGTAAGCTTAGAGTTCCCACATTGAACCAACAGTTCCTTAAAATTCCCTCAAACTCCCACAAATAATTCTACATTCTATAACATTTTTATAAGATGAGGAATGAGGCAAATCAATCTTCATGTTGATCACATTTTTTCCATGATTTATCACTTAATTAGCTTCAATATAATATCAACAACAAGAAAACAAGAAGAATAAAATTCTATAAGTTAACCCAAAAGAAAAACATTATTATAATATAATCATAATAATGGTAATCGATAATGCAAGGGTTATGGCCAAGAAGGCCTATTGACAGGACCATGAAAAATCCATCATTACAATGATTAACCTTTCACAGTCTGAGAGACAAGCAGCAGACTTAACCCTGCTCCTCGTCAAAGACCAAACATTCCAGTCAGTCTTATTTCGCAAATAACTATTCAACACATATTTTGAATAACAAATAGTAAACTCTATACCATATCACGTATAAATTATTGATCCACTAGGAACTTGCAGTTTTTGAATTTAAAAATGAAGTTTACAACTAGTGAGACGAGGTTCAACAGTTCATACCTCTCTGGTGTCTTCAGACATGGGATCGTCAAATCTATTTCAACAAAATGAAAAAGAAATCTGGATAAGTAATTAAACAAAGAACAAAGACTAAGACTCCTGTGAAATTTTAGAAATACAATGAATTGACAAGATTTTAAGAAAGCTAAAACCATAAGTAATTACCTGGAGTTAGTTTGTCAACTAGAGTGAGGGATACAAAACCAGGAGGAGTAAACTCGGGCTGACCAACATCTGTATCCAAATAAGCTACTTTCTTATACCTATAAACAGAAGTAAAATAAAATTTAAAGGGAAGAAAAACTAGAGGCAAGAAGATGGAAATATCAGCAAAGAAGGCAGGATGAAGCTAGCAAAATTATCCACCAAACACTCCCCCCTCCATTCACAAATAAAATGAAAAAGCAAAGAAAACATATAAATCAATGCTGAATATTATAAAGCCAATTTCATACTTCAAATGGAAGAAATAGCAACTGGAATATATTTCAAACTCAATGCAAGCTATGGAGGTGACGGAGGACATACTTTATATAAAGATGAAAGTGAAGTATAACTTTAATTAACCCAAATAGATATACAAATGAGGATCATAATAGCCACAGTTCAAATAAGTGCAAGGAAATCTTACAATGAAATAAATTAACTGAAAGCAATTAAACAAACCACTAATGAACACAGCTGAACATAGAAATATCAGACTTATGATGTAGTAAATGGAGAGCATTCCACACAAAATTTCAGTGTAAATCACAGAACTCAACCGTACCAGATTTTAAATCAAATTAACCTAGTAAAAAAAAAATCAAATTAACAAAAACACATTACACAATAATAGCACAACTTCAATTCAGCTTTACTCCATTGACATATTAACATTCCCAGCCGTAGAATCCTAAATTGGAAACACACCCATGAAAAGAAAATAGAAAAAAAAAAAATTGTAAATATAAGTTCACTTAAATTGAATCCATACATACTCAAAGAAACCCATTCAACAAATAAGCTGTAAAAGCAAATAAAACCAACAATTACAACAAAAATTAACTAGGGACAGAGATAGAGAGCATCGACCTCTCTAGAAGGACATTGAGGAGGTAGCGGGAGAAGGTGGTTTTGCCAGAGTTTTTGGCGCCGCAGATAAGAGCAATTGGAGGCGGCGAAGTGAGCGAGTCGTATGCTATCGAGTCTGCGGCCTCGGACCACTCCTCGGGTATGTAGATGCTCGGCGATGGGCTTTCTGGTTCTAAAAGCGCAGCCATAGCTTAACTCACTTCTCTGTTTCTCTTTCCCTCTGGTCCGCTTTGTTAGCTCTCTTTCTCTCTTTGTCGCGTCTAGCCAAGCCGCTACGCGAGAATATTTTCAGTGATCAAAAGGCAAAAAGCCTTCAACTTCAAAAAGTACAAAGGCCCAACTCTCGCCCCTCGAGTTCAAGAAACAGTCAGTGCCGTACGCACTCACAAATGACTGTACGGTACGGACAAGTGACAGGGTCTTCGTGGAGGCAACGGAGGGCGACGAGACTGGTAGGCTGTACGGTGATAATATGGACAAGGAGACCCACCGGCGGCGAAAGGAAAAGGAGGAGGAGAGCTAGTACAGCGTTTTCCGCTGTCTGATTTCCGATATTTTCTTTTCTGAAGGAGAGCAGCGAGGACGTGCTTCGCGGCTTCACCGGATAGCCGAGCCGCTACGCGAGGTGGTTGTGTTTGAATGAAAAGGGACACATTGATTCTGTGAAGAAGGAGAAGGTTATGTCTGGGTCGCCGCCCAACTTTCAGATTCGTCAGGTACGACGACGTACGAGCTTGGCTCACCTCCTGCAAACAAGATAAACGGCGGAGATTATTATAATACATGGGGGGGGGAAGGATAACTTTAATAATTATCATTTTTTAACTAATATTTACTGTTTATTTTTACACATAAAAATCTCTAATAATTTATAAGTTTTTTTCATTATAAGCAAACCAAACTCGTTATATACCCCTCCTTTCAGCTGATTCGTGTTTTCTCACGACAATAGCATGTGTTTTCATAAGCATGTAATCCATGCAACACACGAATTCCATTTTATCATATTTATGTTTATATTTTAATTAGAGATTTATTTGTAAAAAAATTGTTCAGCAAAATTATGTTTTCCCATGGCTTTTCAAACAGACAAATTACACGAAATATTGCGACTTATATTTTATAGAAATAAGTAAATTTATTTAATTAATTAATATTTTAATACACTTTAATTGAAATCGGGTGAATGGTTGAATCAAGGTTTCACACCTGCCTCTGGAAGTTCCAGTACCAAGTGACATTTAATGCTACTTGAATCATGCACACCTCTAAGCCGTGTCTCTATTTTAATACTCTTTTCTTTAATTGGTATTTGTATGCCACTTGTGTCGTCACATACGAATACTACGTGTACTAAAAAAATAAAAGGAAAAAATACATATGAAAGTATTCACACATTAAACATTTTAACTCCCAAAATTTTGAAAGAGACATATAACCCCCTAAAGTTTCACACCTTAGCAAAACAGTACATCCGTTTATTTTTGCAGTTAGTTTGGATGGAAAAAATTTTCTATGCCCAAACTACCCTCAATGTATTTCACTTTCCCTCTCTTTCTCTCTCTCCCCCTCTCTCGGCCAGCCACGACCACCAACACAGCACAGCACTCATTCTCCTCCTTGGCGAACCAGAGAACCAGAGAGTGAGAACGAAAATGGGTTTTATTGCACAGCACAACACAGCAACGTCAAACAAAAATATCCCAAACAGCACAGCAACATCATGGGTTTTATTGCAGAAGAACAAAAATGGGTTTTATTGCACAGCACAGCAACATCGAAGCACGCCGTGTACTGTGAATCACGGCTCTCAAACAAAACACAGCACAACAACATCAAACAAAAATATCCCAAAATCAAGCCTCAGCCATTTCCGTCCACCACATCCACCCACAAAATTCACAAACAAATAAATGAACAAAAAGTTTAATCAAATCAAAAGAAAGATAACTGCTGGGCATCGAACTTTGATGGGTTTTACTCAACAAAAAGTATAATCAAATGAGACACAAGACCTTCTGGGCATCGAACTTTGATGGGTTTTATTCAGAAAAAAATCCAGCAACATCAAATAAATCAAATCCAGACCCACCAAACCCCAAAAACCAAAAGAAAGATTACGGACCTTCTGGGCATCGCTGGGAACGCCATAAGGAGGTGGTCGTCGGCGACGGTGACAGTGGGGAGAGGAGAGGACGCATAGTGCAGCCTGGGTGCAGAGAAAATGGGTTTGGGAGGAAAAATGCGAACCGTTATGGTGGAAGCTGATGGACGGGTTCGTCGGCGGAGCTGGTTCTGTGCCGTGCCGGCCGCGGTGGGTGGGTCTCCAGTGCGTTAGGTGCGGTGGTCGGCGGAGGGCGTCGTGGCTGGAGGTCGTGGCTGGCCGAGAGGGGGGGAGCGTTTGGGGAGAGAAAAAAAAAAAAAAAAGGAAAAGTGAAATATATTGAGGGTATTTTGGGAGGAAAATTTTTTCCATCCAAACGAACTGCAAAAATAAACGGATGTACTGTTTTGCTAATGTGTGAAACTTAGGGGGGTCATATGTCTCTTTTTTAATTTTGGGGGTTAAAATGCCAATGTGTAGGTATTTTAGGAAGGTTATATGTATTTTTTTCAAAAAAAAATAATAAATAAATAAACTAAGCCCTTAAAAAAAATTTAAATTATGAGGTGGCTTCGGCCACCTCCTGCAGCTAGTCTGGGGATGGCCAAACTAACCCTGATGGCCAAAAAAGGGTGGCTAAAACCACCCCATAACTTTTCAAATGTTTTTTAGGGTTTAGTTTTTTAATTATTATTTTTATGACATGTGGCATTTGTATATGATGACAAGTGTGGCGGTGTGCAACGGAATGTGACGGGGGTATTAAGTTGGTTTTTTTTCATAAGTAATGTACTATCTATGATAGAATTTGAAACTTATGTGAAAAAACAAAAAAACTATGTACTAAAAAGGTAATTAACCCTTTAATTTTAATAGGAGCAAAGCCATTATGGAAGAAGTTTCGGGCAAAATATGTACTTCTTTGAGAATGAAAAATAGAAAGCATTCTATTTTCATCTCTACAAGATTTTCATTTCATGAATAATGTTATACTCACTCCTGTTTATTTACACAATTTTTCCACACTTACATGTGGGTTTTAAAACTATTATTAAATATGAGATTAATATTTATTATATTTTTTATCAAATGATAGTTTTTAAAGCTATTTATGGGTAGGGGTTGACATAGGTCGGATTGGGCCAGGTATTGGGTATTTAAGTACCTGCCTTGTAGGTTGCGAGTATTAAAAATTAGACATGCAACCCTGCTATAATGAACAATATATGCCGAGTCTTAGATTTTTGGGGGCGGGGTGGGTAATGCGGGTTTAGATGGGTTTACATTACCTAGAGAGAGGTGTAGACGATTGGACAAGAGAGAGAGAGAGAGGCGCAAACGAGAGAGGGAGAGAGAGAGAGAGAGGATAGAAGAAAAACATGAAGAGAGAAGAAGAAGAAGCGGCGTGAAAAGATAATAAGATGACTGATGGGTTATTATGGGTATTAGGTTTTTAGGTTTATGGTAAAGGGGCGGGGCGGGCAGGTATCCGAGGGGTTTTTTTATAAAAAAAATCAACCCACAACTTGCCACCCCTACCATGTACGGATATTTTAAAAATATAATCCGGATCCATGTTTTTATTAGGAAAAATGGGCGGGGCAGGTTTCACGGGTATTTGCCTACTCCTATTTATGGGTGTGAGGAAATAAGTGTAAAAAAAATGAATACATGTATCATTATTCTTTAATTAAAAATGACGTGACAAATTAATGAAATTCGTCAAGATTTAATATGGAATTTGACAATAGAGACTTGTTATTTTTCATACCATACAGTATTTTCATAACATTTTTATATTATAGTGGCCTTGTTGCAAATCAGTTGTAACCGCAATAATTATTTTTGTATTTTTCCCATAAAATAACATCACATCTTCAGTGAAATTTTGGATGGACATACACTTGACAAGCAGGAGAAAATAAACTCCATTTGTTTCCTTCCCGTTCCGTTTTGGCAGTCACTCAGCCTCTCAGGTCTCGGCCTCGGAGGTCCGTTTTACTGACAAAAGCTTCAGATTTCAGGCATGTAATGTATAAACAGTAATGTATTTGCCCACTCCTAACCGGTGAAGAAAAAAAAAGGACATTAACGTGGATAGAATTCATCATTATTGTGAGAATATAATTAATAAAACAAGTCATAATGAGATTAATAAACTGTAATTGTATTATTGGTATGGTGTCCCAATCTCAACAAATTTACTTCACCCGAATCGAAATTATAAATTAGTCAACTTGTTGTTTCGGGTTAATTAGTCAACCTATCTTTATGCCACGTGTCCATTATCCCAAGCATCGCCCTCATCTCAAACCCGTAAGTTCCCCAGAAGTGGCATTGACCAAGGGTCAAACACGCGCAGATCGGACGGCTAACTAAACCCTCACTTCCCTTCAAACCATCACTGATCATCAAGCAGTCACGCCGACCCCTTTCTTACCCGGGCGCCAAAAACCCCTTTATCCAAAAAAAAAAAAAAAACAAAAGAAAACAAGAAAAGAAAATCAAAAACCCAAAGGGCAAAAAGAAAGAGATATATACTACACAAATCCTAGAAGGGCAATCCTACGATTCTCAAGCTTCGGGTTGATGAGCCAAGCATGGAGCTCCAGAACACAGTGAAAGAAGCCCTAAACGCACTGTACCATCACCCCGACGATGCGGTTCGAATGCAAGCCGATCGCTGGCTCCAAGATTTTCAGCGCACCCTCGACGCCTGGCAGGTACTCCACAATCCACAATCCACTATCTGCTTCTCTGATTCAACAATTTCGGCTGGTATTGGAAGCTTGCGGATTCGGTTTGTGCGAAGAACTCTATGTTTGATTAATCTGTGCGAGATTCGTGATGAATTTGGTGCTGTTTTACTGTTTCACTGATCAAGTTGGATTCGAGAAGTTCACAGGCGTATTTTCAATTTGTTTTTGAAAACCGATGTGCGTGTGTTTTGAATGTGTCTCATTTAGGGTTCATTTTTTAAATCCGAGCTGCGGCTCACTGCATTTTTTTCTTTGGATTTTATATATTGCGCGTGTGGTTTATTTTTGTTGTATGCTAGGCAAGGAAACTGACATATCCTCTGTTTGGGTACTGAGAAAATGTAGAGAAATGAATTGAAATGGACAAGTTTATATTGAGAGCTGCACGAAGTTCATGTTTTGCACAGGAATTCAATCATATTATGCTTGGTTGCTGAGAAAAAAGGGGGAAGGATAGTATACTAAAGTGTTTGAAACTAAAAACATTTCAATCGTCTGACACTAAAATGGATGAGAGAAATAGACATTATAATTTAAAATTTCAATTTTGATTTTGTGCACCAACTAGAGAATGTAGTTGTCATTCGTCTACTGTAAGATTTCAGAAGTGGTTGTTATTGACTTTACGGTTCAGTCTTGTATGTTCTGTTCTTGTACACTAGGTGTTACTTAATTGTTTGGGGAAGAAGAATTTTAACTCTTAATTAACTATAAAATGCATATGTTCTGTTGATATGTGTTTGTTTACATACTTTGGTGTAGGATTGCAAAAGAGCCAAGCTTTGCCTGCTTCGACTTGGGCTTGAGATTGAGGGCTCAGGCTCACTATCAAAGCCTGGTATGCTGGGCTCGGGCTAGGCTTGGCTTGATTTTGCTGCTAATTAAATGTATTTTTACTGTTAACTGAAGATAAAAGGTTTACAACTTAGATGGCATCATATCAATTATGAGTTATTTCAAGCAAATACCACATAAAACAATTGAAAGCTGAAATTCATGCTTCTGTTCAACTAATTATATATGTTAACATGCTGAAATCATTAGTTATTATGAAAATGCTTTAGACTTAATTTATTTATAGCACTTAACTTTTGCTCTCTCTCTCTCTCTAGCAAACTTTGTGTTTTTATTTTTATTTTTTGTAAGTACTAGAGATATCATTAAAATATTAAGGTGGCCCCAGGTACACATGAAGTATACATGCGAAAACACCTAACTAGAGGGAGAAAAGAGAACAAGGAAATCATGATAACTAATCACCAAAGAAAGAATAAAAGCTGTTGTGTGGACTACCAATGGTACGTGAAGTGTTGCTGTGTAGAAGATGGTGCCTACATGCCTTTTATGGTGTTTATGGAGAGAAATGAATTACAAATGTTTTGAAGAGATCAAATCATTTTCTTCAAAATTTTTATATTTAAACAACCGTCTATGTTTCTCTTTTAACAATTAAGTATTGTGATTTCCTTGTTCTTTTTACTCTTTCTAGTTAGGTGCTTCATCTTGTATACTTCCTGTGTACTTAGGGGCGTCTTTACGCTTTTAATGATATTTGCCAACTACTTATAAAAAAAAGAAGATAAAAGCTGCGGTCCAAAGATACAAAGTATATAAAAATAGCGACTTAAGCTCATCCAAAGTCCTCTCACGGTCTTCAAAACTTTTATCATTCATTTCTCTCCATAGACTCTACCAGAGGCATGAAGGCACCATCTTCTATACAGCAGTATTTCGGGCGTGCTTGGCAGTCCACAAAGACGCTTATAAGTCGACTACTCCTCTAGGCATAACCCAAGACAACTCAAATCGATTGAAAAAAGCATCCCACAAGGCACCGACAACGTCACAATGGAGAAGAAGATGGTTTATGGACTCCTTGTTTCTTTTACACATACAACACTTATCAACCATGATGACATACTGTTTCCTCAGATTATTTGTGGTAAGGATCTTTCATAGGGCCGCCGATCAAGGAAAAAAGGCTGCTCTCAAAGGAGTCTTAGTTGCCAAACACTCCTCCAAGGGAAACCTAAGCCATCATTGCGAAGCCAAGACACTGTAGAAAGATCTAACAACGAATGCACCTCTTTTGAAGAGGACTCACCAAAGTTTGTCTTCACCTTCCCATCTCGTTCTAGCTGGATACAACACCCTGAAGAAAGAGGTAGGAATATCCTCCTTCCAATCATGAGCCGCTCTAACAAAGCTTACATTCCACTGAGTGGAGCCACCTGAAAACTCCAAGTGAGCTTCAAAGAAGTGTGCTTTGCGCATGCAACACCAAATAAATCTGGAAAGACATTCTTAAGGGGCCATATTCTCACACCACAGATCATGCCAGAAACTGACCTTGGAGCCATCTCCCACCTCAAATTTGGTATGGCTAGAGAACTTCCCCCAATCTCTCCTAATATTTTTCCATAAACCTTGGAGACATCTTCCTGATTTTTCATAGCACTACTTCCTTCTCCTGGATGAGATGTAGGGATTTTTAAATATGCATAGGATGAAGTTAAATGGTTTAAAAAATCTTTGATTTTCATCCCCCTTTCTCTAACTTGTCTTGGAGATTTCATGTTTTTAATTGGTTACTCTTCATACTCAAAGTTCAGGTTGTGCAGTTCTTTATTGGTGCTCTTTGGTGATGGTTCCCTTTGTATTGGATGCTATTACACGCTGTTCCACTCTAATTACACTTTACCATATTGTTCTGTGACGTTTCTGCCAATTAACCCATATATGTCATAATATGTTCTGTTCTAGACTAATTAACGTTTTGTTTTCCTATTTAGGTTGCTGATAATTTGCTCCATGATGCCACTAGCAATCTAGAAACCTTAATCTTTTGTTCTCAAACCCTTAGAAGCAAGGTAAACTTAAACACTCGTGAATCTTTCCATTGCTTTATACTATGGATATGTGAAATGCTAAACAATGAAATCCTTGTTTAGCATGTGATGGTTTCTTCTTTTTGAGTAGTCTTGCACTTGGTGTTTGATCTAGGTACAACGAGATTTCGAAGAACTACCTTCTGAAGCTTTTCGCCCATTACGGGATTCCTTAAATGTGAGTGAGTATCTGTTTTCTAGCTGCTATTGTCTTCTGTTCTTGGCTTTATTTAGATTTAGTCTATGAAGAAATGGTTTTATTTCCTATCTGTATTCAAGAAAGCATTGATATGCTGCGCTTTTTGATATACACAACATTACTTATGAAAAAAGAAAAAGAAAAAGAAAGCATTGATATGCATGCAGACATAACGCTTAGGAATTTCTTATCACATCAATGAGATATGATTGGATGGCTGTTTTAAATGCAGACTTTACTGAAAAAATTTCACAAAGGGCCTCCTAAAGTTAGAACTCAGGTATTAATTAAATTACCCTTCTCATCATTTATCCTGTACTGTTGGTATTATCCTCAATTGGCTTGCTCTGTAGATTAGCATTGCAGTGGCTGCTCTGGCTGTATATGTTCCTGCAGAAGATTGGGGAGATGCTGGTATTGTGAATTGGCTTAGAGATGAGATGAAATCTCATCCAGAATACATTCCAGGATTCTTGGAGCTACTTACAGTTTTGCCTGAGGTACATATAAAATCATGCATGTTCAGAATTTATATTTGTGATCTATTCAGAATTTTTTAGGAAGAAGAAAGATGGAAATGTTGTCTACCTAAGAATTAAATGATGAGAATGCTGTCCATGGATGGATGTTATTGTGTTGAATGTGCTTCATTAGACATTGGACAAAAATACTATTAAATGATGTTATTGTTTGTAGAACTGTTCACATTACTATGTGGATGCGGCATGAATTCGTGCAGTGTTTAACAGATAAGCTTGTCTTTAAACTTACTTTTTCCAAGAGTGAAGCACTGAAGGTGTAAACAAACATAACAACCATTTATGTGTTTTTAGAGACCATTTCCTAAAAGCAAATTATTTCAAGCAAAAGTTGTTTATCTAAGACCCATTAACTATGGTATAGCTAGTGGGCCTTCTTGGGGAAGGAAGGGCAAGAATATTGTTTGATGGGTTTGCTTCTGTAACTTTGGGGGTCTTTTTGTGGGAGGTCATAGTGAGCTTAGGGTTGTTTTGGGTTTTAGGTGTCAGGGTTTCTTTACGCTTTTATTGGGTTTTTATTTTGGGTCTTATTGTGGGTTTTTGTGGGTTTCCCTATGTATACTTTTTGTGTACTTAGAGGTGCATTGCGCTTTTTGATATATACAACATTACTTATCAAAAAAATGATTTGATGTCATCTTTGAACAAAATCTTGAAAACTTTAAAACAACAAAGATATCTGAGAAGCAGGCTTGACCACGCTGTCAAGCACAATATTTAAGTTGGCTGTAAAAAAGAGTTCATATATTTATCACTTGATTAAAAGGTGGTTAGTGATGCATTTTATGCATCCATACTGGGTCAGATTTACCCATTAGAAAAAAAAGAAAAAAAATGGTTTAAATTCGGGTTTCTTTGATGCTTGATTACTATTGAGAAGGGGATGGTATGGATATTTGCATCTGTCTTTCCGAAAGGACATTGTAAGCCCCTTTCTAACGCTGTTCTAGTCTTTTGCTGTACAATGCTCTGGTTTATGCTTCCATTCTGGTTCATATTTACCTTTTTTTTAAAAAAAAAACTATGGTTTAATTTGGGTTTCTGTGATGCTGGTAACTCTTGACTAGTTGATTGTGTGAATATTTGTATCTGTCTTTGTGAAAGGACATCGTCACTCCTTTCTAACACTGTTTTAGTCTTGATGTACAATGCTCTGTCATCTTTAATTCTCTCAAATTTGGTTCTTATCTAAAAGAAAAATACAGGAAAGGCTTTATTTTGTAGCCTTTTGTTATCTTTTTAAATGGGGATTAATGTCTTATAGAAAACATGGGAGTGTTTAATTTACTAGTATTTATTGAAAGCTAATAATACAAACATGCCTTTGTTTATTCTTTTTGGGTACGTAGTCACAATATATACCTTAGTAGAAAGGTAGTAGCTTTACTGCATTTATGGATTCTCTACCTGTTTTGTTCTTGCAATCAGGAAGTATATAACTACAAGATAGCAGCTCGTCCGGAAAGGCGCCGGCAATTTGAAAAAGAGCTCACTTCTCAAATGGAGGTTGCTTTAAGTATCTTGACAGCTTGTTTGAGTATTAATGAACTCAAGGAGCAGGTGGGAGCTTTTACCTTGTCAGAAACTTTTTAATTATTTAGTCTATGTTGGTATTTGGGACATAATAAATGCTGGATTTTGATTTTTTACTAAGTGGCTTTGGATCATTTCAATGTAATTGATTGTCAGGTTCTTGAGGCATTTGCATCTTGGCTTCGACTGAAGCATGGGTATGCATTTCCTTTTCTTTGAATCTTGTACAGACTTATATTTAAGAGTTTGTTACAAACATTTTGTTTCCTATACAGAGAGGGGAATACTTTTTGCAAGTTATGTAGTCTGGTAAATATCAATCAGTGGCTCATACCCCTCAAATCTAAAGGAGGTTTTGGCCTGAAATATTTTGTTATTCTTTCATTATAACTGGTGCATGGGTGGATACAATTACGTTATAAGATTATCCCAAGAGTTGTGGTTTGCAATTACTGGAGCTCTCGGGTGGTTTTACAAATTCAGATCCTCCACCTGGGAAAGCATAGCTAAATTGACTGCATTTTCAGGAAAGTGTAGTGTTTAATAGACTGGAATCTATTTAAAGGTGTGATAGACAAGAGAAAAGTGTCTTTCATTTCATACAAGTGCTTTCCTCATACAACTTCAGACTGCTGCTCCATTGTAGTTGATATAATTTTTGAAGTGGGACCCAGTCCCCATGTAGTTGATTGGAAGTTTCCTTATCCTTTGGGTCTTCTGATATTGGCTTTGTAAGAGGGCTTAATGATTACTTTACATAGAGATGTGGTGGGTTGGAGAGTTGGGACTGTGGATTATGCATTAAGTGATAGAATAAAGTGTAGAGTTTGGGATTTTGCGGCTTTTACTGATTGGAAATTGGATGGGGAATTGAGAAGTTGGCGTCTTGTCTTCAATTTAATTTTTCAATTTCTTGTTAGAGAATGTAAGGGGGTGTACCTAGGGGCGTCTTACGCTCTCAATGAATCTTGATTACTTATAAAAAAAAAAATGTAAGGGAATTGTGTGCGCCAAGGGTAGACTTGAGGAGACAGCTAAAGGAAATGGGTTGATGGCGAGCATGGACTGATAATCATAAAAATTTATTTTTGCCTTCTTGAAATAGTTGGGCAAAAGGCTTTGTTGATTTGAGTCCAATAGATACATATGTTATGTATATTTATGCATAACATATTTATGCATAACATACATAATATATTTATGTATTATTCCATCAATTTTACTTATAAAAAAAAAATGTATATTTATGCATTTATATATGTTGCACACTTGCATTTGTGTATCATGATATTAAGCATCATTTACCTTACTAGACTAAGATTGCCTCTACATGGCAAATAGAGATGTCCTTGGTGTGCCATTCATATGCAGCTTGTGAATTTTCCTGAGCATGTAGATGACATGTCAAGTAATCTTGTGTTGGTTTCAGGATCCCTGGGGCTGTGCTTGCTTCTCAACCCTTGGTGCACACAGCTCTTTCAAGCTTGAACGCTGAGTTTATTTCGGAGGCATCTGTAAATGGTATAATAGTTGGGAAAAGCCAATATTTTCGTGCACTGTATTTGAAAAGTTCCTTCATTGTTTTGGATTTATAACTTAAAATAGTTTCTCTCTTTAATATCGATTAGATTGTTTTCATTATCCCCTTTCTTTTTTGCAGTCATCTCTGAATTAATACATTACTCAGCGGGAGGAAGCTCTGGTGGTGTTGCTGTACAGATGCCTTTGATTCAAGTAATTGTACCTCAAGTTATGAGTCTAAAGGCACATCTTAAAGATTCTTCAAAGGTATTGCATTTATGGGGTTGTAAATGTTTTCTTTTTCTTGGCCTGTATAATAAGCTTCTAATAGTGTGTATTGTAAGAACGATGTTACTGAGTCAATAGCATCAAGTAAATAGTTTCCCATTAAAGTGATTTTTTTTTTCTTTTTCAAATTAATCGAAATTTTATTAAAAGCAAAAGGAGCAATCCAAGTACATAAGAAGTATACAAGAGAATCACCTAATCAGAGCAAGAAAAAAGATGAAGAAAATCATGATATCTAGTAATACGAAGACAATCATAGGCAGTTTTCCATTGGTATAGGATTTTGAAGAAGACCTTTAGATCCACCACCCTTCTCTCTCAATCATCAAAGCTACAATCATTTCTTTCTCTCTAGATATACCACATCAAGGAAGACAGGATTATCTTTCATACTGCTACATTTTGAGAAGAACCAGTTTGCCCTCTCTAACATGCCAAGAGATCGACTCCTCTCCACGGCATGACCCACTGTAATCCATAGAGGTCAAAAATAGGACTCCATAAGGCATAAGCAATCTCGCAGTGGAGTAGAAGGTGTCCTACTAATTCCTTACTCTTCTTGCACATGCAACTAACCTACAACTATTAAATGTCATTTCCTTAAGTCGTCCATAGTGAGGATCTTCCCTAAAGTGGCCGACCAAGCAAAGAATGTCACTGCGTTCTATTTCTCTAGGTTGTGTTAGTGTGAAATGGCTGCTGGAAACCATGGAAGCTCTGCTTCTAGTAGAGGGGTCAATGGAATTCTATAGATCATCCAGGGTGGGGCTGCCAACTTGAGGATTGACGATGTCTAGACTCTAGAGGGGGCTTCAAGTGGGATTCCGCTTTTATGGGATACAAGGGTGGTGGAAAAAGTGGAGTCTGTGCAGAATTTACCGTTGCTTGTTCTTTTAGGACTGTTGAATATCAATTTACTTGGGCTTTTGCTGGTGTTGGTGTTGGTTATTTTATCATAAAGTATGATTCCATGGCTTTTTTAGCTGAGTAGCAATTCTGGATTGAAACATCACCACTAAACACACGCATTTGGCATCATGTTATTATCGGGAAATTTTGATATGTTTGATTTATTCCCTTATTTTTGGCTTCAGTATTCTCTGCCCAATTTGGATCATGACCTTGACAGTGTACATTGATAAAGATATGCTCCGGTAGTATTGGTCCAGGGATTTTTCTAAATCTGAGAGAAATTTAGCATGGTTACAATGGAAGATATTGGAAATGATACTAGTCAATGAGTTACTTGGTATCTTTAAATTGTCTGCTAAATGTAAATGATAACAGAGAACTAAATGACTTGCATTTCGCTATTCTCTTTCTCTTTTATGCTTCCCTATGA
This sequence comes from Corylus avellana, assembly GCF_965113065.1. Lineage (NCBI taxonomy): Eukaryota > Viridiplantae > Streptophyta > Magnoliopsida > Fagales > Betulaceae > Corylus > Corylus avellana. Next base: position 34,084,287 of record NC_142492.1, on the reverse strand, counting down.
GGACATGCAAATTATTCTAGGACCTTCCTTTTTTTTTTCTTTTTTTTTTTTTAAAAAAAAAAAAAAAAAATTTCATAAAAAAAAAAGTTTAAAACAATTATGTACATTCAGATTCTTTTCAAAACGTTATTGAAATTTGGAAAAGTTAATGCATCGAGGGTAGTTATTATTTTGTTTTCTTCTATCTTTGGTTTTAGGATGAAGAGGATGTCAAGGCTATTGCTCGATTATTTGCTGACATGGGTGATTCCTATGTTGAACTGATTGCCACTGGTATACATATCTACAATTGATTGAAACTCTTTGCTCAGAAACTTTTGGACGCATTTTGCCTCTAATGGTGCAAAGTACTTTGGGGTTGCAAAAGTGCTCCTGAGTTCATCAGTTATTCTTTATCTGATAATCGCCTTTCTGGTTGATTATTTATTTTCTTCAGGTTCTGATGAATCAATGTTGATTATAAATGCGTTATTGGAAGTTGCTTCGCACCCAGAATATTATATTGCTTCAATGACATTTAACTTTTGGCACAGTCTTCAAGTGATCTTGACCAAAAGGTAATCCTTCTGTATGTACTCTTTTCCTGGATTGTGCTTAAAACAAAATATTGAATATAGCGATTGCAATCTGCCAGGGATTCTTATTTACCATTTGGTAATGAGGCGTCCATTGAGGCTGAGAGACAGCGGAGGCAGGATGCTTTTGTTCCATCATATGAGTCACTTGTATCCCTGGTGAGTCTTTTGAATTCAGAATTCAAACATTCAAACTCTTGTAGCGTATTGCGATTTGAAATCACTGTTTTCTTGGTATTTTTTCATCTAAAATTTGATCCTTCATTTCCTTTTATGGAGGTTATTGACTATTTTAATCTAGGCAGTGGTTTCCTCTCTTTGGGTGGGGGCTTTTGTGTACCACTGAATACTGACATGTGCTTTTACACCCAAAAATCAATATCGTGGCCCGGTTTATGTGATTATACCAACTATTGTTATAGCTCAGCTCTTCTATTCTTAGAATTTTGTTGGTGGTATTATTATCTTAATAATTTCAGAAAAAGTTAATCCTGATCTTCTTGTTTAGCCTGATGATATGTCTCATCTTTGCAACTTCCTCCGCTTTTTCTTTTTCCAGGAAATGATTCCTTATGAACAATGAATAATAATTTGAGGGTTTTTTTTTTTTTTTTTCTCGCAAGTTTTTATCTTTATTTTTATTGTTTTTTGTTTTTAAGTGAAGAAGAATTGACAAATGTCTCAACTGAAGTTAGAACTGTGTTGAAGACAATTATCGTGAGTGTTTATTATTTCCTATAATATTTTTAGAGAGCTATGTTTTTTCTTCACAGGTTAGCTTCCGAGTTCAATATCCCCAAGATTATCATGACCTCTCACATGAGGACCGCAAGGAATTTAAACAGACTAGATACGGTAATGATCAGCTTTATGGTATTGCTTTTGTTTATCATCCTTTAGTAATTGACAGAAGTTCATATATTGCACTCATGTTGTTTAAAAGATTTTTTTATGTTCTGTTTATGGTAGCACGCAAAAGGTTTGCAAAGGGCTACTTCTAGCTGCTTGTCTGCATTTCATTGTGAGAATCTTCCAGATAATGTAAACCAGGATCTTATGTTTGCTGAACCAATGAATAGGTTTATACCATTAAGACAATTGTTGGAGAGAGAATGGCAGAGTATAGTCACTGAACTAATGTTCTGTATTTTAGCTCATGTCAGAATATCTGATTAAGTGCAAAAAGGTCCTAGTTGATTGGAGTTACATCTTGAGTATCCTTATACTAAATAATTTGGTGGTTAATGATATAGAGCTCTAGCTCTTCAATGGTATTGTGCTGATTTAAATGATTTTGTTTTTTAAAAAAAATTCTATTCCTTTATCAAAATAGAATCCTAGATGTTGGAGTAGTGGAGGACACCATGGATTGGCAACCTGAAGAAATCCTAATCAAGAAGTGCTGTAATTATAATATATTATTTTCTCAGATTTGCAGGATTGAACCTTCCATTGAGTAGTTGAATTTGTTTTTCTTCGTGTTGGTGTCTTTTGGCTGATTATTCATCTCTTCTTGTATAATGCTAACTGAATCTGTGATGTTACTAGCTGTTGCGGATGTCTTGATTGATGCAGCGTCAGTCTTAGGTGGTGACGCAACGCTGCGAATCCTTTACAAGAAGCTTGTTGAGGTGCGTATAATTTTGTTTGATACTGGAACAGTATTATTTTTTTGGAGAAAAATATATCGGAAGATCTTAATTTCTTTTTTTTAATAAAAATATCTGTGATTTGTATTTTTCCTATTAGTAAGTTTATTTTTCTTTTTGCTGTTGCCAGAAGTTGCCTGGATGCTGAAAGCCTGAAATGCTATTACTTAAATATATGTCTGATAAACATTTTATAATATGTTACTTATCAAAAAAAAAACATTTTATAATATGTTATGGGGCTATTTCAAACTTATTGAGCACACACATTTTTGATATAAGGTGGAGGAAAAAGAAAAAGAAATTCAAAAATTTGTGAGCATTTGCACTTCATTTGGTCTTTGAGGAGGTGAAGGGAAAAAGTTTTTAAAAGTTTTGTTAATGCCATTTCTTTTCCTCAGTTTTCTCCCTAATAATGTGTTGTGGATTTGTGGTTTGTTGGTCAAACTTTAAGAATGTTTTCAGCATCCTGTATATTATACTTTTTGTTGTTTGAAGATTTTTTTGTAAGATTTTTTGCTACAGTATATTCACTACCTATTGTATTTAAGGCCATAGCTGGCTGTGGAAATGGTGAAAATAGTGAATGGCGTCCAGTGGAGGCTGCTTTATTTTGCATTCGAGCTATATCAAATTACGTATCAGTTGTTGAAGCTGAAGTAATGCCTCAGGTATAATGTCATTTAAATCCCTCTTGTATTCTTATTTGTTCTTTGGTGAGTGTTTGTGTTTTCCATTGGTGGAGTGGAAATGGGGGGGGGGGGTTGATGCATAGGGTAAGGAATGTAGTAAAAGTAGCATTTTTACCCCCTCTGGTTGATCCTCTTTTTTTTTTTTTTCGTTGTGGATTTTTTTTTAAAGGTTTGTTTTTGCCTTTACCTAGGCAACATTTTATAGAAAAGGGGGAAAAAGTGTCTCGTGAGAGCATAAGTCGAAGGTATCAATATATTTGTAACAATGTGCAAATAAATTAAGATGTTTTAATGAAAAAAATGGAATGATTAATTTTTTTTTAAAAAAATTATCATGGATTTAACCAAAATGCAATATTCTAATTTTGATTACTTATCAAAAAAATCATTTGAGTTTCCAATAGAATATAAAAGAACAAATTAAGGAATAAGTGGAATGGATATATACATATCTTTTTTTCTACGAGGATAGGAGACAGTTTTCCTTCAAATTGGTCCTCCAACCCAGTTTATAAAAATGCCATGTGTCCATTTGCATATGAGATGCACATGCATTTTTACTAGCAAGGACAGAGGTGGAAGGAAATTTATTAAAAAAAAGAAGTGATTCGCACATGTTATTTAAAAATGCATGTGCATCTCATATGTAAATAGACAAATGACATTTTTATAGACGGGGTTGGAGGAAAACTCTGTCCCGACGGTAGTATATATAATCTGAAATGGGTTTTCCTACCTTGCAGCCATCTTCTGTGTCAATCAAGGGAAAATGATGGCCTTCTTCTGTCCTTCCACTTTTCCATCTTTCCTACCAAACACCCTATTATAGAAAATAGTACTCTCTTATTTCCTCTTAGTTTCCTATCCTTCTTACCTTTTCCATCCTCCCTACCAAACTGTGCTCAAGTATTTGCCTACATACTAAATAAAGACTGTCCCTGCTGGTGAGAATATAACCTTAAATGTATGCATTAGTATTTTTCTGCTGGAGTTTGTGTTCTTCAGGTGACCTCTGCTTATACTAACACGTGGTGGAATTCATAAAAAAATAATTATTTAATTCAAGAATGCCTTCTTCGTAATTGGTTATAATAATAGATAATATCTGTTAGTATAGTACTTGTAATTCTTAAGAGTATACATTTTTGTTTGGTGTGTTTGCTACGTGCAGGTTATGAGTTTGCTTCCCAAACTTCCTCGACAACCCCAACTACTTCAGACAGGTAATTTTTTTTTATTATAGCTCATAGGCTGCTCTTCCCCCCTTTACCTTTTGCCCAATGAGGGTCATGGTTGTTACCTTGGAGTGGAGATGCTGAATCATCTCTACCAAAGGTTGACACGGTTTTCAGTCTAAAAACCTTGCTTCAACTGGCTGCTCAGAGGGATGCTTTGGCTATGTGATATCGAAATTTTATCATTTATAATTGATACTTGTCATTTGCTTATGGAAAATATTTTCAGTGTGCTTATCAATTGGAGCATATTCGAAATGGCTTGATTCTGCATCAATTGGACCGTCTATACTGCCTTCACTAATTGATATCCTCATGAGTGGCATGGGTACATCTGAAGATTCTGCAGCAGCTGCGGCATTGGCATTTAGACACATCTGTGATGGTAAGGAATATGTCTTGTAAAGTGGTAAGGAATAAAAGCATCTAGAAATTTGACTTGATTTTTGTGTTTTCCCATTAGAAGCAGTTTAGAAAAAGCTTGCTTTGGGCCCAATGATCTCACGTATCTACATGAGTGGCTTATTTTTCACCAAATGATGACAACTCATTGTTCTAGATGCTTTTATTTGTATTCAGCACATTCTAATCCCTATAGAAAACTTTAGATGGCTTTGAGCTCCAGATCTTCAGGTCTGACGAATCTTAGCTGCTAGGATTTGTGGGGGGACTGTGACAAGCACACTCCTGAAATTATGAATACCAAGTGTGGGCTGAAATTGTTTTATTAAGTAGCTGTTTTTGTTGCTTCTACTGTAAAAAAGTATGTAAAGAATAGTTCTCTGGACCTTTTTTTTTTCAACCTCTATTTTGTTTTAAGATAGTTGGGATGTGTTTTGAAGTCATTCAAAGGTCTTATTGTGATTTGAACTGCCAAAGAAAAATTTACGCTAAGTTCAGTACTCTAAAGCTAAATTATCTCCCCTTCGGTCTTGGTTGGTTTTTCCTTTATTTATATATTACCATATTACTCTCTCTCTCTCTCTCTCTCTCTCTCTCCATTCTTAATAATGGTGGGAGGGATGAGGTAGATCTGTGATTTTTGTTTGATATTAATCTTATTATATTCTATATGTTTCTTGTGGTTTTTACTTCCCTTTTTTACTATACACCTCTGATATTTAGTTTTGGTAAGACACTAAACAGATTGTCTTTCTCACTGCACTATGGTGATGCACATTAAAATTTTGTTTCATTTTCTCTAAGTATGGATTACAATGATTTGTATTAACTGCAGATTGTCGGAGAAAGCTTTGTGGATGTTTAGATGGTCTCTTTCACATATACCATAGGGCAGTTAGCGGAGAAGGTAGTTTTAAAGTCTCTGCCGAGGACTCGTTGCATCTAGTTGAAGCCTTAAGGTAAGTTTGTTGCTTCTGTTGGAGATAATAACATTGCTTGGTGAAACATATTCTGTGTTGAGTGGTTTTTCTGAACTTTCTTAATATCTTTTTGCAGCATGGTCATTACACAACTCCCACCTGACAATGCTAAGAGTGCACTGGAGGCATTATGCTTGCCAGTTGTTACTCCTTTACAGGTTGGTTTTATTTCCTGTGGAATTATTCATTCAAACTTGCCTTGTGGATGATACAACCCAATTTTGTAATGTGAACAACCAGGAAGCAGTCAGTCAAGGTCCAGAGATACTAAATAAGAAACCTGCTCGTGAGTTAACTGTTCATATTGATCGATTTGCGTACATCTTTAGGTGTGATCAAAACCCCTTTGTTATTTGCTTTGTTTCTCTTTATCTATTTATATGTCTCCAACATAATTCTGAAACCAATTACAGATATGTAAATCATCCTGAAGCAGTAGCAGATGCAATTCAAAGGCTTTGGCCAATCTTTAAAGCTATCTTTGATCTGTAAGTAACTGTAAATGTTTTTAGGTAGGCTAAGCTCCTATGTGAATGTACCTGGACTTTCCCATTCTTCTCTGATTCATGTTTTAAATGATTCTGAATTAGTCGTGCTTGGGACATGCGAACGATGGAGTCCCTTTGCCGAGCTTGCAAATATGCTGTGAGTTTTCCAAACCATGTCATTTGCTATGTTTGCTTGATGAAAAATATAGGTTAAACCGGTTAAATTTAGAATGTCAAATAGAGCATTTCCTAGTATAATGGTGCTGAGAACACAGTGGTTTGTTTATTGTATTACTTGATTTTCTGCTTTCAATCTTGATGCATGTTACACCTTTGCTTAGGTTTATTCTGATGCTTGAACTGTGTAGACCACTTGCAACAGAGACTTTTTTTTTTTGATGAATGACCACGTGCAACTTGACTTGTAATTGTGTTTATTCCGAATAACTGATGTTATAGACCAAAGTTCTTTTGCAAGTTGTATGCTGCTCAATAATCATCTGCATTGTTGACATGTTTATTGAGTAACTTATATGTGATCATTGTTAATCCTCCAACACTAAAAAAATTGATTTTTGAAGTCAAAGGAATCTATGGTGATGTAGACTCTCTATAATGATGAGTTTAGGCTTATAAGCATCAATTTATCCTGGTATCTCCTTTGAATTGTCTCTTTTTCTTTATTTCTTTTAGACCATGCTTTCACTTTCTTTTTGCCCAATATATTCATTGTCAGGCCGTTTGTTACAATTACGTGGTTAATCTGAATTGATCGTTATGCCTAGTACAATGTATGTTCTGAGACTAGAAACATAAGGAATTTAACTTTTCTTAGGTAAGAACTTCTGGAAGGTTCATGGGAATCACAATTGGAGCTATGCTAGAAGAGATTCAAGGCCTATATAAACAGCATTTCCAGCCATGCTTCCTATATCTCTCGAGTGAAGTTATAAAGGTATGGATTCCTTTTATAAAATGAGATACTTTATTCTTGTTGTTATCAATATGAGTGGGGAGTGCATCTTGGATTGCAGATATTTGGTTCAGACTCATCTTGTGCAAACTATTTGAAAAATTTGATTGAATCACTATTTTTGAATACAACGCGTCTTCTCACAAATATTCAGGTATGGCTTCTAGAGCAGTTTATCACTTTTCCCTTCTTGAGATCTGCCTTTAAATTTGTTGTTACTTGATCCTATTTGAATCTTTTCTGCAGGAATTTACTGCCAGACCAGATATAGCAGATGATTGTTTTTTGTTGGCATCAAGGTGCATTCGCTATTGTCCACAGCTATTTATGCCATCTGAAGTATTTCAATCATTAGTAGATTGCTCTATGATTGGGATCACAGTACAGCATAGGTATGTCCTCTCTCTCTCCAAATTGTATCAGTGACGAACATTTCTTTCATGGTTGTCTTACTTTTTCTTCCCTTTGCAGGGAGGCCTCCAATTCCATATTGACCTTCTTAACCGATATCTTTGATCTTGCGAACTCTAGCAATGGAGAGCAATACTTACCTATAAGGGACTCTGTGATTATTCCTCGAGGCCCCACCATCACCAGAATTTTGATTGCCTCTTTAACAGGGGCTCTGCCTAGCTCTCGATTGGAATCGGTAGCTCCTAGTTTTATTGTCAAATTGTTGACCTTTTACAATATGTACATGCCATGATTAGCATATTCATTTTCACTTTCAAGTTTTTGAAAATTCATGGACTCTCCTTTCCCCAGGTAACTTATACTCTGTTGGCATTAACTCGTGCATACGGGGCACGGGCAGTCGAGTGGGCTAATGAGAGTGTTTCTCTAATTCCATTGACTGCTGTCACGGAAGTTGAGCGGTCCAGATTTTTGAAGGCATTGTCTGATGCAGCTTCTGGATTTGACATTGGCAGTCGGACTGTTCCAATTGAAGAGATTTCAGATGTTTGCCGTCGTAACCGAACTGTTCAGGAGATTGTTCAAGGAGCTCTGAGGCCACTTGAGTTGAATTTGATACCTGTATCATAGGAGGATGGGAAAGTGACAAAAGGGCCATTTTGCTTAGGCCACCGTTAGTCAATAGTTACTTTGGCTGTGTATTATGTGTTACATTCTTTACCCTTTTTTTTTTCTCCTTTGTGTTTTAATTATCATTCTCCAATTTTAAAGGAGAATCAATGCCGCCCCTTCCTATTGGGTGGGAGAGGAGCGACCGTTGTCTCAATTGATGAGATGTGGGATCATTCAGTGGGTTCTCACTTGTCTTGGCTTTGTAATTCTTATTTCTTGGGGGGTAAATTTACTTGGTGAAGAGTTGTAATTTACAGTAATGGGGGAAAAAAAAAAAAGAGAGAACAAAAAGGGCATTCTTTAGGAGTGTTTCATCCTTTACAATGTTGGAAATCTCGATTCTATTGTTAATAGTTGTCTTTATTTAATTGGAGTAATCTACCGTTTGTTCAAACAACTGCAGTGCATTATTTATATTGGTTTGATTATCCAAAAAAATGCTGGGAAGAAAACAAACGTGTTTGAAGAAAAAATGGTCTTATTTCTATCGTACGGATGATTGTTATCACATCTTCTCTGTTTCCCCACATTTTCCTTCATTTTCTGTCAAATCAAACACAGCTCCCTCCCTCCCTGCAGCTTATATGGTATATATTGGATTGTAACAGATCAGCACGTATGTGTAATTAAATGTCAATCAGCTGAAATTCGTTTACCAAATTGTAATAATTTGCGACTCCTGTACAAAAGAAGGTTTTTGAAAAGAAGCTTTTGATGGAATTAACTTGCTCTCTCTCGAAGTAGTAGTTAATTTGTTGCCTGACAGTGACTGCACTTGAGAGACCAATTGGAGAGGACTCTCTCTTAAGGTTGAATAATGTATAATGTTTAATTTATTAATTTTAAATTCTAACTGTTAAATAAATATTAGGGTTAAATACTAAATACTTCCCTGGGGTTTGGTAATTTTATTTTTACCCTCTTGGGGTTTCATTTTTATCACAGAACCCCTCTGGGGTTTTGAAAAAGAACCAAATTAGTTTATCCGTTAGTTGACCGTTAGGACTGACACGTGGACCAATCAGATGTTGACACGTGGCATCTATTTAATTTTTTAAAATTTTAAAAAAAAAGTATTAAAAAAAAATACATTTTTTTTAATTTTTTTTTTTTTAAAAAAAATAAATTAAATAGGTGCCACGTGTCAACATTTGATTGGTCCACATGTCAGTCCTAACGGTCAACTAACGGATGGACTAACTTGATCCTTTTTCAAAACTCCAAGAAGGTCCTTTGATAAAAATGAAACTTCAGAGGGGTAAAAATAAAGTTACCAAACCGCATGGGATATTTAGTATTTAACCCTAAATATTATCAATTTTATTTAAAATATGGAGGATTCCCGTAAGCCGAGGAGAGTAATGTGGAACTCATAATTCATAAAATCGAATCAAAGCTGAACATCGATTCGGGCAGACGGTCAATGCTGACCTTTTCCGAAATGTCAAGTAGGATAAAGTTGCTGTTGTTGCGAGTGTTGGACACGAGCACCAAAAGGCGCGTCGACATACGCAGCCTACTTCTCCATGTTGGATCCATTGAACTCGTACTTGATACTTCCCTGCTAAAAGGTATTGGTTATGGTGGGTGTTGATGCACCGATGATTGCCTTTGCCACCTTCCTCTGAAATCACACTTTCACACACTCCCAAGATGTAATTCCTGGTTCTCTCTCTCTGAGAATCAAAAATGTTATCCAATTCTCAGAAGAAGAAGAAGAAGAAAAGCTTGCAGTCTCTCTTGGCCACCAACCTCGGTAGCAAGCTCACCATCTCAATCCCACCGTCCACCCAAGACCCCGAGCTCGACTTCGACTTCTCTGAAGTTTTCGGCCCCTCAACCCCACACAATCACCACCCCCACCAAAACCCCATCCCCTCATCATCACCGCCGTCCACGTCATCCCCCACCCTCCCCCCAGGGGACCCACCCGTCATTCGCCACCGGTCCCACTCCTTCGTGGGCCCCTCCCCCCGCTTCACTCTCTCCCGCTCCCTCCCCATCCACACACCCGAGTACGAATCCGAGTCCGAGTCCGACGCCGAAGCTAGAAACGGACCGAGCGAGGATGTGGAAAAGTTTGGGCCTGGGGATTTTGAGATTCTGAGGGTTGTGGGGCAGGGGGCGTTTGGGAAAGTGTTCCAGGTGGTGAGGAAGAGAGCGAGTGCTCCTAATAATGGTGAGCGTAAAGAAGAAGGAGATGATGATGGGATATATGCGATGAAGGTAATGAGGAAGGACACCATCATAAAGAAGAACCATGTGGATTACATGAAGGCCGAGAGGGACATTCTCACTAAAGTCGTACACCCCTTTATAGTTCAGCTCCGCTACTCCTTCCAGGTACATACTTTTTCAACTTAAACTCGTTCTTTACCATGCCTGCTCTTTATAAATATTTGGTTTTTTAGTGTTTGGCCCATGTGATGCAATAGTTCTTCAATTCAGATTACAAATTAAAATTTATGGTGTATTGGGAATTCGTTAAAATTACATGTGAAAAGTATGGTAGATTGTTAGATTCTCACTGAGATTGAGGTTGAGCATGAAACCCTGTTGTTCCTTTCCAAATGCCCACCATTAGTAAGATACTTGAATTTTTATTTTTTTTGTTGGCGATTTATGTTATTGGCCTTTGGGCGTTTCTTAAGAAATGTTTTGAGTTATCACATCTCTGTTGGATCAAAGATTTGGTCGTATGATGTGTTTTTGCGGTATCTTCTTTTGACCGATCGAAAGCATCTCTTTGTCCCTCCTAACCGAACTGCTAAAAAATCACAATAGCAAAAGTTGTTCTTGCTGGGAGAGTAGCGTTGGAGACATCTTTATCTGAGGCTTTGTTGTCTGGCTCCTCATAAATGATGTTAGGATCGTCCGGCTCATTCTTGAAATCCGATAATAAAACAGAGACATAAATGATTGTTTTAGCGACGTATCTAATCATTATCAGACTGAATAGTATTTGATAGAAACCATTAGTTGGCGGTACTGCTTTACATGTATAATTTTGGCTTAAGAGTGCTATTTTTTTTTCTTTCACTAGGGAATGGTGGTTGCATCTTTCCTGATAAATAGTCAAATATAGGTTGAAATTTGTGACCTTTCCTTGTGAACTTAATTGGGAATAGAATGTTCTAATTTTTTTTTTTTTTTTTTTTTTGTGTGTGTGTGTGGATGTCATTGCAGACAAAGTCTAAGCTTTACTTGATTCTGGATTTTATAAATGGAGGGCATCTCTTCTTTCATCTGTACCGGCAGGGAATCTTCAGGTACCTTCTGCAGTGCTGTTTGAACCTTTTGATTTCTAATCACATTGTATGTTCACCTGTTTGATTTAGGCTTTGCGTGTGTCTTGATGAGTAGTGAGGATCAGGCAAGGGTTTATACTGCTGAGATAGTATCTGCTGTTTCACATCTTCACAAGTGCGGAATCGTGCACCGGGATCTTAAACCTGAAAATATTCTCATGGACGCTGATGGGCATGTAATGGCCATGCCCGTTTACACATTTCTTTTGTAGGAATATGCATGGAAGTCATGAAATGTGCTTTTCTTCCATAAATATGTTTTCTTTGAAATTATGTGGCCATTTTTTTTTTTGTTTTTCCTAATGTTGGTACCTATGATACAGGTTATGCTAACTGATTTTGGACTGGCAAAGGAAATTGATGAATCAACCAGATCAAATTCTATGTGTGGGACCACAGAGTACATGGCTCCAGAAATTTTGCTGTCTAAAGGCCACAATAAAGATGCAGATTGGTGGAGTGCTGGTATACTCTTGTATGAGATGCTAACAGGGCAGGTAATACCATTTTGTGAAACTTTTAGTACTTTGAAGAATTTCCAGATTTTGACTTATGAATATGTCTTGTCAGGCAGTAGTTTTAGTAACCAATAACGTTTTTGACAACCATGGTTTTCATGTCACCCAAACAATTGTCAGAATATCCAATCAAAATGATCGAGTAACCTATTGATAGTGTGCACCAATGTCAAAGGGTCAAAAGTTTGGCAGTCCGGTTCTCCCCTGGAAAGGGAGCGTGCATTTTTTCCTAGAAGAAATGAGATAAAAGAAGATAAGGGACAAATCTTACTGAATTAGCTAGTTATGAAATCTTCTCTTTCCATTTCAGTAAAAAATGAAGTGCATATGTAAAAATAGCAGCTTGTAGGTTGTGGGTACTTTTATCATATTGGGCTCTCCGTGCAAGAGAGAATCATTATTGATAATGGTTGGACCAACTTATAGAGTGCTAGGAAGTTGCTTGTCTTTTCCTTTGGCTTTCATGCCTCTCAGGTATGTATTCAACTGTTGAGTTGAGCGCATGCCTCGTACTCATGTTCTTCTCATGTTGAGTTCGCACAGTTGCTCAGATTTTAGTATCCTTAATTTCGTATAGCACAGATGTCATCACTCACCTGGTTTGGACTGCCTTGCTCCTCATTGAACTGTGTTTGCTCCTTCCTTGTGCAACAATATCTAGGCTGCTTGATTGTGGAGGAGTGTGTCATGAACATTGGTTCCAATGCTGTTTCAGTTGCTTCATTTAGTGCCACAAATAGCCTGTATAAAGGATCAAAAAGCTGTAACCCCAAGTTATCAATTTATTATTGTTTGTCCCAAAGTTGATAAATATTTCTTCCTTCAGCCACCATTTACACATGCAAACAGAAAGAAACTTCAGGAGAGAATCATTAAAGAGAAGGTGAAACTTCCACCCTTCCTTACCAGTGAAGCGCACTCTCTACTCAAAGGAGTAAGTATATCGTTTCCATGTGATTTTCTCTCTCTTCTCCCCTCCCCCCCACCCCCCTACCCCCCCCCCCCCCCCCCCCTTTTTTTTTTAATTTTTTTATTTCGCTCTGTTGAATAAAAGATTAGGAAATTTCTATTTCTCTTTATTTTTGCAGTTGCTGCAGAAGGAACCATCGAGAAGATTAGGCAGTGGGCCTAGTGGAGGGGATGATATCAAAAGTCATAAATGGTTTCAATCAATCAACTGGAAGAAATTGGAGGCCAGAGAACTGCAGCCTAAGTTCAAGCCAGATGTAAGTGGAAAAGACTGTACAGCCAATTTTGACCGGTGCTGGACAGCAATGCCTCCAAATGACTCGCCGGCTGCCACACCAACTGCAGGTGAACATTTCCAAGGTTACACTTATGTGGCTCCTAACCCTTGGCTTTCCTCCGGATAAACTTAAGGCTTCTGGCCAAGAACAAAATTTGGATGATATGAAGGATGGTTTGAGGCAAAGCTGCCATTCAATTGTGATCTGTAAGTTTTGCTTTCAAACAAAGAAATATGTTCATTTTCATATCTCATGTACATTATTTCTAACTTAATCTTGAATAAATAGTATCATGGATTTTCACTTACTACATGCTTACAGCTTGATCTTAAATTCTCATTACAGTTAAAAAATGTCTTGAAGTATTCCTTTCATGTTTCATTTCATTGATTCTACAGTAAACCATACCAGCTAGAACATGTCACGTAAGATGAGAACTTTGCCATGTGAAGTTTTGTTAATTCCAACAAGATTGATAAATTTTTTTAAGTATGGATTTGCTTATAACTCATATTATGTGTTACTACTGATGTAAGTTAAAGATGCTATAGGGGTAAGAGGAATGCCAAAAAGAATGTTTGTCGATGTTAGCCTGTAGAAAAAGAGAATTTCATGACGTAACAAATGATAAGACCCTAGATAGCGTTGTATAGAAAAGAAGGATCCAAACAGTCCGCTACAGGTAGCAGGCAGGTTTGAGATTTGGAGTCATGCTGAGGTTGATGGATTAATCAAAATTGAATCGCCCACTTAATTTGGGCAAATGGAACGGAACAGTATGCATTCGTAAGTGTTTTTTTTGGGGGAGCTGAGAGAGAGTTCTACAATGATTGCACAGTGATCATGTTTATTTCTTCTTGTGTAAGTTGGAGAGCATGATAACTTGAGATTTTGTAATACCTAATCTAGTTAATTACCTACTGATCATGTTTACATTCCTCAACAAAGTTGGAGAGCATGAGAACTTGAAATGGCTTTTGGAATTTTTATCCAGTTACTCATTGAAGCATATCATCAGAATATCCAATAGCTAATTATGGCCAGACTTCCAAATTACTTTGATGGGATTCTGTCTGTAACGTCCTGGGGAAGGTGAGAGAAAGCAATGGCGAATAGTAAAGAGATGCATTTAGAAAGTAATACAAAGAGAAAAGCAATGCAGAACAATCTTGTTCCATCTCACTTTTCTTTGACGCAACAAAAAAATATTAAGTACTAAGTAAATCTAGGCACCTTGTTAACTAATAATGGCATCTTAGAAACTGGTGTTTATTTGAAAGCGATTGACATGAATTTCATTTCGTTTTAGTTTCTATTATTATAATTAATCATACAAGAGATGAGAGGTGTGCTGTGCATCTGGACGAAAAAGTAAGCTCAGTTAGTCAAGATTGGTGAGGATCCCCCCTCTGATGGCATATCACTTTTCACGCTTACACAAGCATGGATAGGGGGGGGGGGGGTGTTGGAGAATAGATTCTTCCAGCGTATGCCCCTAGCAAATCCCTAAAGAAAGGGATCTATCCGCTAAAGAAAGTGGTGTTTCCTTTGCTGTTACAAGGAGTTTCCACAAAGGCAGAAGAACCCAGTTAGAAAAATCACTTAATCTATACCCCTACTGCCCTACATTGCTTCACAAGCAAGGGTCGCTTGTTTATTTATATCTATTTTCACCAGTTAGATGCAATCATCTTAGTTGCTCTTTTGGGAGTAGTTGTACTGTAGAAGCTTGTTACAGCCATGAGTAGTGATGATAGGTGTGACAAGTCCCTCTGTGAGAAGTCAATAAAGATGGTGGCGAACATCATTAAGCTGTCATCTTTTTCTATCTCAAAGATGACTCTTGGAGCAGGCCGACATACGGCAGCACGCAGAAGCCTTGAACCTTCGGTGGACTCTGCCATGGTTGACAACAAACCAGTGCCGTCCCGGATTTCTGGAAGCCGAAGGTCGCAACAACCACAGAGCGGCTCAAAGCATTCATTCTTGATTGAACCAGGTGAGAAGAATGATTCTACTTATGAGATCCATGAAGAGATGAGTGTTGATGGTAGGGCTTCTGCCTACATTAGAAAGGTACATGAGAAGAACCGAAATAATTATGATGCATCAAAGTCTTCTCCACTCACACTGCCTCTTCCACCCTAAGTACACAAGTAGCCATCTTCATCTGTGTTGTGTGTCTAGATTTCTATTTATTGTCTACTATCATGTTGGTCAGAATAAAAAAGTAGATGAGATGGCCTATCTTCTTTGCTTGGACAAGTTTAATGACTATTGTCTCTTTTTGCTGTTGGTTCCTTTTTTTCCTTGTTCAATAGGAAGAGATCATGGTCCTCGATAAGAGCTTCTTTTTTTCAAAAAAAAAAAAAATTCCATTAACTAAACAGAAGCAAAATACACATAGGGGTAGGGAACCTCAAAAAGCTCCCTCATACAGTGTAAACTAAAAACAATTGAAAGTAGAAATGAGTCAAATAAATGATATGTTGCAATAGCGTCTTGGCTCACCAATTAAGAGCCTGTTTGAGATTGCGTTTGAGGAGTTTAAAAGTATTTTTAACACTCAAAAAGTCCGTTAGAAGAAAAAAGTACTCATTTGGTAAAAAAAATAAAAAGCGCTTTGAAGGGTTCAAAAAACATAAAAAATAAAAATGACCAAAACGCACTTTTGGTAAAAGCTTAAAAATTAAGCTTTTGTCCAAAAACTCTTTTTTGACTTAAAATCACTATTTTTCAAACGTAATTTCAAACATGCTTTAAAGATAAGCTTCCACTAAAATTTTTTAAGCAAATCAAGGCAATGATGTAGTCAAATATTGTCTCAATTATTAAATTAAAATTCTTCTGTTTATTTCAGTAAAAAATACTTTTGATCAACCATAAAATACTTTATAATTTTTCATAAGACTTATAATTCTTTTATAACTTGTTGACGCGTGTTAAAACGTGATTGCTGAGGTGGCTTCAGTCACATCTTGACATGTGTGATCAAATTATAAAATAGAATTTTCCACTCTAGCAAAATTGTAAAGAATAATGTTTTAGGTTGATTTGAATGCTCTAATTTTCCTCGTTTCGGGATGGTCGGTGGCTGACCCTGTACTGTAGCTCGGGGTAGAGGAACCGGCCATTTGACATACGGGTCAAACCAGATTGAGAAATACGTTGTTGAAGTTTGATATTGAGCTTTGCAAATTATTAAAATGAAGTTCGTTTCTATTTTTGGGTATTTATTAATTATAAGGGGATGAGGAAATTGTTTGTTTGTTTCTTAACTTTCTTTGGTTCCTTCTTCATTCGGGACAGCACACCTTGTTGGACGCTAGAAATGTCTAACCTATAAAATATGTTTTCACGTGCTTCTGGAAACACTCAGGTTAGAATCTGAATGAAACAAGGGGACACTACTGCCTGCCTGCCAGACAAGGGCCATTATTAACCTAAAGCCCAAACCCATGCCTACGTAGCCCCCATCTTCAACTCAATGCCCACCCCTGCCCCGGGTATTTCGGATCTGGATCCCTCTTGTTTCTTTGACTAAAAGCATTTTTCAATTAACTCTCTATTCTTTAACTAAAATTTGGCTAAAAAACTATCAAATAATAAACTTTCTAAATTTTACTCTATTTTATTTCAAAATAATTTTTATTCTATTTTCGGGGAGAAAAAAAGTGCGAGAAAAAATATAAAAACCTTAAAAAAATAAAGTAGATAAAAGATTTTATTCTCCAAATGTGGAGAGAGGTCTAACGAGCCACAAAATAGAGAGGGAAATAGAAAGCTTGATTTCTATAGAATTTAACAAAATTTTGACTAAAAGTAAATTTTAAAGAGCTTATTGAGAATGCTATAAAGAGAATAGAGGCAGGGATAATAACAAGAGTATTTTTATTGGGCTAGTAAAAAATGAGATGCATCCAACTCACCAGATGTAAAATAAAATAATGAAATTAAATAGTTAAAATAGAGAACCATATGTGTTTTGAAAAAGTGAAGAGCTAAACTAAAAAAAAATTAATTAATTTTGTTTAACGAAAATGAAAAATAAATTAGTTTAGCCAAAATGTGAATACAGAGAGCCCCATCATAGACTATGGGCCCCTCTCTCACGTGTCCTGCCCAAAGAAGAGAGGCAAGGGACGAAAGAGAGAGATTACAATTGTAGAAAATTCCGATAGGAATATTTGACATTCATACAAACATGAAACATATTTCTATATTTTATGACAAAAACAAAAACTCTAGGAATAGCAAATGAGTGCGTCTTCGGTGTGGACGTTGCACAAAAGTCACCTTTTGTGCAACCCACACAATGAATGACAACTCAGCATGTTGTAAATTAGAAAATAGGTATGCCTACATCTGATTATACTCTCATCAATTCATCATAAATCAAAACCAACAAAGAACAATCATTCACGCCCAACCCAGTTCACCATCCTTCACGCCCAGCCCACCGTCGGCGCCACGCTCAGCCCACAGGCACCCCTCCCAGCCCACACCCAGCCCGCCCAGCAACCGGCACCACGCCCAATCCACCGGTGGATCGTGAAGCAGCACCAGCAGCGGTTGTTGGGCTGCTGGGTCTCTTTCGTGGGTCTTGCCATGACCCGCCTCAAAACCCGCCTAAAACTGTAGTGTCCTACCTCAAAACCGGATTCTAATGCCTCAAAATCGAATTCTAATACCTCAAAATCAAATTCTAATGGCTCAAAACTCGTTTTTAGATTCAAAACTAAAAACTAGAGGTGGAAAAATTAGCCATTTAAGAATTTTATCACCCTAAAGGCTGAAAAAAGGAACTTTGGTGTCAAAGAAATGGCCAGACCCGTGGGTCTAGCCGTGACCCGCCACCCGCATGGGCTGATGCTCCTCCAAGGCTGTCACTTGTAATTTTTATTATTTTTAACCATGAGAATATGAATTATTATAGTATTTTGTTCTCATTTTAAATTTATGTAATAGGTTGATGTATCAACTGCTGAATAGTTTATACAAAACAGGGGTTTTGTGCATCGACCACATTGAAGATATTTCTCATAGCAAACTCTCTTCTTCTCTCATCAGAGATAATTAAACATAAAAAATACATATATATATAAAAAATAAAAAAAATAAAAAAAAATTAACTTACTAATTTAATTAATCAATCATGCACTCTTACTGTCACAAACATCACAACGTATACACTTGCGTGACACAACCATTAAATTATGGTTTCCAGCAAATTAACAACCAATCAAACACGTACATGGATGCAAACCCACCACACATTTATTTGATGATTAAAACATTTCCCCTCAACAGAAATGTATGACCCATTGACCCCACAACGACAACATTAATTATTCGCAACCCCAACAAGCATGATCCATTCCATTATTGAGCATGATGAACGATCCACATTCACTATATTTTATTTTTAATGCGTCCAATTCACATAAAAAAGGGGAAGAAAATGGCTCTCTACCAATCATCCAATTTTATTTTTTTTTAACCCAAAAAGCTAATAAAATAAAACCCACTAGAAGCTTCAGAGTTCAAGACCAGACCCACCAAAAGTCCATGTTATTTTCAGTTATATCAGCTAACATCGAAAACAGCCAAAAGACCAAGAATCTAACATAATAGTACCATAAACCAACAAGAAGATAAAGACGTTACAGTTTTTGGGTCTGTACAAAACAAGCAAAGGATCAAATTCAGTTGCCTAATTTACCTTTACCTCGTCTTCTCTAATCCATTCCTTTTTTTTTTTTTTTTTTTGGAGATAAATTTCTCTAACCCATCTGCACTAATTATGAACCATTAATTTTCAAGCAACGGTGATGATGCCGTCGCCATTGTTGAAGCTTGACATTGCCTGGAACGCCGAATGCCTCGACGGTGAATCCCTCTGATCGGATGGCAGAGACAGCTTGAGAGTCAACGGTGACGAGTCAATCAACGGTTTTGAATTCAAGTTAAGTTCGGACATGGTTGAAGCACGAGCACCCGTGTGGATAGGGATCGGACGGACGAGATTCCTCGACGACGAGGCGGCAGCATTGGTCTCCACATTTCCCTGTCCTAGGTTTAGGTTTTCCATTGGGTTCTCGATGGGGACAGGAACCGCTGCCGGACCAATAGTCATCGGAAAAGCAGACATCATAGGAAATCCACCAAAATTGCAGGGCTCGGATGGTGGTGGACGTGACTGCGAGGCATTCTCTTGATGATGCCCTGCTTCTTCTTCCATTGGAATCGCCGTGACCTGATACACCCATATGAGAATATGGTCATGATTCATGAAAAGCCTGTCTTTCTTATTTCTTTTTTAGTTTGGTTGTTGAGAAAACGTAGGAAAATGCAAAGAAAATCACAACTTCACAAAAAATCCCCCAACTCAAAAAAAGAATCTGATAAAACTAATCTGCCTTTGAATGGGTCAACTATCGAAAACTCTAAGAAACTAAGTCTTCTCAACAACCAAAACGTAAGAGAAAAGAAAGCCAAGAAAAATAACAAAAAATTGAGAGCACCACTTTTTTTTTTTTTTTTTGGAACCAAAGAAATAAGAAAACCATACAAGTAAAGAGTTTCAGAAACAGACAATCTTTCAACTTCGTTTTTTTCTCAGCAACCAAACAGAGAGAGAACAGAGAACATAAAAGTAAAAATTACCGTATCGGTGGTGATGTCGAAGAGGCTAGATCTGCGGCGGCGGCGGTTGAGATTGGAGCGGCGGAGGAAGTACTTCTGAGCATGGCTTGCAACCTGCGTTGGCGTGCGAGTCTTCACGAAGTTTCTCGATATTCCTCTCCAGTCTCCTTTCCCTACCTTCTGCAATCCCAGCAGGAACAGCTTATGCTCCTCCTCCGTCCACGGAACCCCTGCAATACTCAAATACCGTCATCCACAAAATCAATCCAATTATACATACCCATAAATCAAAATATTTAAAATAAATAAATAAATAAAACAGGATTTCTCACTTAATACCAAGTTTTATCATAGAAAATGGAAATAAATAAAATTGACCAAGAAAGAGTAAAAAAAAAAAAAAAATAAACAGATTTTGACAAACAAATCAATTATTTTGGTATTGAAAAACTGAGAAATATCGAGAGAGAGAGAGAGAGATGATCGGCGATCTGAATCGGACCTCGCTTGCGCTCACGGTCGCGGTGAGAGCGGGAATTGGGAACGGCGTCGTCTGCGGAGGCGTAACCGGCACCTGCGACGTCGTCTTTTGTTGTGGTGTTGTTGTTAGTGTTAACCTTGGCCGGCTCCTCGGGCTGGGGCTGCTCATACTGGGACAGATTGTTCATGCTGACGCTCTTCCGCATCATGTCCACCACCACCCTGACTCCGAACAGCATGATCTCCCCTGAACCGCCCGCGTCTCCGCCACACGCGCGAGACATCTCCGCCTCACCCTCTTCTACTTCTCGCTGTGGAGGTGGAATCTGTTGGTGCCGTACAAGTGGAAAATGGAGAGAGAGAGAGAAATAGAAAATATGTGATGGATGTGTGGGTTTAATTTGGTCGACAATTATATATAGACGCACTCATAGATGGGGTGGCACCATGTGGATGTGTGGGTGTAAAGGCGTGGCCTTGTTTCTCGATTTGTGTCCTGTACGTGGCGTCTGCGGCCTAAGATTTTCTTTTCTTTTTTTTTTTCAACGGATTTAAGATTTTGATCCGTTGAAAAAATCTTATTTCTTGGCTTATGCTTAAATTATAGAGGTCCAGATAGTTTATATTTTTTTAAAATTATTTATGTGTCTATCGCCTGTTCGGTTGTTCTGACTTCATATTTAGCACTGTCTTCTTCGTTTGGGTTTGTTATTGAGGTGCCCACCTCTTTTTTCTTTGTTAGGTTTGTAATATTTTCTACTCTTGAATGAAGTGGAGTATTTAGACAAAAAAAAAAAACGATTTTGATCAATCACCCATTATTATCTTTTGTTGGATCATAGATCGGCCACTACAAAGACCAACACCTCTAGGCCCGGTCTAACGTGCAAGTTCACTAAAGACAGGCCCAGGTCGAAACATAGTTGGCGCAACCAGAAGTACGGCCAACCCACTGAGGGCATAACAGTCTTTCCACCGAGGGTACAATAGTCCTTCGGCAAGTGAAGGACCCACGTTCACCAATGAACGTGTGATACGCCCCACGTTCACCAGAACGTGGTCTAGTAGTCTGCGCCAAACCGAGACACGTGTACCCAAGGATAACTCGGGTGCTGGGCCCAAGTAAAGCCCCAGGTTCACCAGGACGTGATTCAGCTGTCAACGCCAAATCGAGACATTTGTACCATGATAATTCGGGTACCCACGTCCAACACAAGTGTGGTCGAGCCACCCATTAACACACTCCACGATCTCAAGATCATGGAATAACCCACAATCCACTTCGTCAACATTACGCACGTGGATCCTCAGGAACGTGGGGCCAAAAATTCCGATGTGACAACTGCTACGTAACGCCTATAAAAGGGAATCTCTAGTTCATTATTTAAAAATCACTATTCTCTCAAGCTCGTCCCGCCGGCACACCCTGGCACTCTTATCCTACATTTTCTATTTTGCAGACCAACGACTCCTCAGACTTTGTGCCACGTCACTCATCGGAAAACTGTCATCAACATCTTTAATCAAATGAATCATATGTTATTGGATCATCATCCATCATCTTCATATACATGATAAATATGTTATTAAAAAAAATTCTAAATAGAGTAATGTAGCATATTATATCTCGGGGAAATATGGGTAGTTTTGTAAATATCGTTAAACTTAGACCAACGCCTTAATCTTTGTTTTTTGTCTTTTGTTTTTGTTTTGTTTTTTTTTTTTTTTTTTTTTTCTAAAACAAATTGGGTTATTTTGAAAATGTTAATACCCTTAAGTTAGGAGTTAATGGAAAATACTAACGGATATGTGATATTGAATATAATTAAAATATAGATATACTAAATTGAGATAAATTAAACTTTAGGAGATATTACAAAAGTTGTGACAATTCAAGGTTGAGTAAAGTTTCCCTTTATATCTTCATCTTATTGAAAGCTTTTGAATTTTGTTTTTTGTTTTTAAAAAAACAAGGATTAATCAAAATATCTTCATTTTATTTGAAATTTATTTGAAATATGTATTTACTTCACAAATTAAGGACTTTATCTTTATTTTAAGAAATTTAAAGAATTTAATTTTCATCTCTATTTACTTCTCTCAATTGGTGACATAATAATAATAATAATATATTATTATTATTATTATTATTATTATTATGTATTTGAACTTTGGATCATTTGGTTTTTTTTTTTTTTTCTTTTTCTTATTATACTAATGAAAGCTTCTTTATTTTATTTTATAATCTTTGACATTATTCTATTTGGTGTAGTTATTTTGCTTAGGATTCAAGATGATGATGAATTGGTTAGGTTGTGATTGGTATAGCATGATGAAAGGTTTATGCGTGACACAAAATGTCAAAATTTGGTGGATCTCAATCTCATGAAACATGCATGCTGATGCGGTTCATTTATCAACATAACCCATTCAACACTCCAATCAATCCTTGTCGATCATGCTGATGAGGGGAGTCCAACCAAACCGCTTCAATGCATTTTAGAGCCCATTTTCTTAGTCTATATTACCACCAAATAATTACGTCATTCATGTCACATTCTTGTGTTGTACAAGTTTTAAAAATTGAAAGTCTCTTCTTAAAAATAAATTATATTATATTATCAACCTATCCTTTTCTTTTAACTTGCATAATAAGAACACAACGGATTAAATTTTGTAGATAAAGATTCCTTTCCATATGATAGCTTTGTTAATGAATAATAGAAAGGAAAATGCTAGGCGTTCTTCTAGTATTTTTTCGACTGTGATGTGACTTTTAAAATTATTGTTGAATTTAAGATTATTATTATTGACTTTTAATCTATCGGTAATTTTAAAAACTACATCACAGTTGAAAAAACACTAAAAAAAAATACCTAACATTTTCCTAATAGAAAATACAAAATATCTGTCACCTATATATTACATATCTCATGATAACACCTTTTTTTAAGGATAAAAATAAATGAATGCTCCAAAAGACATTAACATAAACATACGTACCGTTATCCGGTGGGTATGAAAACAACCAAAATTGTCAAATTGACATTGAATTATTATTTTTTTTTTTCAGGCTTGAAAAGGATTTTCTGAATTAATGCGAGATAGGATAACAAAAAACAAAAAAAAAATGTGTGGATATGGAATTATGTGTCGTACATGCTGCGGGATTCACGTAATCTCATGTGGTCACACATTTCTATGCCAACCACATGTTCAACATTAAAGTTTAATGAACTCTACAGTCTACAAGTACGAAGAAGCATAGGATAAGGATTCCTTTGTGTCCGTTCTAAAATTATGTCAATTTTATTTATTTTTATTTTTTAATATAGGATGGTTCAAAAAATGCTTTATATTTAAAGAATAACATGCTACTAATGAGAATTAAATATATTTTTATAGGTTTTTGTGTTTTATGTAGTAAGAAAGTTTTGAGCTAAAAGCCTTTTTTTTTTAATTTTTTAAAAATAAGTGTTTATTCAAAAGTAAAAAATAAGTATTTTTAGAGAAAATTCTTTTTAGCTGCCTCGTTAATATGTAGTATTTTTTAAGTCGTTCGAAGCATTGAATTCACATAATTTTATAATTCAAAAAAATTGTGATTTGTAGGAGAACTTAATCCAAGAGCATTTAATTGCTTCGAGTTTAAGTAAAAATGAACATTGGTGCTAGCGTTGTTGTTGGCCTTTCTCTTTTTTATTATCCAAATCTTTTAATTTAGTCTATTAAAATAATATTTAATTTATTAAATTAATATGTATTGATAGAGCACGGGTTACATTTGCTAAAATTTTTATTTTAGTTTAGTCTCTTGGTTTTCAACTTTGATAAAAGAAATGTTTTTTTTTTTTTTGGTTGGCATTGTGATGTCTATCTCATGTATATTTCCGCTAAGTTGGCATGCTTCATCCATTATTGATTTTTTTTTTCCTCCTTATAATTAAAGGTGGATAAAGCATGGGAACTCATAATCCCTTAATCAATCTGACATTCAGTTAATTAATGTTGTGTCACGCCATACCAATTAATTAATGACACGTAATTCTCTTTTTAACACGTTATGTGCTAATTGTACTTATCACGTAGTACAATTATTTTAAATTACCAATATACCTAAATAAAAACAAAAACAATTAAAAACATTTTTTTAGAGCGGTGGTCCACCACCACAAATTGGTAAATGGTTCTGCCCCTAACTGCACAACTTATCAAATGACAGTCACGTGGCTTTAATTAATTGAATAGTTAGTTGATAGATAAACTTATTTAAAATTAAAGAAAACTTTAAGGACCTAGTTGTAAAAATTGAAATCCTACTAATAATAATTAAACTAAATTTAAGGCAGTTTTAGAGTTTGGTGTGAGCCAAGGTAGAGTAGCTTGGAAGACGTTAAGCACTAATGAAGGAGTAAATAATTTTGAAGCAGGTGTTTAAAGTAATTTGGTTTATTTCAAATGACCTCGTACCCAGGAATAGGATTGAAGCAGGTGCACATTAAATATGAAAAGAGTCGTAATTCTCTTACACGTTTTGTCATTAGAGGCTTAAATCCAGCTGTTATCACTATTATTCTCACATTTTCAACTATAATTTATGCCTATCTTTTTAACCCAACGCCTTAGTCGGCGTTTTTAAGGAGTAGTTTAATTGGCTGTGGATCACGCTTAATGAAGCGGAAGTCACTAGTTCGAATCTCTTTCTCTCTTTCTTTGTGTGAACATGTCAAAAAAAAAAAGAAAAAAGTCATTAATCGGCTTAAAGACAACACGTTTTATAAAGTAGATGTCATTAATTTAAATTTTATTTTTTTTCTTGTATGGACATAAAAATAAATAAAAAATAAAAATTCATAACCCAACAATTTTCAATGTCCCAACTAAACTTTAAAAATTTTCAATGTAAGGTTGTAATATTTCAGCTCCTTTCAATTACACCCATACCGTTTAATTTTTTATTAACTTAAATGGCTAACATATAAAATATATGTTCTAATTTTATAAAATTTCAAAAAATATAACTATGCCCTTACTTTAAAAAATTTAAAATAAAGAAAAGGAAGAAAAAAAAAAAAAAAAAGCAGTGGATATCACCTTGTCTCATGACATTATTCAACTACCACCAATTAATGTTGTCTCTTTGGAATATAAAATGAAAAAAACAGTGCACATGGGGGTGCCAATTCGTAGGCATAATATCCCATTTGCAGTTTGCACCCCCTTCTTTATCCAGTCAACATGAATCTAGTCAAACCCAACTTGTCTCAACAATTATTTAATTAAACCAAAACACTGCCCAAACCATTAATTAATTAATTAATTAACTCATCTATTCCAAACTTCATGCTGAAGAGCCGCACCTTAGCCTTATTTTTTTCCAAAATACCATTCCCACTTATCATAATATTTTGCTAACAAATAAGTCCTTTGATATAACCAACTTTGATTGAGTTTGTTCTTGCAATTTCGCAGGTTATTAAACATGCATTTTTAGACAAAATTGTAAAAATTCACGCTTTCAAACCAGATGTAAGAGTGTTTTTTAAAACAGACCTTATAAACTTTTAATTCATCCATACAAAATTTGAACTTAGATCTTCAAAACGGAAATGCAAGGAAGTAGTAGAAATGTTGAAGAGGAGACGGTCCGCTCTTAAAACGTTAAGACTATGTGCGTCGTTGACTCTACGGTATACATCACTATATTTTCACTTGACACCTATCATAATGAGAAACGATCCGTCTTAAACTCACAGCTGTCTCAACAATCCTATCGAAGACTCTTTTAAATATCATAACGTAATTTTATCAAAAGTTTAATTATTCATGTTTTCATTAATTAGCTGTATTTTAAAATCATGAATTTTTATAAAACTAGAAATTTAAAAACCGATGGATGAAGGGAGTGATTGATTGAGAGTAGAATTATTGAAGACGCAATAATAAAATAAATAAATAAATAGGTGGAGAGAGAAAAAGGGGGCAGAGAGTATGGACCGTCGGCTTGGCATATTCGATTGGTGTCCATTGAGAGTGCGAAGAAGATTTTTTTTTGTTATCTTTTTCTGCAATCGTACGCTTTAATATAATGGCCTTCCATGGTGGGAGGATAAGCTAAGATAAGCTTTGTGGTGTTCCACTCTCCTTCTTCACCTTTTCAATCCTCATTTATCAACCCCTCACATGCCTTCACAATAATTTCATCTATAACACTAATTCCATGCATAAATAATTTGGATCAAACTTAAATTGTTAATATTATTATTATTATTTTTTGATCATTTTATATTTTTGCGATAAATTGTGATTTAGCGTGGTATGATAATCGAGTTGTAGCTGCTTTTGCAATTACGTTCATAAACTTAAAAAACTCTTAATTTAGTGTATTCATATTTCAATTTTTTTTTCAATTTTATTCATCCGTTAAGATTTGTTGTTAAATCCTGTCAAAATTTAAAAAATGCCATTAAAAAAAAAAATCAGATGTGGGTATTTTTGCAAATTTTATTAAATCTTGACCAAGCCAAATTGAGGGTTTTTTTTTTTTTTTTTTATTTTTTTTTTTATAAAAGAGAAGAATTACAAATTTCATGAAAGTTCAGGGAAGATAAGTGAATTTTTCTGTGTTAATTGAATAATTGAATTCACTAGGCTTAAGGTTTTGGAAGGAGTGATAATTTAAAGATTTATGATTTATACATTTAAATTATTTTGGTGGAATATTGAGAGACTTTTTGTCACGAGATATTTGTATCATTATTGAGCAATTTTGGATTACTATTTCTTTGGGTAGGAAAGTCACGAGCATACTAAGTACTAGAGAAGAATGCAGCCATTACTCTGTGCAGCTTCCCTCCAATTCTATCATCAATGATAAAGAACAAAGAAATCTCACCTTATGAGCATCACTTATTACATGTGTTATTGTTAGGTTTTGGAGTCAAAAGCTTTTTACTTGATTAGGCTAATCTTTTAGGAAGGATGTTTTCTCTTGAAACCCTTTATAAGGCATTTGACGTTGAATTTAATTCTCTTTTCTCATTTTCCTTTTTCCTTTTCCCCGCTTTGAAAAAAAAAAAAACTATTTCTCATAAACAACATGTTTTTGTTTTATCTTGGAGATTTACTTTGTTTCCCTTGTCCAAATTTCAGAAATTTGGATAGCTTAAGAAAGGGAGGTTAAAAGTGTTCTACCTGAATAGAATTGTTAATTATCTTACTATTAGACAATCTATATATTTCTCATATTTATTGTCATTGCTCGCAAAAGCTAGTTTACCATTGAGATTTCTTATAATTCTTAAAAATTGACACGTCATGTAATTCGCTCAACTTCAATTGATTATTTGTAATGAACGACTTGAGAATAAAAACAAATATAAAAAAAAAAGGAGGTCGTTGGCCACCGCAGTCTACTTTGGAGATAGTCAATCAATCCTAAAATATGTTAGAAATGATCAAACTACCTCCAAAACATGCTTTTAGTGATGATCTGACCACCCCCATCAGGATAAGGAAGAACCCTAAGATATATTTGGGTGACTGAATAATTCCCGTAAACACACTTTCATCTCAACCAGTCAGTTTAACCCTATGTGGCACATGCACATGGACATAAATTTTTTCTAAACTAGTTTGAAATAAATTTTCTCCAACCAACTTTAATAAGTGTCAAGTGTCATTTTTCATATGTTTGTTTGTTTGTTTGTTTTTTTTTTATTTATATTTTATTTTTTTAAATAGTCATTTATTGTCATTCTACTAACCTAAGAATTCAAATATTAATTTTTGAAAAACTCAAAAATATTAAATAACACTTTTCACTTATTATAATAGGTTTTAGAAGAAACTTATGTCCCGTGCACATTTGCCCACTTTGTTTTGGTAGGTAAGCACATTTGATGAATGAGAAGCACTCAACGTATATATTAAAGAGTATGTTTTTTTAATTTTTTGAGTCTTTCCTTTTCTTTTGGGTGCCTCACAGATGTGGACTCTGATTAGAAGCAAAATGAAGCAACTCGGGGCTACACAATCTCCAACCTTTTCCCTCTGTTATGATTAAAGGGCTCCTACCATGCCCTATTTCAAGAAAGAAGAATCGTCCTTTATTTAGATCACAATCTTGGAGTCACATCCCCCATCCAATCCCATTTTTTTCTCAGTGGTTTATGGTCTTTCCAGTTTCCTTATTTTAATTTAGGTTCGTTTATTTTAGTGTAAAATAATTTTTTGAAAATGTTTTTTATATTTTTAAGTGTTTGGTGTAACGAAAAATAATAGCCAACGAAAAATATTTCCAGTTTAACTGAAATAACTTTTTTAATTTTTGAAAAATGGTTTTTATTTTTTAAAATTATAAACCATTTTTCGAGTTTGAGCATCTCATTCTCAAATCGACAGACTCGACCAAGACATCGTCGGGACATTGCCAGAATTCGGTTGGGACCCCGTCGGGACATTGCAAGGACATGACCCCCCTCCGGACCTAGATGGGACCTGACCGAAATACCATTGGGACCCAGCTGGAACACTACCAAGACTTGATCGGAAAATTTTCATAATTAAAAATTTAATATGATTCAATGAAATATATATATATATAAATTGTGATTTTCCAAACGCACCAAACACTGAAAAAATATTTTCCTGACAATCATTTTTCAAAAAAAATATTTTTCGTTGAAAACATTTTACGTCGAAACAAACGGAGCTTTAGTCTATTAAATTAATATGAGTAGTTATATAACTTATATATACTACACTTTCACCTTACAGACTAATGGTGCAGTGCCCATTAGCTATTCTTTTTTTAACAATAACTGATTCAAAGACTAATAAACACTATCATGTCAATCTAATAAAATAGTATGTAATGTGTAGCATCCCTCAATTGACATATGTTTAAAATTCATGTGATTGATTTAACATTACACACCCAATTAAAAGCCTCTCTCTCTCTAGCACATGCACATGTGCACACATTTCATGTTGGGTAATACTAAAGTAAAAAGTGAACTTCTCATACTTTTGTTTGTTTCCTCTTGACTTTATGAATTGAAACATGGTGATGCATGCATGATGGCTTCTATGTTTCTGTGGGTTTAGAAAGAAAGATAGCTGATTTCTTCGAGACTAAGAAATAAGAATACGCTTGTGCTTGATTGCAAAAAGTAAAAAACAAAGAAAATGGTGTCATGGTCATACGGTTTAAGGACACTGTATCCACGCATGAAAAGGCCATCAGAAGCCGAAAGTCAGAAATTACTTTACTATTCACAAACTTTTAATGAAACGTCATTGAAAAGATGATTAACCCAAATGTGTAAATTATAAAAGAGTTCATCAATCTTAAGTTTTACGTTAATTTCTTATTAGATAAGACGTTATAGGCAATGCTAGAGAGTTTTAAATACAATTTTACAAGCCTTTTTTGAATGATAACGGCCGATATCTCTTGTCGTTATTTATACAAAAGATGGTTGGCTAAAAGAAATAGTTTCATTGATCAAGGAAATATCTGCAATTATATATGCAATGACGACATCCACAAATGCTAAGAACCTTGACATATGTAAAATTGATACTAAGAACCTTTGAAGTGCTTTAAGATAAAGAACATGTGAAGTGCTTTAAGATGTCAATGCCAATTATATATTTCGATCAATATTCTTTATGTCAATTACATCTTCACTATCTTCTTTCAATAGCATTTGTGTTCCAGTATGAGTTAGTATTAGTTCTCCATTATTGACCATCAACTGAAATTGATGGTCTTTCTCCATTTTTATTGTGCGGAAATATTTTTCTTTTCTAACATTAAAGTAAAAGTAACTTTTACTTGGAAAAAGTGGGCTGACGTGACATAAATGAAAAATAATTTTTATGTTTTAAATTGTTTGTAAATGTTTTTTACTTGAAAACAAAAAATAAAGTCTAGCGGACACAAATATCTTTTCCTTTTCCTTATGCTTAGAAAAAAAAAAAAAAAATCAATTCCTTCTCTCTCTTTCTCTCTATATAAGGGAAATATCATGTTTACTAAGGCACCCATGCTCCTAAAATTGATCTCCTAGGTATCCCCTAATGCCCAATGAACACAATGTAGGGGCCGAGTAATGCTAAAAGTCGTTATTGTGTCACTCTAAAAATAATGTAGCTTTTAAACTTATTATTGAGTTTGTAATTAATCACTATTGAATTTTCATCAAATTGTGATTTTAAAAGTCATCTTACTTTTAGAGTGATATAAGAGAGTAGAGGCCACATGGCCAAAGGTGAAAATTATCTAGAAATCCAGCAATCTAGATTTAGTTTCAGACAGGAGAAGATGGCACAATAGGAAAAGTGTCAAAAATATTATAGTAATTCTAAGCCCTTCTGCATTTGTCAGCACATCAGGCTGCCATTTCAAACACGTTGGAGACAAATTTAGTGGCATGTGAACAAAAATAGACCCTTCAAGTACTCTACAGAATAATTCTATGTGATGTGAAATAATCCTCCCATTTGGCATTCATCAGGCTCTCCCTGAGCAATGCATGGCATCTTAAGTTCAATTAAACTCTGCATCGTTTTTCAATCATCAAAATCCGGAATATGCAGCAGACAGATCACAGAAAAACTTATTGTGTTCTTTCATATCTTAAAAGATTCTCATCTTTCTATTAGGAATTTAAGCATATATAGGTCAGTACGTTTTGAAACTGACCCACTCACCCATCAACCCATTTAAAAGATTAAGATGTGAAAAATATAATGTACATTTACACATGAAAAGAATAATCTACAGCTACAAAATCACAATCCTGCTCATCACCTGAAGTCTCCCCAATGCTAAATGCAAGGATCAAAACTGAATTCAGATCGAGCTGGTAAGCAACAGCGACCGACTGAACTTTAACCAGGTATTGTAAGTAACATTATTATTCTGCTGTGTTTGCCACACTTGGCATTCTGCCAGGCTCAGTGCTAATTTGTTAAAGACCATAAAAAACGTTCTCCGACAAATTTTCACTTCCTCTCAACTGAACAGGGAGATCGAGATTTTCCAAGCTCTTAAAACCGATAAATGCATATTGAACATCTTTCTAAACTGTGCTTGGTACAAGCTCTGTTCTGGTCCTGATCGTAGTTTCAGAATCGGCATCTTTATGTTGGATACTCTTTACATCACTTTTGGAAGTTCTAGCTCCTGGAAGATTAAAGGGGGAGTTACTCAAATCTATTACTTTATCCTCTTTGGACCTATCTGAAGATGATTCTGAGCCCGTCAGGATTCGCTTGAGTTGTGACCGCTGGCAAACAATTCGACCCTTGTTCCAGCTGGGAAAAGAAAAGGATGATGACACTTTATCCTGCAGAAATGAAAAGGCAGCCTTTGCAATGGGAAAATCTCGTGTAACTGAGCTTTGCTCCATCCGCCCCCTCCTGTTCAATGGAGAATACATCAAGGCTAATCATTAAACTGTGAGCCTTATGCAATTCAATTGAAAAACCTGTTATGCTTTCAACTTTTCTTCCCATAAGTATAGCTAGAGACAATCATGTGAAAATCTATTACGAAATTCAGTAAACACCCACACCCCCCCCCCCCCCCCCCCCAAAAAAAAAAGGAAGTGTAAGAATAAAAACCATAATGTGACAGAAATCACCATTCTATAACTTCTACCATAGTCATCAAGCAGAGAACCTAGAATCTGTCCCAATCCAACCCACAATTGAATTGTCGATAAATTGCAACATAGCCGATGGCCATCATTTATAGAAGGACCTACCATCATAGGAGCAGTGAGTAACTTCCATGCATATCATGGCTAGAACAGCATTCATATTAATGAACAGGCCTTGGGTGTGCCATGGCCAGTTCAGCATTGCCAAGTAACTATTCTATTGGACTTCACTTCTACTGAATCAAATTTCTAACAAATAGAAGTCCAAGCAGATGTTCTCTTCTTTTTTCTCCCCATCTTAGTCGCTCTCTTGTATACTTCCTATGTACTTGAGTTGCACCCCTCTGCGCTCTTTTAATGCATCATTACTTATCAAAAAAAAAAAAAAAAAAAAAGAAGTCCAAGCAGATGCAAACTGCATAGGCCTGAAAAGTGTTCATTCATGTTCTAAACCAATTTTTTACGCTGCACCGCATAACAAATGTAGAACATATTGTACTCAATTACTTTCCATGGTCCAGCAATGCAAGCATATACAGTCAACATTTTAGGCTCTTGTGTGTATGTGCACATGTATGTGGTTGAGGTGGAGAGAACTCATAACAGAAAATGACACAACAGATAATAACCCCATAAAGAGCTCAATGGCAGAGGATAAATGTAGCCAACCCTAAGTAATTAGGCTGTACGTCAGTGCAGGAGCAAACTCTCTCTCCCTCTCTGTCTTGTATGTGTTCCACAGAATGAAAAGACAAATTGTGAGGAAAAAGCAACTTACACTACAACAACACTTGCTAGTTGAGGAAGATCCTCCCCATTTATAAACATCTCATGCATATTGTTAAGCCAAAGTGATATTGCTGTATATGCTCCACCTTCCCACATCCTGCAAAACGGTCAACATTATGGTTGAAACAAACTTGACTGAAAGCACACAACTTTGAAGAGAATATAGTTGCTGTGCTACCTGTGTACATCCACACACCACAAAAGTTTATTGTAACGGAAGAGTTCAGGAAAAAGCCCCCTCTTTGATGCTTCATTGAGCACTCTTGCAGCCCGTTCTTTCTGACCCAGCCACCAAAGCGCTTCTAAAAGTGTGTTGTAGAACCTCATTCCCAACCCACATCCTTCAGAGTTAAGTTTGTCAAAGACATACTCTACCATCTGCCAGTTAGAGTCATCATCATAATCTCCCTTGATCATATGCCCTGTCACTTGATGAATACTTGATACCCTATTTGTTAACATCTCATCCAGCAACTCGTGAGCATCATCCCACCTGAAAGCAAGGAATATTAGGTTTAAGATGCCAAACAGGCAAATGGATGATTGCTTAACGCTGTAGAATCTATGAAATTCCATGAATAAATTTTGCTTCATGAGTTGTCAAAGTCTAATCGAAGTTGAACTATTGTACCCCATAAAATTTGGGTTGAATTTATTTTAGGAATGCACCCAAAATATTAAAGCTTGTTTCCTCTGTACAATGAAGAAAATACAAGATTAACAGCCAAGTACAAAAGCTTCATATCATGACTTAGGGCATTTCCTATTCAGCAGTACCCTAGGTATGGTGTGTATATCTATTGTGAGCGCCTGGGCAGAAGATAGCATATAAGCCATATTATCACACTAAAGTTGCAGACATTGCCAATGATAATTTCGCTATTGATTCAGACAGCACTCATCTACAGTGCAAGATTCCAGTACTCATTTACAGACACCCTTATAATCAGTAACTTACCTATTTTGTGTACAACTTATAGCATGTATACAAGATGGATTTGGATTACTTATATCTTTCTCCAATTTTTGTAATATATCTCACAGGCTCCTCTTATTCACCCAAGCTGGCAAGTATAAATCGTAATAGTTGCAATCATGGTGTTAGAAACTACTCTTGTACCATTCCGTAAATAGTACAACAAAATGCTGAATGGTTGAAGGAATACTGACCTGTCACTCTTTGCATAAACAGCCAGCATCATGCAATAGCACATGACAGTGGGCAATACTCCTGAAGCTTTAATTTCCTGGAACTGCTCCACACTCTCATCAACAAGACCTGCAACGCAGTAAACACTTAAAATTGCCTCAAGGGTCCGTTCATCAGGATCACATCTTGCCTTTTCCATCTCAATGTGTGCCTTCACAGCTTCCTCAAATTGACCTCCTTGCCTAAAAGCTTCGATCACACCATTGAAGGAATCCACATTCCGAGCGACACCAGCCTCACCCATTCTGAACAAAATAACTTCACATTCCTTGTACAACCCACCTCTCGCAAATGCATGAATCAATGAGTTGTAGGTTTCAACAGTCGGTGTGCTCCCCACTTCATTCATTGTGTTAAAGGCAACAAGAGCTTCCTCATATAGTGCAGCTTGCCCATATGCTTCAATTACCCCAGTATAAGCCTTGGAACTTGGCACTATCTCTTTCTCATTCACGTCAAGCAAAATTTTCTTGGCATCCTCATGGAGCCCTCCCTTCCCACAAGCAACTATTATCCCCTCATAAGTTTCCATATCCGGTTCAACATTCTCCTCCACCATATCATGAAACAAAGTCACCACCTCCTTGAAATACCCACCCTCACCAAATACCTGTATCAAAATGTTATAAGTAGCTGCATCCGGTTCCGTATTGCTTGCTTTCATCTCGAGAAAAAGCTCACGAACATCATCGTATCTCCCATTCCTCCCGTACAAATTCAACAAAGTACTATAAGTAGCAGCATTTGGCACACACCCCGCCCCCTGCATCTGCCTAAACACACCCATCGCATCTTTTATTGACCCCAATTGCGCATACGCCTCTAATAACACATTATATGACATTATATCCGGCAAATTCCCTCCCAACTCCATTTCCTTAAGAAGCACTGAGACCTTCTCGAGCTTACCCAATTTCCCAAACGTCTCAACCAGATAACTATACGTGGTTATATCGGGAACTATCCCTCCCTCGTTCATAGTCCTAAACACCATCTCCGCCTCGTCGCCTAAACCCCTACCAGCACAGGCACTAAGCAAAGTATTATACGTAACAAGGTCAGGTTGTATCCCTTCATGCCTCATCTCCGCAAACAATCCCAACAAGCCCTCCCAATCCAACCCACCTCTAGCACAAGCATTTATCACAGTGTTATAGGTTAATACGCTCGGCATAATCATTTCCATCTTCATTTTCTCAAGGAGCTCAAGCGAAGTCTCGTACTGACCGTTACGCCCGTAGGCGTTGATCACCGCGGTGTAGGAGAACACGGTCCTGGCCACGCCCTGGCTGGGCATTTCGTCGAACACCTCGCGGCACTTCTCGAGCAAGCCCTCGCGGCCCAGGAGGCTGATCATGATGGTGTAGATGTGCTCGTTGGGCTTGCACCATATCTGGCGCTGCATGTACTTGAAGAGACGGAGCGAGCGCTGCCAATCTCCGCGCTGAGCGAACTCCTTGAAGACCAGCGCGAAGTCGTTGAGCGAGAGCTTGCTCTTGAACATCTCTAGACACCGAGCGATGCTGCCACGTGGCGGAAGGCTGCTGAGCTTGTTGATTAGAGTCTCCACGTCGTAGCTGTACTTGCCCTTCTCCACCATCACCGAGGGGTTCCCGAGGACGAGCTCCTTCTTGGCCCTGGCTCTCCCAGAGGTGAATCTCCGGTCGCCGGAGAGAAATCTCCGGTGGTGGATTGAGAGTTGGGGGTTTTTGGTTGGGAATGTGAAATGGTTGGACTTAGGGTTGGGTCTGAGGAGCAAAGGGTGGGGTAGGGAGAGAGAGGGCGAGACGGTCATTTTGGTAGTTCCGTTAGCATGAACTTTGGGAAAGCGTTTGTGGATTGGTTTGGGGGATTTTCTCGGTTTCTTGCAGCAAAATTCGAAGCTCCAAAAGAGAAAGCAAGTGGAATTTTCTCGGTGGATGATAAGATTTTCAATCTAATTTTGACGGGAAACTTACAGAGAAGAGAAGACGAGAGAAGACGGAGAGGGTGAAAGCTGAAACAGTGAAACTAGCTTTGAAGAAAGACACGTGGAGTCTTTGTGGATAACACGGGCTTCGTTGGGGGCGGGTAAGCGGGTTATTTGCCCCGTAACGCCCTTGTTTATGGGAGAATACCCGGATATGTTAAAATATAGATTGTGAGGGACGGTTATGGGCTTTGGTTCTTGGTCGACCCGCGATTACGTTAACGCACGATTGGCGGTAACAGAATTTTGAACGGTGCTTCGATGGTTGCAGCGGGAAAACGAGCAGGAATAACGATTTAGCGAGGATTAGATGTATGTTTTTATTTTTGTAAAGATAAATTTTTTTGATTAAAAGAAAATTTTCAAAATCAATCTATTAAATTGATATGTATTTAAAATATTTTGGAATAATTTTTTCAAATTCAATCTATTCAAAAAAAAATTGTGTTTCTCATATTTTAAATAACGTATGTTATTTTTTGACGACGATTTCTAGCGCTTCAAAAGCATGAGCATGACCACCCCTAACGGGACAAAAGAGAGGCTCTAATAGAGACATCAATATAGTTTTCTTGATTTTACTTTTGTTAATTTTATGTTTTGAAAATACTTCTCAATTTTGAATGTTAAGAAGCACTTTTCATTTTTAATCCAACATTTTTTTTTATTGAACCCACAACCAATACTTTTCAAATGGTTGTCACCAAAAACACTTATCAATTTTCATTTTTTTCAAAAAATTTTATTATAGTCCAAAAGCCAAATTACATTTAACTTGTGAGTACTGTTATTTATTATACCACTAGATCAACCTTTTTTTTTGAAAAAAAATTTAAAATTTAAATTTTTTTAAAGTTAATAATGAATTGACAATGTCATATCAATATAGTGTGATAGAGACGAGATAGTGGTGTAGTATATAATACTTTATTTGGATTGATTATATAAAATACAAGGTAAGGTGCATATTGGATTACTTAAATAAATCACCTGAAAAATCACATAATCATTAATATTGTACTAATTCTCTATTAAACAACATGTCATTAGAAAGACAAAAATAAAAAATAAAAAAGAAAAGTAGTGATTTCTCTCGACGATAAAAAAAAATTAATATTTCTCTCAATTAACTTTTTACATTTGAGTACCAAATGAAGGAGAATCTTTTGAAATAAACTTTGATGTACTCAATTACCAAAAACCCTTAAAACCCGTTTATGGAAGGTCTTCGGTGCACTTATATCGAAAGACCACTAGAAAGCTTAGAACGTTATTTACTGTTGAGCCTGTATAGTCATAGAAGACCGCTAAAGGCTCATGACTTTTAACTCAATTTTTTTTTTTACTGATTTAAGCATCAGAGATAGTCTTCACGGAAACACGCAACAATGTTGTATCAATTCTATACAAAACTCTAATGGATAGATGTCTCCTTCAAAGTAAGCTCTATAGGAAGCATGCAAGAAAACTAGGAACACCACTACAAAACTACTGGTTTGTTTTTGTGGGAAACTCCTCAAGGTTGTGACACTATCACTATCGTTCTTGGTCTTCGAGTGTTGACGAGTTTGACAGCTGAGATGACAGCCCGAGTCTCCCTCAAACATGTGTTATATTTTTTCTCCTCCTTTGTTAAATCCTCTCAAATCCAAAAACCGTTTTCAGATTGGGACAACGTATTCTGTTCCGCTACCCCACAGTAGGCCCGCAATCACCACCGCCCAACTGTCACGGCCACGCTTCCCAAGGCACCGTTCTCCCCCCTCAAAACTTCACCGAACTGCTGCATGCAACGGGCCACGTGTACAACCTCCACGTGTAATTGTAATACCGGTCCACGTCACTACCGTGGGCGTGGGGGGTGGGGGTGGGACCACTGTCTTTGCAACGCGACCATAGGGCAAAAACGAAAAACCGCACCGGTGTTACGGTTTGTCATGTGAGATTGTGAGGTGGCAGAGGCGTGATTACGAGGAAGTAAGGAGGGTAATCTGGTAAAAGAGGCAGGGCTTTCAGTTCCTAACAGACAAGCTGCTGAGAAAGAAGGGGAAAACAGAACAACCTCCCTCCTCGTCTTCACATCCTTCAACCTTGGTCAGAGACCACTGACCAGCAAAGGCTTCTATGCATTAGCGAAAATGGACGACTCCGAGGTAGAATTTACGAAACTGCCACTATCAGAATCTGACCCACCACAACTGTGGAAACCAGTCCACAACCTCCACCACGACCACCCCCCCCCCCCCCCCCCACCACCACCAACTACCTCTTTTTTCTTTTTTGGTTATTTTGATTTTGTGGAATGTTTGAATGGGTTTTGATTTTGATCTTATTTCTGTTTGTTCCATTGGTTTTCTATGAGTTTTTTCGTAATGGGGTTTTGTTGATTTTTGGTGGTTTGGTTTTGTTGGTAGAAATTGACGGCTTTGAAGAAGGCCTATGCGGAGATAATCCTCAACACGGCCAAGGAGGCGGCGGCGCGTATTATGGTATCGGAGAAGAGAGCGCTTCGGTTTCAGCAGGAGCTCGTCTCGACGAAAGAGGAGGCGCTTCGGATGCTTCTGAGGCTCAAACAGATGTTGGATTCTAAGGTATAATGGGTTTCTTCTCAAATGGGGTTGCTTTTTTATTTTGTTCTGGTTTTGATTTTCTTGCTGTTGATGTGGCGGTGTGAATATCTAGTTTGGTTTTGTTCTGGTTGTGTTTTGTGATATGGGTTTGGAGTAAATCTTTATTTGGTGATGAAAGTTCTGATCTTTACTGAAATTTTTTCCTTGGGCTGCTTTTGCGTTTTTGGTATCAATTGTGGTGTGGATTGCTTAGAAATCTTCTAAATTTATCTCGCTCTTTAAGGAGAAAAATCGTATTTTCAGTCTGTTTGTGATGTTTTTAGAAGTCATATGGTCTATTCTCCAACCCCAAAAAATTAGTGGGCTTGGACTGTGGTTGTGTTATTTATGTTCACTCTCGGCAATTTGATGGATGGGTAAAAAATGTTTTACTGGGAAATCGCATTTTCTGTTACTGATGAGTTTTCTCTTTAAAATTTGCTATAAGTTGAAAGTGGACTCTTTTAACGTATGCTTGACTAGCAAATGGTGTTGGATTTAGCACAATGTCTTTAACTAGTCAGACTCATACATTTTTCTTCAGTTTTATAGGAAAGTAATTTGCATTTTGTTTCTAATGCTATTAATTTGCGTGGTTGAACAGGAGTAATTTTCACTGTTCTTTTCCTAGGGTTCAATGTCTTGTTTCATTCTTGTTGCATAATAAAGAAAGTGGCTATATGTACATATTCGGAGTTGCTTGACATGAGATAGCATGGCTTGAGGCTTCTTGGTGCAAACTTGGTCAGGAATGGACCATATAGACAGAAGTAGCAAAAATGGGGAACTTGTCTCAGAGAAACCTATAAAGTGACTATCAAATACCATACTTTATATAGATTATCATCTTCTTGATGAAGATCCTTTTTTGGTTTCCTGCTCCCACTTTGGGCAAAACATTACAGACTTGATCAGTTGAATAAGTTAATCTGTCACATGGGCTTGGAAAGAATTTTATGAAATTTCAATCATGTGTTCAACCATCCACATTTCTACTTCGAAATTAAGAGTCAGGTTTTGATGCTAATAAAATTTAATAGACTTCAAAATTATTTTCATTCTTGACTCATTTGTAACAAGTTCACAATTTAGGCACAAACCAGTTTCTGTAAGCTGCTTCCTCTTCAGATCAGCTTAAATGGAGTGAACTATCATTATGTTATCTTTTTGGCACTAAAAGTTTCCAGAGTAGAATCTTTCCTAAGAAAACCCAGGACCTTTTTGCTCTGTCTTCATCTGCAGTTTTTATTGTAGAATCTATGCTAAACTATGAAATTACAGCATTATATGATTGCGCCATACTTACAGGACACTGAAGCGGAGCTAACTTCCTTGGGTCAACAGACGAAAATTGAAGAGCTTGAAGCACAGCTCCAGGAAGCGGAGGATATAGTAAGAGACCTTAGAGAAGAGTTGAGAGAAGTGCAGGCTGAATTGGAGAAAGGGACCAAAAGCAACCAACTGCAGCCTTTGGATGAACAAAATTTAGAGGATGATATTGCTATTCAGGAGGAAATATCACAAGAGAATAGACTCAGGACTTCTGGGTCTCCATCTTCTTTACCTTGTTTGCAACTTCAACCACTCGCAACATCTTCCATGAAGAATTTGACATCGAATGGGACATACGAGGGCAATAAGTGTAATAGTCCAAATGACCTGCATACGGATAATTGCTATCTTCCTAACCCTTATTTTGCCTCCATAGTAATGAGAAGCAAAGAGCCTGAGCTGTATAAGAATGGATGCACCCAGAGAATTCGTGCATTTGAGAAGTACCTGTTGGATGGAAAGTTGTCCTTTTCTGGACAAATAGATGATGCAAAGAACGAAGCATTTACTAGAGGAGACGAAGCTAAAGGGTTGTATAAGACGTCTATTCATAAGGCTGACAGTATGCTTGATGTAGAAGAGAAGAACCAAGATGAACTTAAAGTGATGCATGCTGATGGTAATCATATCAAAGTGCAGGCTGTTAAATCATTTCGCCAAAAAAGAAGAAAAAGAGCCACTAGATATAAGAAAAGTAAAGCTTCCTCATATAAACAAGGTAATGGGCTGTGTGTAGTACCTACTCATGAGGCTGAGAATATGCTTGGAGTAGAAGAGAAGAACCCAGATGAAGTGAAAGTGATGCAGGCAAGTAGAAGTGATATTCACGTGCAGATTATTAAGTCCTTTTGTAGGAAAAGAAAACGAGCAGCTAGATACGTAAAAGGTAGATCTCCCTCATGTAGGTCGCTTGCTGATCAAGTCATGGAAACGTGTCAAGCATCTGATCTTTCGAACTCCAAAACTTCTCCAGATTCAGTTGATAAGAATGAGGAAGCAGTAG
Organism: Corylus avellana; assembly: GCF_965113065.1. Lineage (NCBI taxonomy): Eukaryota > Viridiplantae > Streptophyta > Magnoliopsida > Fagales > Betulaceae > Corylus > Corylus avellana. The sequence continues at coordinate 34,043,425 of NC_142492.1, read as the reverse complement.
AAAATATTTCTAAGATAATTGAGAATGAAGGTCAAAAGGATCCAGTATCCACTGTCGTCCCAATGCTAGTCTCAGATGCAACTGGTGTGCAATTAGGATCTGTTGACGTGAATCAAAATGACATGGAGTTTGTCAAGGCTTGTAGTGTTCAAAACACAATGAACAATGGTACAGCTTTGATTAATAAGTTGGACATGACAACACAGGAAAGTTTATCTGCAGAGAATTCAGAGGTTCAAGGTTGCAGAACAGATGTTGAGACATGTGATGAGTCCTTAGTTAACTCAGATCTGAAAGCATCAGATTTAAATGATGCAGTTAGTCAAACTGTAAATAATAGGTTTCTCAAGTACACATTCCGAAGAAAACGCAAGAAGGAATCTTTAAGCAGCCCCAATGGTGATTCATCTCTTGACAATAGCACTGCAAAGAGAAAGACAGGGGAGAAACAGAATGGTTCTCTGGAACCCCAGAATTCTAGCTTGATAACAGAATCGTCTCGAGACAGTCGGCGACTAGCACAGGTTGCTCGTCAGGTTAGTGATATATTTATGTGTGCATACACTTTTTATTGTGTGTGAGCATATGCTTGTGCTAACCCTAAATATACTATGACAATTACATCTAGAACTCTAATGTTTATCTAGCTGTGTTTACCGTAATGATTTTATGAATTTCAGACTTCCTTATCATATCCTGGGATTAAATTGCCTGTGGCCCTAGTTATGCTATATGGTTAGCCTATAGTCTGCCCTACAAATGTGCTCTTACAGATGCATCTGATCTTTCAATTGCCAAAGATCTTATTTGATTGAATATTTAACAAGGAAAATTGCTCTTACCCCACTAGTGATTAGTTTTTATGTGGATACCTCCTTTAGTATGATATTTCTATGTTGTGTTTTAAGTAGTTTAAGGCCATCATTAAGCGAATGACCTTGTCCATTATAATTGTTCTTTTTCCTTGACTCATGAGATGCTCTAAAATGTTCACTCTTTAATTATCTTTAACTGAAACACCAATGTTTAGTTTCCATATTAGCTACAAAGCTTTTTTTTTATTTTTTTTTTAAAAAAGCGATGAGTTCTAGTTAATCTGGATTGTAGAATAATCAGAACCTGCATTTATATTTGAAATAGGAAACTATACTTCCATAGAATTTGAGAAACTCTCAGGAAACTTTGGATAACTAAATATGGATTGGATCCCTTGCATATAGATTGTTCTATAATTTTATTTCTTTTTATTTAATGTATTCCAAATTGAGATACATAATTTATGTTGCCTTGCCATTGATATTTATGAGAACAAAGGTTACATTAGGAGCATTTCAGGCTAAGGAAAACACAAAACACATGACCAGGGGCAGAACCAGAATTTTTTGCATGGGGGTCCGAACCTACTTAGATAACATAGATAAATATAATCACTCTATATGTGTGTGCATGCACCTTTATGTAAAATAAAAGTAGAAAAGTCTTTAACTTAAATCCAAACTAAGTTATAAGTCATAACTATATACAAAAGTTACGTGTTCATAAAATCATCTCACGGTAGTCGGTGGTGCGTGGACGGTTGGGTTGTTTTCCAGATGTGGGCTTCTCACTTCTGATTTCTCACCTCTGACTTGATTCCATGGAAAATGCCTAACACTAGAAAGAAAAAGATACATTATTATAAGAGATTAAGAGCATTAAAGGCTAGAGCAGAAGCTACGAAACAATATTTCCTCTCTCTCTCTCTCCTTTTTCCACAAAAGAGTTGCATACTTTTTTTTAAGCCCTATCTGGTTGTGAGAGCAGCTGCCATGAGTGAAGCTTCAAGCTTCCCAAAGCAGACAACTAGATTCCTAAGCGATTTTGGGTGTCAGGGCGTGAGAACGCATGGGGAGCCTGGCTTTTTGATGTCTGAGCAATTTCCATAAACAGCTTTCTCTTTTTCCTAGGCAAGATCGAGAGAGATTTGAGAGTAACGGGGGAAAAAAATTGTTACAAAACACTGCTTGCCCCTTGTGCAGTGTGAAGATTTGGCAAATCAAATCAAATTATGTACACTGTACTTGTGTTTTTTTAAAAGTCATCACCTTTGCTTTGTTGTTTTGCTCCGAAACAAATAGCGTGTTGGCGAGGCCATCCACTTTTAAAATTTATTTGACATAAGAGTACTAGAGTAGTAGAGTACAAAGCTGAAATCATCTCGGAGGTGAAAAGTTAACATTGACGGGCCCTGTTATAGAAAATAATGCTTTTATAGGAGTTGTTAAAACTTGGGGTTGCTGAAGACCCCCTAACTACTAGGTCAGCCATTGTTGACATATATAGATCATGCTACTATGTGGCTTGAAGCAGTAGGATAACTGTGTACTTCAATGTGTATGCTATTAATGTGGTGTGCCTAAAATCATGTTTATTGTGTTGATCAATGTGAGTGCAAAACTGATGATGAAATTTAGAGTACTCGGGAACAATTTTCTATCAAGTTATGGAAACCTGATTAATCTTAAGTTCAGAAGCCTGAAATCGGGGAAGCAATAAGGAAAATGCAAATCTTCTGCTGGTTGTAATGTGAGAACTATGCTGCTTGCCCAACTTCTTGTAATGAAAGCTTGGATGAAGCTCCTTGTATGGCCGTAACATTCCTGTTAGCTGTTTTATTCCTCATGATATTTATGTGGTTCATTGGTGTGATAAGAATTACGTGGTAGTTTCAGAGTTATGCCTATGGAGTTCTATATTTCTGCATTTTTTTTTCCGCAGCTTATATCTTTATCGGAGAAGAAGTGGTGGCAGTAGATCTGGCAATCAACATACTCAAGGATATTGAGTTGGAGTGGAAATCAAATACAGTCCTGCTGCAGTATAATTTTGGAGAGGTGTTTGGTAAAAAAAATTAGACAAAAAGGCAGTAGCCTTATCAAGGAAGAGCTGTAGATCCCTGAATAATGCATGAGCATCATTTATCCATTAAGTTATATCAGTATTGCCGTCTTTCTCTGATCTTTCTCTTTTGCATAATATCAAAAGTTTAATAGCTTAAATTGCAATTGGCATTGTTGTCCATCTTGGGTTTACCTAACAGGTTCCTATGAATATTCTTGAATTATGGACTATAACTTAACCTTTTGAGGGTGCAAAAAAGGCTCTAATTTGGTCAACAGAGGAGCAATTCAAAGAGGCTTTGAAGCACTCATTGGAATTTGAGTAGGGGTTTTCCCCTGCTTAAATTCTCATCTTCTTTCTAAACTGCCATACATGGTGTTAACAAATTAACATGTTTTTGAGCTGTGTCATGTATTCTGAAATGTTGAAGAACAATAATAGAATAAGAGGATTCCAAGAGTGGGATCCAATCTACTCTATCTTCTACTGTTGGAACATCATCCATCCTATTGAACTTCCATTTGTAAGAGCAAAACACAAGGCAATTTTTTGTCCTAGAAGGAAGAAAGTTTCTAGGAAACGATTTTTGAACCAGGACATTTTCTGATTTTCACCTTGGTTACAACAGTAGTGAACTTCCATTTGCACCCATTTATAATGGTCAAACCGATAGTGTGACAGCATCATACTTGGTTGCTTAAGGTGATGATTATTTTCAGAACTCAAAAACTTCCCCTGTATTTTCAAATAGATTATGTGTCAAAGTATGTGCTAAAGATTAATTATTAATGGGATAACATATAGTTGTAAAATTTTACAATTTTTTTTTTCTCAATCTGTGAATGGTTCAAATTATATTAAAAATTTATTATTGTATGTGAAATGGGTGTAATTTTATCAATCTTGATAGAACAATGTTCGTTCATAATTTATCATATACTAATAAATCAAATAACAATTTTTCCCAATGTGTACCAAATCAAAGACTCACCACCAGTTGAGTTAGCTTTATTTTCTCCTATTTCTAGCTTAAGATTTTGCCGTGTCAATACTTGGTCCATACCTTTTTTTTTTTTTTTTTGGATGAATAAGAGAATTTCTTTTAGGATGAAAAAATTTTAATTTTCAAACCTATTTAAGAATCTATAATTATTTTGATTGGTATGGATTTATCATTAATTAAAACCAACTAAAGTCGTGTTTCTAAACCATCTATTTAAAGTCTCCAAAGGGTAGTTCAATCGGCAGTGGATCATGCCTAATGAAGCGGAGGTTACTAGTTTGAATTTCCCCTTCTCCTTCCCTTGTGTAAACATGTCAAAAAAAAAAAAAAAAAAAAAAAACCATATATTTAAAAATTAACATGTATTTTTTTAATAATTTCAAAATTATGAAAAATTTTCAGCAAAGTTATTTATAAAAATAAATTAAAAAAAAGGGTATGTTAATGTTCCCATTTTCTTGTGTTGGAAAGCTTCAGCTGCCTTCTGAGTGAGACAGGGCAAAAGACGAAGAAAAATACGAACAGCGAAGAAAGCCTGAAATAGAGAAACGGAGCAACACCGGGAGAGATGGGGATAGCAAGTAAGGCAGGAGATTGGGCATTCAAGGCTTTCACGGCGGGTCTCGGCGTCACCACCATTTACCTCACAGCCAGTTTCTCTTTCAACGTCTACCGAGGCCTTGCCTGGCACAACGCTCAATCCGTACGTACCCTTTTGTTGTTTTCTTTCTTTCTTTTTCTCTTTTTGGTTCTGGGTTTCTCATTTACTGGTTGATTGATTGGAAGCTGACCCAGTTGCTTATATTCGTTTATTATGCTATCTCCGATTTATTTCTGTTGGATAAGATTGCTTTTTTCACAATTTTGGAAGTGAAGGTGCTGTTATATATTTGGTTGTTCATTGGTGGTACTTGTATAATTTTTGGACAATTTGTAAACATTCTGTGTGAAGCCCTCAATGTCCACTCAAGGATTCAAAAAGATCCAATTTATAATATTTATTTGTTGACATTCGGGTGACCCTTTTATGATTTGTCCTAATTTTCTTCTGCAATCCATTCTTTGCTTTATTCATTATTGAAATTTACATGCTGTAGGGGTTTAATAAGATAAATATGTAATGAAATATGGAATGTAACTAACATAACATGAAAACGGTGGGGTTGTTGGCATGTTGCATTTGGCTGATATATGCATAGCCTGTCCATGTACTTGCTCCATATATTAAGACTTGATTGCCATTAACACATGGTTTCTGTTTCGAATATGTGATGTTTGATCAATGTAAGAACAGGAAGTGTTTCCGAAGATTGTCATATGTTAGCATGCGATAGAGTTTATGCAGGAGCTTTATATATATAAAATTTAGTTTTTATGTGCAAGTGTTTTATTTGTTAGATATCTGAAAATATGATCCGGATAATCTTCTGTTTATATGAATTATGAAAAGAAGAGAATGTGAAGTGGTAGCCCTGAATTAAAGTCATGGCCAAGAATGCCTATGGCTTCGAAAAATTGACGAACAAATTTGTACAATCCTTTTAATTGTAGCATGAAAGAGCACTTGGATACCAGAATACCTAGGAATTTGGAAGCAGAGGATATAGGCAGTTTCATTGATACACTTAGATGTCTTACTTTAGAACAACTAATTTGCTTAAGTAGAGTTGATTGTTTGTTATGTTGATGCAACAATTTTGTATTCATTAAACTATCTAATGAATCCTCTCGCAATATAATTCTCATGCAAAAGTGGTAAGAAAAAATTACGTGATCAAGCATCTTAAATCTCATGTGATCATAAGAAGTTGGAAACCCTGGTTTCTAGCGTGCTGATTATAGAATAATACACTTGCTGGTCCCTCCTGGTTCTTGATTCTCACCTCTAATATATCTATCCTATTGTTAAGAGGTTGGAGGCTTAGGTTGTAGTAGCTTGCTGATTATGGATTACAGAACCACACACGATCTTCTTTCTTTCCTTTTTTTTTTTTTTTTTCCCTGAATATATATTCTGCTGCTATCCATTTTCTAATATCTGGTTCTGTACATTTCCTTTGCTGCGCCAATAATCAGAATTATTTTGATTAAATTCTTAATATTTATCAAGGCCATTTGGCAGTACTTAAAAAAAAAAGGAAGAGGCAAGTTACTTTTTTCGGAATTTTTTATAGATAAAGGGTTAAATACCTTTGACCCCTCTGTGGTTTAATAACTTTATTTTTTACCCTCTCGATTTTACTTTGTATCACAGATGGTATCTCAATAATGGTAAAAAACGGAAATGGTACTTCCGTCTAAATTCTGTTTAAAATTTGACGGAAAGTCACGTCAGTACCATTAAAAAATTGATGTGTCCATATGCTAATTAAAAATTAGAAGAAAAAAAAAAATAGAGGGGAAAGGGGTGGCTCGAGCCACCCCCATCTTGCCCTTAGGAGTGGCCGGCCACCCCCATGGGGGTGGCTGGAGCAACCCTTTGCCGGTTTGGGGGTGGTTCGAAGGGCTCTCGAACCACCCCAATTTGCAAAATGGGGGTGGCTGAAACTATCCTCAAGGCTGTTGGGGGTGGCCCGACCACCCCTGTTTGGCCTGGGGTGGTTTCGGCCATCCCCAAGGGCCAGCCCAAAGTTTATATTTTTTTCAATTGGCCCCTGGGGGTGGTTCGACCACCCCCAAGGGCCATGTAGACCAATCGGAACCACCCCCAAGGGCCATGTAGACCAATTGGTCTAGGGTGGCCGGGCCACCCCCATTTTGCAAATTGGAGGTAGCCGGTGATGGAGGTACCATCTCTGTTTTTTGCCATTATTGAGATACCATCTGTGATACAAAATAAAACCGAGAAGGTAAAAATAAAGTTGTTAAACCACAGGGGACAAAAAAGTATTTAACCCATAGATAAATACAGCTTATGCATGCACCCATACAGGATTGAACATGTTACCTTATCCTCTACTATTTGTGGAAGAGATTTTTGGAATAGAAGGTGAGGTTGTGGATTCAAGACGATTATGTAGTGTGTAACTTACCAATAAAAAATAAAAAATAAAAAACTTTTGAATTGTAAAGTGACTTTAGGAGTACGTGTGCACTGTTGTTGAGCCATAAATCTATGCAGCGGTGGAGACATTCTGTGTTTGATCACCCTATTGCATATAAGCTACTTTTTCTGGTGTTATCAACTTAATCATTTTTGATATGTGGGATTCTATTTGAGATTGCTATTTAGAAAATTTTGATAGCTGTTATGCTATTACATTTAGTTTTCCAAGAAAAATATGCTTTTATTCTAGTGCATAATCTTTAGCATAGAATATTCTCAAGTTATTCCTGTCAAATTACTTCTAACGGACAATTTTCTAACCGAGACTCGGCATTTTTTCTGCAGAAAATCGAGAAGCAAGGCTCCAATGAGCAAGCCCCATGACTTGAATTTTTGCTGCCATCTTGAATCCTATATGTGACCTTTTTGTGTCCTTGAATGTACAATGTCAACATTCATATTCACTCTATATTGTTTCATCTGATAAAGTTAAATGTCTGGCCAACAAGCCTCAACCACTTGGATTAACTTTCCAAATTTTGTGGAGATCTTTGTTATTTGGAAATAGCCGTTTGGTACATTTGTCTCTTGAACTGAACACTATTTTGGTTTACCTTGGATATGCATGTGCTTTTGTTTCTGTTTCTGTTTTTTTTTTTTTTCTTTTTTTCCCTGCCTTGCACAAGTACCACTGCCAGGACTCTTAGATCAACAGAAATTGCATGAGGGCTTGAGGAGGGTTTTCTCATTAATTGCATTCATGTCACCTGTTCAAGAAAAATGGTATCTCAGGTTATGCATTTTGGCGTTCTATTCCACTGGTTCTTGCTTTTAAATTAGTCAATACTTTTTTTCTTTCTTTCAAATTGTTAGTTACCCCACATCAGGTCTTAACTTTGATGACAGGGATCAGTAGCTGGCTGCCTATTGCCTTAGGCCCTAAGCAAATATACATCATTGGGCAATTTGCTCGTAGCGAAAATGTGGACGAAGTTAATCGATTATTGTGCTTTTGCCAAAACAAGGCGTTGGATATACTTGGATTTTGTAATGATTCACGTAAAATGCTTTCCAAGGAGTAGGATCTCTCAGGTTCAAATAAATTGTAGAGTATTCAATTAGTTATATTTGATGAATATTTGTCTTTTTATTTTTTGAGGGGACAAAAATACACCTAATTCCCTTCTAGGGACTATCACAAAGTAAATATTGATGCAGCAAGTAAGCCTAATTGTGCTATAGTTGTTGCCATTTTGCGAGATCACCGTGGAGACATTCTTGCGGCTTTCTCCAAGTGTCTTCTATCTATGTAAACTAACCAAGGTGAGGCAAATGCCACCCTTCTTGCGGTGCACCTCACCTTTCATTTTAGAAGCACCTCCATCATCAGACTACCACCCTCGTCATCAACTCCCCTAATGCAGCCTCGAATTGGGCCTCAGCCCCCATCATAGCGGACAAATCAAAAACTCCCTTTCCTTCTAGAATTGGACTGCATTACTATGTATACCATGTTGCCAAATTGGCCACTGTCAACAGTATATTTGGAAGCATTCTCTCTTACTCTCCCATTCTCTCTCCTCTTTAAGAATTTGTAGTAGAAAAAACCTCCCTTTGAATAAATAAAAAATAAAAAAAAAATTCATGGAAAAAGCTAACTGTACTTTTTTTTTTTTTTTTTTTTTTTTTTTTTTTTTTTTTTCTAATTAAGCTAACTGTACTTAAAACTTATCCAACCTCTCTCTCATAGGTGGCCGACTCTCTTGGGGTAAGGAGGTGGTGGTGGTCAGTCACATCTACCGAACCCAATCTACCGTGACATGGTAGTTGAGGGAGGCGCTTGACGGGTTTGTGCAATTTTTTTTGACTGGCATGACAATGTTACATCAGTGCTCAAGGGATAAATGCTACGCATGGGTAGCATTACTCATGATTCATATAACACAATTTCAGGTAGAATTTGGCCAAAAGAACCTACCGATCAAAACTAGTAAGGCTCCCTGCACTTGCCAAACCTGAAAACTAATCAAACAGATTCTGGGTTGAGCCGATCAAAAACAGTGTCGGGGTTGCCAAATTCATATGGGTAAAAGAACCAAGCTTTGATATGATTCAAATTGTTCCACTGCTCGTGAGGCCCCCTTTATGCTTTCGTGCTAATCATCATTGATCTTTATGCCCATTAATGGGCTTTACTTTAAATACAAGGAAAAGAAAGAAAAGAGGAAGAGTAAAGATACAAAGGATAGGTAAAACTCAAACCATATAGGCATGCTCATCATAATAGTATCCACATCCTCACTGCCTTTTCAGGTCAAGTAATTATGAACCAATACAAAGAGAACGACTTTCAACAAAAAGGAAAATAAACTCTACTCCTCTATACACATTTCACCCTCTATATCATGATAGTGGCACTTGGTGGAAGCTCTCTCATAGCGACTTCTCAATTTTAGTAGAAAAAAGAATCAAAAAGAAAATGAATGCAGCACCAGGTTATGACTTTTTCGAGTGAATCAGCTACTTTTTAGCTTTTCCAACAGTATAATGAGACCATTCTATAGGTGACGGCATAAAAGAGAACTGCTTCCATCACATAATTTGCAATAGGCTACTTGACAAGCCAAATATAAGACCATGCAGTGATCATCTTCACACCTCTTGCTCATTCGAGGTTGTTTCTCCAAGAAGGTGAAATTAGAATTGGAGGAAACTCGAAGTTTCGGCTCAAACTATGCATCAGATCTGCCAAAAAGGAAATGAGAAGAAGTTGCAATCAAATGCTTGACTTGAGAAAGGAAACAAATTGTTACAGATCAAGGAAGTTCTATTTGCAGGGCGGTGCCGATTCTTGTTCTTCTTGTTATTGTAATTAAAATTAGAAAAGCATATTTGATCTCGCAATGGTTCAAATCAAAGAGTGACAGTAGATGGTACTTATGACCCCTACAGTGAGTGATGTTACAAACAAAAAAGGCTTACTTAGAAATTTCTTAGAAAGGGGCATCCAATGTGCTGTAGAAAAAGTTAGTACTGATCTTACGGAAAGCATAAAAAATTGGCAAATGTTTATGAAGTTTTGCTCCCTACATGCTAAACATGAAGTTGAAACCACATGACCTAATTCAATGATTTCCCACAAGGCCACAACAAGACACCCCAAGAATTATGACCAGGAACCACACATCCTTCAACCCACCAGATTGTGATTGTCAGAGGGCTTATATGGGATCCACCAACTCAAATGAGTTTTGGGCTGTCGGACCACCTACCCAGGCAAATAGGTCCCATATAGGGTTTCTCACAATTAATGTTTAAATTGTAAGCTATTTATGGTTACAACGATGGGACAACTCGTGTGGGGAGTTATATCTTGAAGTGTTTCTATCCTACCCTTAGAGAGGTGGCATGTCAGCACTGAAACTATTCTACCTTTAAGCCTTGTACTTGAAGAAATATGAGTGATTTGTCTATGGTATGCAACTACAAGCAAGGCTAACATTTCAAGATGGTGCTGAGAGAGGTTCTCTCATGCAACTTGCAAGACTAGAATATGAGGAAAAAGAAAAAAAAGAAAAAAAAGAAAAAAGAAGACGACAAAATTACAATGCTGGGAAGGAGCCAAGTTGTACAATACCTGTTGTTTTCCATTAATTAGTGATGTGACACCTCTGAGATACCCCTTGAATCACTCTGAATCTCCGCAAGTGGATTCACAATGAACCCACCACCACCCTGTAGCTGACGCCTACGGTTCTCTGACTTTAACATTTCAGCATTGCCATTCTTATCAGCTCTGTAGCGCATGGCAGGCACTGATGGGGTAACATTGGAAGCGGAAAGCCTTGAGGACGAATAACGGCCTTCTGTCTTTCTCCAGAACTTGGAGCTAAAGAAATCTGCACCCGATAACAGGCAACATTTGGTGCTGAAGGAGTCAGTGTTAGTCATCCTCCCACTTGTTACAGCCAGATCATATGAGATCTCATCTAGTGCCAACTCTAGGCCATGCACACGTGTCTCCAAGGCACGCATTCCATTTTGTGAGCTCCCAATGAATCTCTGATGCAAGAAGAAAATTAGAAAGCTGAGAAGCAGCCTTCATCAACTTCATTATCAGCAGTATATACACGAGAATACAACACATTTACGAGTATCAACTACCCTTAAACATTGTGCCTACTGGAGTCAGGACAAGCAAATAATGCACTGTTCCAGTAAAATTGTCTGCTCCTGTAGGTTTCCATAGGAAGGACGCTCTAGGTTATGACTAGTTATATCTGAGTGTTAAAACTTAAAAGTAAAAAATGGCATTAATCTGTATCAATTTCTAACTTTCGGCGTAGCTCATTACAGGTCAACTTTAAGGTAGAATGCTAAAGCTTTTAGACTTTCTCTGGAACGATTTGAATCTTGTGCAAAATAAAATCTAGGTTTATCCAGATTAAGTCAATCGTCAAATTTGATCCATGCACAAAAGACTGCAAAATTCTGCCCCATAATCAGTTCTCTTTTCTCCTTATTCTAGAGAGCAGCCCACTAAAGCTATTTGTGCATTTTATGGTGGATCATCTATAACTTCAAGCCTCTAATTGTGTATGAGAGAGTGCACGTACGCACACGCATCTGTGGCACATAATTAGACTGAAATTCATAAATTCTCCAATATAATCATCAGAGTCCAGTTATAGATAATGACATTGATTCAGAGTTATAAATGAAAGATAAAAGAAACCTAAACTTTTTTCCATGAAATATCATGAAACTAGCTCCTTTGTTCCTAACTTAACAGTAAGAGTGGCTCAGGAGAAAAGAAAAAGAAAAGAAAAGAAAAACTCAGAAAAATCATAACAGTAAGAGTGGAAAAGAAGTTGTAAATAGTAGAGATTAGAAGCACGGAATCATAATCATAACTTGCAAGGTGCAAGCCCTACAATTTCCTGCAATGCAACAATACAATGAATTATGTTCAGGCACTAGAAGGATGATGAGGTGAGGACAATGAAGTTGCTCATGCTGATGGTTCTACATAAGTATCATTATTCATAGCACTTTGTTGAAAGCTTAATCTCGTATAATGTAGATAAATGGAACTTTATTTTAATGCCTGGATGTCATAAAGAAAGGGATTCACCAAATAATGTCAAATTAAGAAGCCAAACATTATTTGTCAGTAGGGTTACTAGGGTATGTCCAACAGCATGAAGAAAAATTTGCAAATAATAGTTTAAACGAGAAAAACAGATATATTGGTACAATCAACAATGACAAATTCATTAGCTCGATTTTCAAGCACAGACACAAACCTGCAGTAGATCTAGTAGACTAGATTGCTGCTTTTCAATTTGAAAAAGCTGGTTGCGGATTAAAGATAAATCCTCACTCTCTTTGCGGTTCCCATGGAAATCAATAACATTACTGACAACAACAGGGGATTCTGGGGTCTCCTCATGGCATGGAACCACACGAGATCCATTCTTGTACCCACCAAACTTGTGCATCTTATCATCAGAGTTCTTACTGAAGAGCGACCGTTTTGTTTCGGGCTTGGATAACCTATTTTTCTCTGTATTCCTGCTCTCAGGGACATTCTCATCTCTTTCCCTGTAATCAGCCTCCGAAGGCCCAGAAACATTAGGCACTGCAATCTCAACTTTCCAGTCTGAAGACCTCTTGCAGTCCAGCTTCCGGAAAATTGGGTGCTCTATTTTCTTGTTGTTGCTCTGCAAAGGACTTCTCTTCCTAGCACCGGTAGCAGATGATTGATCTGTCGGTGTTAACCGGCTAGTAAGGATGGGGTTTTTCCTCAATTGAGGAGCTTTAGAACCAGCAATGCAAGAATTTTTGGACCCAGTAGGTGGATGGCGTCCATCACTCGCATTCTCTGTGCTCATAATAAAGACAAATCCACAAAGAGAATGATATGATCAACATCAGAAAATGTCAAAAAATAAATGTCATGAGCAATACAAACAACAGAAAGTAGATAAACAAATTTAAGCCTAATGATAGACCTAAAATACCCCCAATGACCATCAAAATCCTTCAAGTAAATGACAAATCATTAATTTGATCATGCACCCAAATGAAAATTTTAAACACCTCTTCCATCGGTTAAAATCCTAACCTAGTCCAAATGATACACAATCGACTACAACAACACTTCAATCTCTAAGACATGCAATATCTATTGATCATCAACTTTTCTCTCCTCTGCTCGGTTATGGATGGTAAAATTTCAACCAAATGCCAAAAAATACTATACATTAACAACAACAAAAAACTCATACCTTTTGAAGAAGCTTCCGAGTGCGGTGGCGGTGATGCCTCATCCGAAACATCAGGAATCTGCTTCCAGGCCTCCAACATTTGATTCATAACCTCCCGCACAGCCTTCACCTACACCCACAAGGAAAAAAAAGAAAAGAAAAAAAAAAACATAAACACACAATCTCAATTCATATTCCAAAATTACTACAATGCAGTCTTACTTTCACATGGTATGACCCTTGGTAAATGCTATATCATTTCATGGATCAATATTTTATGGTGAAAAAAATTCAATCCGTAGTCCAGATTAAAGTGTATATATATATATATATATATATATATATATATATTATCACCTTATTTTAAATTTTAAATTATATGACATCTAATACCCGTTAAATTCAACAAAGTAAAATTACCACCTAGAAATAGGATCCTATTCCCCTCTCTTGTCACATATGCCAAATTTCACATCAATAAGGTATCAGACAGCAGCGGTCTTAATTTATTTATAAAAATAATCAATTTTCTTTATATTTGGCATACATGACAAGGCGCAATATCAACCGTAGACAGCGTCCAATCGACGGTTCTCGATTTGGTAGAATATTGATCGATCCAACCTAGAAGTTACTAAATATATACCAGATACTAGAATAACAAAAATAGTAATTTATTATAATAATTAAGAAAAAATGAAAACACCTTGTCGTATCGACGACTCTCGAAGACCTTCACACAGCCAGGCTTGTACTCCTGCAGCGAATCCCTCTCCACCACCGCCAAACTCAGAAGCGCCTCCGCCGCTGCTTTCCTCGCTGTCCAATCGTCGTTGCTCAAGAACTCCACCAGACAAGGGACCAAGTTCTTCAGCGCCCCGTTAAACGACGCCGCACCGACGCTCACAACGCTACAAATCAGAGCCAAGAGCGCCGCCTTCGCCTTGAAGCTCTCGCATTTCAAGAGCTTCTCGAACCTCGGCAATAGCCTCGCCAGCCTCGCCGGGTCCGGATCCGGAGCGGAGTCGATCGCCGAGGCCAAGCACAGAGCAGCTCCGATCTGCGCGTTGGGGTCCTGCTCCGTGAAGAGCGCGTCAGCCAGGGGCTTCAGAAACGAGACGAAAGGAGGCTTCGTGACGTGCGAGGACAGAGCAGCGACGGAGTTCACGCAGGCGGATCGGACCGAGGAGTCCGGGTCACGGAGGCGGCGCGTGACGGAGGAGAGCATTTTGGAGAGGTACGGATAAAGCGTGTTGCCGTGAGTCTCCGAGAGCACTGCCAAGAGGCTCACGCATTGTTTGCGCACCGGGGACTTGTCGGACGGGTCAGTGGACTGAATGCACGACAGGAACGTGGGGAATTGCGTCGGGTCGAGTGTCCGGGCGATAGATTCGAGTTCGGACGCGGCTATGGAGTGTGTGTCCCTGTCTGAGAGCTTGGTGAGGCACGTGAAGACACGGTGCTTGAGGTTTTGTGCCATTTTGTTGGCTTCTCGGGTCGGATTTCGGTGCTACGGGTTTGGTGCCGGAGCCTCCTGAATTTCCGGCGGCATTGCCGGAGATGGCGGTGGAGGTAGCTACCGTTTGGTCGGTTTCTAGTTTGGAAGTGCGAATCACTGAGAAAGAGCAGTCTGTGTTTCTTTGCTTTTTATAGTATTTAGAAAGGAAAGAGCGGTGGTCACACAGATGATACGGTCAAGGTAACTTTCACTGAAAAGTAAAGGAAGGAAAAACGGCACCGTATAGGGTTTCCGGTTTCCCTTTCTGCACTTTCACTCAAGGTGGCTAGCCATGCTTCTTAGAGAATAAGCATCGCTGGTAATTCCCAATTACGGCTTAATTTTACGTTTAAAATAATGCCAAGGTAATGATTAAGAGAGTCGGTACTCAGGTGGACTCACGTTCAGCTGAGCTCGATATCAGGATAGAAGGGTATAGCTTGACTTTTGTAGAAGTAAGCCAAGCTCATCCAGGGATGGCGCAGAGGATCTTTTTCTCTGTCCATAATTGTCCGTCACCGACTAATATAAAGAGCCTGTCTCGCGGTATCTTGTCCGCTAGCGCCTTTCTCATTTCCAAAGTTAATAGCGACCTGCCATCTTAATAATAGATAAATCGGGTTCACAGAATGTCCATGAGACCGACCGTGGTAATATAATAAGTATTCTATGAGTTTTGCGTAGAGGGGAAAGAAAATTCTGGTGCAGGGAGGAGCACGGTTGTCCTGCAAGAGAGAGCTTGATTGTGGTGGAGCATGTGAACTTTGAAGAAATAAATAATAATAATAATAATAAACATGGCAGTTAGTGCGGGTAATTGGCTCCAACAATTAAGGAGTCACGTGGCAGGGTTTATCATGGAAGTAACTGTGCCTGCAATGAAGCTGCTCAAGTATGTACAATCCAAATTATTACTTCTTCATAATTAAGTTGGTGTTTGAGGTAGCATTGAGAAGCCATTTTGGGGCAATGTCTTCCTCCCCATTTTAGGTTTATTTGGGAGAATATATATATATATATTATGTTGCTTAAAAATTAACAGTATATAGGCTCATTTTTTATGAGTATTATAAATTGCCTGAATTCGGCCAAGTCCAAATGGACAAGCTCACAAGCAATAGAAATATGTGTATAGCATCCTAACCACTGCCACCTAAACTCATAATGCACCCTTGTTCTTAGGGGCTAACGAACATTGTACATAATGAATGGGGGCTATGGAATCAAATCAATTATCCTATCCACTCCCTCTTTAACCAATCAAGTGTAGAAAAACACTTTATAAAAGAGAAGGGAAGGGGTATTTTTTAGGCGCATTATTTTCTTCAACTTATATCGACCTAAACATCAAAGTGATTTGAAATTTGACCGGACACTTTATACTTAGAATTTTTCTCTTACTCTGCAGGTTCTCTTGATTGATGATTTGGTGTGTGACTAACTGATTTTTTGCATATCAACAATGTGGGATTCATATTCTACATGGTTTCTTTGCAATTTTTTTATTTTATTTATTTTAAATCGATTCTTCGCAATTGATTAAGGTTGATTTGTGTTATCTTGAAAAGGACAATTCACCAAAAATATGTGGTGGTACGTACAGATATCACTTGGAGAGGAGAGCCATATCCAATAATTAATTTCTCAAGTTGTTTCATTAAATTGGAAAACGCCCCCATAAAAATTAGGTATTGCATAGCTTTTGTAATTGGGAAAGAAATTACCTATTTGGATATCTTACTAAATTGATGACACATAGTGAAATAAAGTAGAAGTGAAATGAAAATTAACAGTGTTGCTTCACATGATAAAAAGCCTTAATTGGCTCCAGTGGCAGTAATTATTGATGCTAATCTTCAGAGAAAGTAAGCTTTCTATGAGACAGACAACTTGTGGCCCAAGACTCAAATCAAACAACGAAGTTGGTAGCAACATGAGTTAAGATTAGTTAATGTGGCATTTTCCATTATGAGGTAAGCTTGATTTTCCTCTGGCATTTAACAAGAGCACCACCCCTACAAGCAGATTTTTAGCCTTTACCTCTGCCCCATAGTTACGTCCAACCACCCCCGGGGGACCTGGGGGCGGGACAAATTTAGAAATCGTCTGACCAATTATGGCGGGTGGAGACTGACAAGGAGAAAGGGGAAGGAGACGAAAAGGGAAAAATAAAATGAGAGAAAGAAAAAGGAAGAGAAAGGATAGGAGGCGGCGCTCTTGGTGGACCTCTTCGGGTGGAGCAACGGTGAAGAATAGGGTTCATGAGGGAGAGAGAAAACATGTTATTTTTTATATAAATTATATGTAATACTAAATGGACGGGCGAGTAAGTAATATCAGGAACCGCATACCCTTAACTCGTTTTGGGCGATCTTTTAAAAAATACCACCCGCTCAAATAATAAGAAGAAAAAAAAAAACTCGTCTATTATCTGTATTATCTTTGCAGGTGGATAAAGCATGGCAGGAAGGCCGGTTATTACCAGCTCGCTGATCAGGCACCCCTTTACCATGGTGTTAAGACTCAATTGGATAGAAGTATTATGATGATGACATAATTAGAAACGTTCCATATTTCAAGTTCATCAAAAAGCTTCATTAAAAAGATGTTAGCTGTCATAATTTGAAGGATACAACCAAAGTGATATAAGGCCATTTGATCACCCAAGAAAGAAACAATAAGAATATTTTTAAAAACGTAAATAATTCATACAAAACAGATTAAACATGAAAATCTCATATTTCCAAAAATCTTATCGGATTTCTAATCATTCTCGAATGTGAGTTTACTCACATTTCCGAAAATTCAGATTCTCTCATTCATCACATTCGTGAAAATATAAACGCGGAGAGAAATATTAGAGTCCCTTAACCAAACATGATGCCATAATTAAGCATAATGAGATAGTTGAGATCGGTTAAGTTTAGTTGAACCTACTCAAAATGTGGGTCTCAATTCTCATCCTCCTCACCTACCAGAACACCTTGAACCATGAAAGGGAGTTTCCAAAGAGCTTTATTAATTCGCGAGGAAAAAAGGCACAGTTGGTGAAAAGTTTTGCTGGGCAGCCAGCAATCATTCATGAAGATAAAAGAATACAAGTACACTAGAACAAAATTCAATTTTTTTTCCCTTTTTTTTTTTTTTTTTTTTTTTTTTTAAATGAGTCAGAAAATCTAGATTTCGAAAGCAAAATGGCAGTTTGCCCAATTGACCCTCTGAAGGTTTTGTTTAATTATGGGGTCTTCCTGGTCGGTTGGACCAAAGCAACCAAACCAACTTTGAATAATTTGGCAATGCAAAACAGATCAAATTGGTTGGAACTGCTGCTTTTTTCTTCTTCTTTTTTGGATTAATTATATTTTGCAGATTTATAATATGCAAATCTATAGTTTGAAAAGTCACATTTACACATTTTTCAAATTGAAATTGATATTCCGATCGAGTATCCATCCGACCTGAACTCAAGGAGTCAGGCCTAAGTTACGAGTTCTGATGGGTCGTAAAATCCAACACACCAACTACGAAGATTAACTTATATCACTACTGTTTTATCCTAATTAACTGTCCCATTATTTTCAACAGGAAACTAGGCAACACCCTAAACTTGTCTATGGGTGCATAATTCTATGGTCC